>NC_139678.1:105010908-105398408 GCF_964106915.1 Podarcis gaigeae | reverse complement strand
TCCTTTTCACTAGGTTTATTATGAATTCATTTATCTATCTCTGTGGAGAGGGCAACTATCCCTCTAAAAGCGCATGCAAGGATGTGGGGTAGAGGTGCATTAATGCTTTTGAGCATAAGGAAGGTAGCAGGCTCTGAGGTTTTTGGTGGAAGAACGTGTCTCCAAAAACATCACCTACACAACCATATTTTTTTAAGGGGGGGGGCTGCAGTTATGTGCTCAAGATGCATTGATTCTAAACATTTCATAATGTTCCAGCCGCCAACCACAGAGCATTCACATGACGAAGCAAAACAAATGCATTCTGACAGCAAACCTTAAGAAACAAAAACCATAATCTGAAAAAGCCCATGCGCCAAAAGTAAATTTGGGACTATAAAAGGATATGAGAATGATTCTTATTTTTAATGCGTTAAAAACTTATAAACAGCTTAGCTGATTTGCTGTCAATGAAAATATATAGCTCCCCCCCTCCCTCTCTTTTCAGAACATTTATCAGCACTTGGCAACTCTGGACTAACCTGACATGCAAGATGATCAAAATGGATTATGTAATCTTTTCCATTTATTCCTACTGATTTTAGTCATGATAAAATTCATCAGTGTGGGCTGGGGACATGGTGCCTGAAGAGCTTTGGGTTGAATGAAACAAAATAAATAAATAAGTCCTTCCTGGTAACAATTTGTGGGCTGTTGCCATTTTCTGACCTCACAGTGTGGGGAGGAGAGAGAAAAAAGAGGGGAAAAGCCCTCCATGGTAGCAATGAAAATATATTCTACTGTATTCCAAAATGGACATCTACTATTAATACCTCATGATAAGCTTCTTTGGATGTTAACTCCTAATTTGCTCAACCAGATACACAGAGTTAAGGCCAGTAATTTATATTATCCCTTAAAACTGGAGGTTTAAGAAGAATCTGTTTTAAACTTTTAACCACCGGCGGGGTAGGGGGGAGGCGCAAGAGAAGGGGGGGGGTATAGTTCAAGACTAATCAACTTTATTTCCGTAACTGCCGGTAACATCAAAATGCCAGCGAGTGGACCATTTTAATCAGTTTTATTGATTCATGTGTTCAGTTCTTATTCAGTTAAAAACAAGGCACATTAAATACATCCTCTTATTGCTCTATAAATGCATGCAGCTCATTCTGTATATCAAAAGTAATAAATAATGACAATAAAACACAGAGACAGTTATAAAAATGACAACCCAGCCTCAAACACAGTATTTAACAGTCCAATCTTGAACAATAACCCGTCACAATACATAAAAGTGCCAGATGGAAAAACATGCGGCAAAGTATATATGTATATGTATGCATATAGGTACGTGTGCATACACACACACCAAACCACAGGGCTGCTTTGCTGTTAATTGTTTTGGCTTTCTTTTTGGAACACTGTGGCATTATACAGAATTATTATCTGGGAAAAGTAAAAACCCTGCACGTGCTTTCTATTTCCCGCACGTGACCATCTTCCAAACTTACAACAACAAAAATCCAGAACACCGTGCCAATCAAGTAATTCTCCACCTATCATTTGACTGAATCAGTCAAGTATGATGCGCATAACTTTTCGCTTCCTGTACAAAGCAGCGGCGCACATGTGACTCTCGCGTTGCAAAGCGAAAGACGTTCAGAGAGATCCAACCCAAAATGGGGGAACGTGCATACTATAAAACTACGGAAGAAAGGAAAAGAACCTCCACTACTACAAGTGCATGCTCATGGTGTGGACGTGTTGGTAGCAAACGGTGAGGAGAGTTATGCCTAGGCTAAAGAGCTACGGAAGCAAGGAATGGAACCACACCAGGGAGTCCCACCGACGTCTGTAGGGAAGGGCCATTCATGAGCATAGTGATGTGCATGAAGGTCACCCCATCATAATCAAGGTTCTGAGGAAGTTTTCACAAGTGTTGTGCTGTATGTACAGGCCTTGGGGGGAAGCACATGACATCAGATGCAAATCTACGGTACATGGTGCTGCCTGCTCCATGCTCCTGTGTTGTTGAAAACAGGAGCTCATGATGCCCCGATAGGGCTAAAGTTATTGGCATAACTAGACATTGCTGGAAAGCCTGTGTTGCTTTCTGTTAATGTGCATATAAAGGTTTATATGCATTTTGAAAACACTTTGTGTTGAGGTTTTCATTCTGACAGGTCTTAAGTAACATGGCTTGGATACCCATTGCTCTTCAGTGCTTAAAGGCCTACTGCTAAGCTAACGGTTAGAGAAAGAGAGAGAGAGAACATGATAGCAGATGTTCTTTTGTCTGAAGGTGTGGAATTTTAAAATGCTACTTTGATTATATACAAATATTGGCACACACACCCTTTTAGGGGTGCAAATAGAGGACATACAGTATTTTTCCGTGTAGAAGACTACATTTCCCCCTAAATTTCTGAAGTTTAAAATAAGGCATCATCTTATACCCGGAGAGTGCATAGTGCATTTTCTTAATTTTGAATCCAAAAAAATAAGGGACGTCTTATACACGGGGGAGTCTTATACACGGAAAAATACGGTAGTCATTTCCCCACATTCTGCAATATGTGGGAAAGCAAGTTTTCAATTAATGGTTGGTGCTGATTTTTCATGTCCCCCAAACTAGATGCACATACACATATATAAGGGGATGAAAACAGATATGAAAAAACCAGCCCAATGTGTGTTGGTGGTGTGGAGGGGAAGCAGCCTAGAGTACAAAATAACCCTTTGTGCTCAGAGACAGACGTCTCAAATGTCCAAATATACAAAAGGCTTTAGTCACGTGTTTCAAGTCTATCTGAAATGCTCAGGGTCTAAAAGCAAGACAAATCTGTTTCTTCTCCATTTCCTTCCTGCTACTGCCAACATATAAAACAGTAAGTCTGAGGGACCTTGATCATGGCAAAAAGAAACGTCTGAATGGAATTTCACAGCAGGCTATTGAGACCGTTGCCCTCAAATATCTTTTACTAGATTGCGGCTCTTTGCCTTCACCTTGAGAATGAAAAAAAAATTCTACATGCAAAAATGTGAATGCATCCTTCTAAAAGTTAGTTGCCGGGTTACTTTTAATACACTTGCAGCTATTCCTAGCAGTAAACGCCCTCTACACCTTCAAAAAGTGTTTTTGCCAGGGGAGAGGTTTGGGGATGGCATTGCAGGAATATTAAGATAGTTCCATGGTCCATTAGAAGGATCCTGCGGTATATGCCAGTACTGAAAATACCTGCGCACAAAAACCCTTCTTACATCTACATGCTATTAAGGGCCAATTCCTACATTTTGTTCCCTGGGATGCCCTCTTTGCATCACTCAGGGGATGAAACTAACAATAATAAATAATGATGATAAGAGTAATAATGATGATGAAAACGATCTTGACATGCCATTAAAATAGTGCAGAGCTTTCCCGTGTCAATTCTTACAGGAGTATCCCTTAAATAAAAAAACTGGCATGAGGGTAAAAGCCCTTGGAGATAAGAGATATCAAAATAAAGGCTCACTTGATGTCAACTTTTCTCTTTGCTGCATACCATCCCTCTATTTTGCAGACAGCAAAAAGAAAGCTTCCAAGTGACCTGAGTGGCATTATCCCACTTAATTGGAAGGCAAAAGATAAATGAAAACCCATGCTTCAAAAGCGTGCCCAAAATCAAACAGGCTACCTTAATAATAATTAAATGAAATCCAGCTCCATGTTTCTCTAGCAAAACATGCTGAGATGCTAGAATAGTTTCAGCTTGTGCTTTGTTTTGTGTATTCTCCATAAATGAACAATAAATTGAGATACTGGCATTAAAAACACTATATAAACTTCACAAGAAACCCAACTATATGCACCACAAACTTTTCCACTTGCTATAGAAGAAATAACAGGGATGAAACGTCCATCCATAATGTTGCGTTTTCCCATGGTGGCATAATAGGCACCATTTAAATAATGATCATAATAATCTTGTGTTGTGCTTCTAAACTTATGCTTGTCTTAAAGTGATTTCAGAAATTCACCTGGTGAATCACAGGTGAAGGACATAATTGAGTACACCCCACTAGTTTCAATGAGACTTAAATATGTTGAACTCAATATGTCCTCCAACCTGGACACAATTATCATGGCAATTTCAGGACATACATTTATATTTTGTGCGATATTCAATGGGAAATCCAGATGTGAGAACTCTTGTTCTCCCCAACAACAAATCACTCCATTTTTTTTTAACGACATGCATGCTTTAATAGCTTTGCAATACCAGTAATAATAATAATAATAATAATAATAATAATAATAATAATAATACAATCATCCCCAAAGTTCTAGGCAACAAGATGAATATTTAGCACAACACACTTCTCCTAAAAGGAAAGAAAAAAAAAAAGCAATCCAGAAGTTTAATAAACTAGCCGACGTATAAGACACTAAAGGCATGCTGGCACCTTCCACTTCTGCCAAATCAAAGCAGCAAGATAGGAGAAGAGAGCCAGGGGCCACCTTACTAAGGTAGAAAAGGATTTTTTCTTGTTCCAGTTCAGGTGGCAGAATGAAACTGCACCTGGATCTCCTGCCATGGGCCCCAAGGGCAGCCAAGGTGTAGTGCAGTTCCCCCAGGAGTTGCCCAGAAAAAGGCACTGGGGGCAGAGTTCCCTCACTCCAAATGCATGTCCACCACTGATTCTGCAGAAAGCAGAAACATATACCCAGTTAAGGAGGCCAAAAGTCAAAATGGTAGTAGAACTTTAAGGACTGCAAAAGTAGACTGTTAAGTAAGGAGACTGCAACAGTGTTTTTTCCGTACGGTTGCTCAATGCCAGAGAGATAAAGCAGAGGAAACGGGACACATCTGAAAGCACTGGAATGTTTTTCAGCAGCAACACGAGATCCACCATTTTGCAGCCGAGGGTTCCCAAAACTCACAGACCGCCACCACTCCGATCTACTGAAATCCTATCACGCTGGTGGATGTTCTCTTCTGCAGCTTTCATAAGTACAGCTAGACGGCTTCCAGAGACAAATCCTTTCTGAATAGCAGTCATGAGCTAAAACACAAACAAACACCAGGATTGAGAAGACTCATTCATTTAGAAATGTAGATTTTTTAAAAAATAATATCTTAACACACGAGCAAAAATTAACACATTACAAAACTCTGTGTTGAAGTAGAGCCAGTCTTCACTCTCAAAATCCAGAGTGGAAGACCACTGAGAAGCATCGCTCTTGTGTCACCAACCTCCACACCTCAGAAGATGAGCACAGCATCTTCAATATTACCACTGGTGGGCATGCTCTCTTAATAGTGTTCCGATTCCATCTTGTTGCTACTCCAATGAGAAAGCCAACAGAACAATTGGAAAACTGCTCTTCCTGCCCTATTTGTTATGCTGGGCTTGCATCGCACAATTATCAACCTGACAGCAAATGCTACAAGCCACACTCTCGTTTTCCTTCTCTGACTTTTTTTTCCTTTAGGGCCAAAGCAGAGATGAATGAACAATGTGCAAGGCATTATTTGGCCAATTTTCCTTTTTCTGAGCAATCAGAAATTCCTCCAGGATATTCATCTCTCTCTCTCTGTATGTATATGTGTGTATGTGCACACAGATATCTATATATAGCTATATATATATATATATATCTACATATAGATAAAGGTATATATAGAGATGACTATTTCTGACTTTTATGTTAACTCATTGGACTGCCTAAGCAAGCGCAGTCAAGTATTCATTGGAGCTCTTCTGGCTACTTGAGAAAAGCCATGGTGTTTAAGCAGGTTGAAGCATCTGAAAGACTAGGCTAACACGAATGGGTGCAACCGCAACAGTAACATCACCCATGAGCATGGTACTTTCAAAGAACAGAAGGATATGTCCCTGCCCTGGAGATTTAAAAATCTAGGAAACAGGTATCGAAGAAGAAAACAGAAGTAGGCCACTCATCATCCTATTTATTCAAAGCATCGTCATGTGTATCTAATAAATGAAAAGACCTACTCCTTTGGAGGAGCAGAAGTTCTCCTTTTTACCCGCCTGCTTGTGATGACAATACATTATATCCACGTGGGTCAATGCCAACTGAGGAATACATGCACTGTGAAATCACCTGTCCCAAAGTGTTTGTATATGAAAAGCACCCCATACCTACAAAGATAGCACACCAGGGAGGTGGCTAGACAAAAAGCCTTCTGCCTGGCATAGAGGCAATGTCAAACAAGAGATCCCCTACTCTGTATTCTAAACTGGTATAGTCCTGAATTATGAATATTTCCCCAAATGGCAACCAGATCTTGTTTTTTACAGGCTCTGTTCTGGATGGCAGGAGAGAAACTGGTATAGAACAATATGAATTAAACATCGCATTTTATATTTTAAATAGGAATTATTAGTTTTATTGGCTTGTTTGGTATTATTGCCTGGCCCAAGTACTTGGGATAAGATAGGCTTGAGGTTTAAATGAAAAATGCAAATCTGTGTTAAATGGTTTTAAGCACGCACCCCTAAATATCTGAAGTGTGAAAAGCACAATAAAGCTGGTCCCTTAAAAAAAAATCACAAATAGCATACGGCAGGATAAGCTATTTCATCTGACAAAACAAGCCAAATTTTAAACAAATACAACCATGAAATCAAAGTGCTACCAATACAGAATAAGACTTTCAAAATCTAAAATTAAATCCTGTTAATTTTGGAGCCTGAGAATAAATGAGAAAGGGGAAACTGTAATGTTAGCTGGGAGTGGGGAGTATATTTTATTTTTTTTAAAGAACACCTTAACGTAATTTACATTACAGGCAAATTTTCTATTTTAAACCTCTGCATAAATAAATGCACTCACATAACTTATTCTACTATGTGTGGAAGGGGGGAGAATATACATACACACACAAAATGTATATAATACGCTAGACTCAACCTGTGAAAATTTCCACATTTAGATTCAACAGTGCTCTTATCTGCAACCCATCTTGAGAGAGACAATTACCATTTTCCTTTGCCTTGATCTTGTTTGTTTAACTTGACACAGTGAAGAAAGGGCTGACATTGACCAAAATCCCCAGCATTAATTTATCTCATGTTCTGCATTCATCATTGCCACTGCGCAGGAAGGACCTGGCAGTCATTTGAAAAACCTGACCAAGGAAGGCTCTACAAAAACAAACCTGGCTGGCAATGGAAAACAAATAAGCTGCTGCTTGTATGAAAGGAGTCAAATGGATGCCTAGATGCATTTCAGAAGCCTCTTTAGAGCTTGTGTATTTTGCAGCATTGGAATTAAAGACACATGTGTTCCTACGTTCCACCTTCTGCACCCACAAAACCACAGACCAATTTTCTCCCCTCTGGTTTTATAGGATAAGGGAGCAATTCACAGGCCAATTGATATGCAAGTGGCGGAGTTCAAACATCAAGGCAAACACACAACTTGAGGCTTGTGTTAGCCAATTTCTCCTCCACCTCCTGTGTGCTGATACTCTCCTCCACTTCCTGATTCGTGGCAACGACGTCTAGAACTGCCACAATGTCTAGAACTCAGCAAAACTCCGCTAACTATGCTTGCTAGCAAGAATGAGAAGAGACTTCAAAAACTGGGGTTCCAATTCTGCTTGCAGGCAGGCTACGGATACTCCTAACTACAACAGGGGAGGGAATCGGCCGTGCGAAGGAAGGAGGGGGCCATGCACACAAGCTTCTCCCTTCACACATCAAACCCCAAGGGCTAAGGGAAAGGCTATACCGTGTGCTAAAGGACTCATCAAGCAAAGAAACATGCAGCAAGATGAACGCTGGTTGAGAGATCGCAGTGATTTACTTGTTGTCTGGAGCAATACCCTACCCCCCCCACCCCATCTCAAGCTGTCTCTCATACCTTGCTGTGAGTCTGGGTGGGTGGGTGGGTGGGTGCCCCCCTAAAATAAATACATGGGGGGGGGAGAGAGAGAATTGAAAGATGGAGTGCACAAATTTTAACAATGCAGGTGTGCTTGGAAACTGAATATGGCATGTATGTGATCCTGGAGTAATCCATGTGTCAGGCAGATGTCGAATTATTTACAGCCCAATAGCACAAATTTAGTATTTTTATCATAGGAAGGGGAGTATATTGTTTTGCTTCTCCCCTCTTTTTGAATTTCAGTTTTTAAATAGGTTTAATAATGAGATGGGGAGAGAATATGCAAGATACTCCATCCCTATCTTATAGCTGGAACAAAAAAAGAATGTTTTTTTTTAAAAAAAGGAAAATGCGTCTATCCAACCATTGGCAACTATGTAGCAAACATCCTTCTAACCTGCATTTAAATGGTTTACAAAATCACAGATACAGCTAGCCTCTGAAAAGAGCAAAAAAAATCTGAATTTATATTCAGCATTGGACCACTAAGAAGGAATCATGTCCTGGGCCAATGGCCCTTATGCTGGACAATGTGAGCAACACTGGGCTGGTTCACCAGTAGACTAAGTGGCATCTAACATGTTGCCCATGCGCAAAACAAATAAACATCCTGTAAATTCATTAATTTAAATAATCAGGAGAAATATTAAATCAATATTTAATCAGTCTCCATACAAGTCAGTGTTATGAGCATGGACAAACTCTGAGCATGAAAATTTGCCTGCTTAAATTTAAGCCAAGTCTACTAGAATTGGTTAAGTGGGAAAGTAGGCTGGAGATCAATTTTTTAAAAGGGAGAAACTGCAGAGGTGAGTAGGAAGAAACCTAAGGAGTCAACACAACTAAGTTTGAAACAAAGGATTTAATGTTTTGCCCAACCGAGGAACAGCATTTTGCTGACAAAAATCTAAGATGAAAAGGTAAATATTCAATGCTTTTCAGAGACCTTGACTTCAAGGCCTACCTGCCTGCACTATGTGACAGCCAGATCATAGGCTAAAATTACATTCTGGGTGTCTTCCACCTCCCTGCCCTGTTTCTCTGTCACTCTCCATGGTAATCAAGCAGTGGCAGCAGTGGATTATGAGGCCAGCCTCAGAGGATGAGAGCAGCTAGTACAGTCGTACCTTGGATCCCAAACGCCTTGGTACTCGTCCGTTTTGGCTTCCGGACTCCACAACCCCGGAAGTGAGTGTTCCGGTTTGTGAACGTTCTTTGGAACCTGAATGTCCAATGGGGCTTCTGCAGCTTCTGGTTGGCTGCAGGAGCTTCCTGCAGCCAATCGGAAGCCGCGCCTTGGTTTCCAAACGTTTTGGAAGCCAAACGGACTTCTGGAATGGATTCCGTTTGACTTCCGAGGTGCCACTGTGGTGGTGCCAAGTGGCCTGGGGATCTGGATCTCAGGGGCAGGGCCCACAAGGATGGCAGACAAAGAAGCCAGCGGAGCTGGGGGGCTGCTACAGCCTGTTTTGGCTACCCCCTCCCTCTAGCTTGCTTGGGCTGCCTGCCCACCCCTTCTTGTCATGCTATACTTTGCATATAAAATATATGCATAATAACAATCATACATATTTAAAAGGAACCAACTTACCTGCAAAAACTCATTGAGTTCAACCTGCCCATTCTTGTTCAGATCTACTTCATTCAAAATCTCGTGGAGTGCTCTTTCATTAATTTGAAGGTTGATGCTCTATAAAAGTTTATGAAAGAAAGAAAAAACCCACAATCCTGGATTAACAAAACATTATTAATAGCACGTCGGGCAATTTTGATAGTATTTTTTAAGGTAAGTAAAATGTTACCTCCAAGACACGCTGCACATCCACTATGGTAATAAAGCCTTTGCCATCTTTATCAAACATGTGGAATCTCTTTTTATATCTGCAAAATTGGATAATTCAGGAAACAGCTATATAATGCCAAACAGCAAAAGCAGTTTTATAAAGAAGCCCAACCTAAATCTAGGGGATGTTCTCCTCCTTCCTTGCAAAATCTCCACCATCAGACAGTGCCACGGTTATTGTCACCAACACTATTAATCTTTCCTCATTTTAATGCCATAACATACCACCTTCTACCATACCAAGTACTGCCAGGATTCAGTCAGCTTGGGGAAGGAGGTGCAGCTCAATAGTAGAGCACATACTTTTGCACACAAACACACAGATTTGGTCCCCGGCATCTCCAGTTGAATAATCTTGGTAGCAGAAGTGGGGAAAATGTCTGCCTAAAGCAGGGATGAGAAACATATGTGGCTCTCCAGATGTCGATAGACTACAAGTCCTATCATCCCTGACTGCTGGCTGGGGCTGATGGGAAGTGGGAACCCAACAATATCTGGAGGGCCACAGGGGTTCCTCATCCCCGGCCTAAAAGTGTGGGAGAGCCACTACAAGTCAGCGTAGAGAGAGAGTGTAAATGGACCAGATGGATTAATCATCTGAATACACAAGGCAGTGTCCTACACAGACCCAACAGGTGTTGAGCCAAGACAGAGATATAATTATGCCCGATGCTCTTAGCCAATCAGGGAATGTCCAACAGTCACTCAAGGCAACCTAATGGTCTGTCTTGAGAGACAACGGAGTACTCTGGGGGGTGAGATCAAGCTGAAGTGACCTCCCCTAGGCGCAAGTCTAGGCAGTGTAGATGGAGGTCCTGGGCTGCCCAGATGACAGGACCTCCCTCTCAGCCTTGCTGATGTGATCCAGGAGTTGCCAGAAGGAGGTGCATATGATGCCATCCAACCATCCTAGGGACTCCACTCCTGATTTATGTAGGGCTCTTTAATCTTCCTTCTCCCAAAGATATCCCACAAAGCAGTGGTGGTTTAGGATCAGTTTGCCTTCGCCTAGATGGGAAACCTTCCCAGGTTGCCAAGCCCCATCTGCCCACCATTTCCCTCTACAGCTCATGCAGAAACTGCCTTCTTGACCGCTGGACCCACTATTGGTCTCATCCATGGAGTCCGTTTTCGCATGGAGAAGGAAAGACCAGTCAAAGCCATTTCCAAGAGTGTGGGCACTGGCACACGCTGACAGCTTCTAGGAGCCACAGGTGAGAGCTGAGTGCAGGGTGGGGACCAAAGGTGGACAAAGTACCCCAGAAGGAGCACAATGTATCCCCCACCAGAGGTCCTACCCATCCCCTAACACCCCATGCACCCCTCAAGCCAGCCTCAAACGTGGCAAATAAACACAAAGAAAGATCACGTACAATGGCAGCAAAATTAAATAAAAGGATCTGCCATCTCAGCCCAGCTTGCACAGCTGGGGGTTTTGTTCTTAACACTTGCCACCTACCCACTGCAGTTCTGTCTAGACCCCAGAGAACAGCAACTACTACCTTGCACAATGTATTTACCTCTCAATATCTCCTGGGGACAAAGTGATTTCGCTGCGATCCGTCAGTTGCTCTGATCGTGCCTTGTAGCCCATTTCGTAGTACAAAAACTTCTTCGCCTCTGCAAGCTGCTCCTATACAGAGAGAGAGCAGCACACAGTGTCTCAACTCTAGGGTAACAGCAAATATTTACATTCCGAATTCCTTCTTTGCTGTAATGTTTTACTGGCTCCTTTCACTTAATTATAATTGCTGGTCCTTAGAGGAATATCAGCAGTTGATGACCAAAAAGTGCTTAAAGGTGAACAAGGTAATTAAGATTAGGCAGCATTTCATGCTTCAGCTAGATCACTGGTTTGGTTGTACAAGTGTTGATTATCAAGCGATAATTACTCCGGGAGACGTGCAATGTAAAGATTTTAAAGGCTCTAACGTGCCCTCAATCCACACATGCAACTAGCAGCGATGTCAGCAAGACTTGTGCTTGCAGACAGAAAGGGACAAGAGATGGCCTTTAAATTTAATGCTGGTATCTTATAGCTACAATAAATGGTGAGACACAGGCTTTAATGCATCCAATTTTTGAGGGCTTCTGGCATTTGCTGTGATTACTCTCTTCAGGCAGCAGGACAATGAGGCAGCCCCTAGTTGGGAATCTTCAAATCCCCTCTCCCATTCCAAAACTTCATTTTGCACTGTTTTCTGCTCCTTGCTGTTCTGCCCCTGTATTCAATGTGCCTGACCACGTTCAGTGTTTTCCAGGCTCTGCTCCTTTGAGGAAGTAGGGACTTACAGATGAAACCAGCTATCCTGCTTTGACAAAATATTGTTTTCCATAGCAAGTAAGTTAGCTTCAAAAGGCCTGAAAACAAGATACTGGAACTCCTTGAGCACATGTAGTACAGCTACTGGGGACAGCAGGGAGGGAGAAAGCACGTTTATGAAAGACATTATTTTTTCCAGTGCAAACTACATGCACCACAGGAAGGCCATGGGGGCAGGAATCGACCTGCCCTCAGTAACAGGTCTAAGTAGTTACGGCAAGAGTTGCAGTACTCACCATGTGGACTGGGTCATGTTGTTTATCTCCTCTCTCTCCACCATGGCTTTTGGGGGAAAGGGAACTCTGGGAAGAAGGTGAGCACCTCCAAATGTTACAGCAGGGAGGGTGATCAGTCCCCAAAGGGAGTATATTTTAGCAGCATCGCTTGAGTAAACATAGCATGTGGTTTGGGCCCAACCAGAATAGGGTGTGTGTGCCCATGCGTGTCTGTGCATATGTGTATGCGCGTGCACACATACACACACCCCTCCAAGGAGTTAAAGTAAAAAACACC
This sequence comes from Podarcis gaigeae, assembly GCF_964106915.1. Lineage (NCBI taxonomy): Eukaryota > Metazoa > Chordata > Lepidosauria > Squamata > Lacertidae > Podarcis > Podarcis gaigeae. The sequence goes on along the minus strand of NC_139678.1, from coordinate 105,385,850 downwards.
TGCTCCTTGGGAGAAAGGCGATGGCAAACCTAGACAGCATCTTAAAAAGGAGACATCACCTTGCCAACAAAGGTCCATATAGTTAAAGCCATGGTTTTCCCAGTAGTAATGTATGGAAGTGAGAGCTGGACCATAAAGAAGGCTGATCGCCAAAGAATTGATGCTTTTGAATTATGGTGCTGGAGGAGAGTCTTGAGAATCCCATGGACTGCAAGAAGATCAAATGTATCCATTCTTAAGGAAATCAGCCCTGAGTGCTCACTGGAAGGACAGATCGTGAAGCTGAGGCTCCAATACTTTGGCCACCTCATGAGAAGAGAAGACTCCCTGGAAAAGACCTTGATGTTGGGGAAGACTGAGAGCACAAGGAGACGGGGACGACAGAGGACGAGATGGTTGGACAGTGTTCTCGAAGCTACGAACATGAGTTTGACCAAACCGTGGGAGGCAGTGGAAGACAGGAGTGCCTGGCGTGCTCTGGTCCATGGGGTCACGAAGAGTCAGACACGACTAAACGACTAAACAACAACAACAACAACAGTGGTACTTCAGGTTAAGTACTTAATTCGTTCCGGAGGTCCGTACTTAACCTGAAACTGTTCTTAACCTGAAGCACCACTTTAGCTAATGGGGCCTCCTGCTGCCGTTGCGCGATTTCTGTTCTCATCCTGAAGCAAAGTTCTTAACCCGAGGTAATATTTCTGGGTGAGCGGAGTCTGTAACCTGAAGCGTATGTAACCGGAGGTACCACTGTACACATGTCTGCTCCACCATTTATCTCACAACAACCCCGCAAGGAGGGTTTGGCTGAGAGAAAGCGACAGGCGTGAAGTCACCCAGCGAGCATCTTGGCTTAGTGGGGATGTGAACCTCCACAGGCCAACAACTCTGACAACCCTGACAAAAACAACATCCCAAGCAACTATGGCTCATTTGCCGATGCCCATGAGTTTCTTGGGGAAGGGTCTTGCAATCCTTTTGCTGCGAACCTAGAGGCTCGCCCTTGTACCTTTTTCTTCTGTTCGCTCCATTTGAGCTTCTTCCCCATTATCTCAATTATCCTTGGCAAGGCTTCGTCGGCAGCCTGCACGTTCAGGAAGGCCAGGCGTGTGCGGCGAGCAATCACATCCACCGCAGTGCAGGCATACTCTTGGATTGCATACTCAATCTACAATATTTGAGACACAGAGAGAGAGCGCTCAAAGATCTGTTTCAGTTCAATAGCCTGGCTCTGGACAGAGAGATTACAATACTAAAAAGAAAAGGGAAAGAGGGTAATGTAATGTAATGTATACAGACTGTGATTCAAGATGGTGTTACCCACCATCACCCTGATTCGAAAGCATACATTCTAGGCTACTGAGATGAACTTTTGTTACACTACAATGGTCCTCTGTCCTTTTGTTTTCTCAGATTAAAAAGAGGTGCATTTGGTATCGCATTTGATCAAAACACATTTCACCCAGAAATTCAGAGGTTATACTTCACGTTCTCTTGGGCAGGGAAGGAGAGAGTCATCCATAGGTATAAATATTCTTTAGAGAACTGCCATCCCTTCCTAACCCTAGTAGATCTTCCACCATCAGCACTTTACAAGGTACTCTTTGCACACTGCTACATGCCGTGAGCCTGTTCCTCCTAATATTCCCAGGATCCTTATATGATTGCCAGCGTTTTGACTGGCCACTGCAGCCGTGCCTTTGACAGCAGCTTGATGTGCAGACACACGAGCAGGTAACGCATGCTTATCTCACTGCACTGTAAAACCTGTCCTGCTTTACATCATTTCTAGCTCATACGCGTACACAGAATTCCACCTGCTGCTTGCTTCTCCCTAAGCATACCACCCTCTTCAGTTCCTACCGGCAGCCCTGTTCTGCTTCCCCCCCTATGGGGAATGGGAAGGACAATTTGAGTTACCTAGAATGTTAAAAGCACTTTGCCTATAATAACAACAACCCTGTAAGGTAGATCAGTATTTATCACGCTGGTGTCGTAGATGGGACTGATATTGGCTTGCCTAATGGCAGAGCCAAGATTTCAACTGGAGAAGTGTGGGGAGGATGAGGCAGGGGAAACTTCGCTGTGTATAGTGCTACCTCTGTGAGTTGATGTCACCAGGCAGTAGGTGGAATAAGCATCTTCAAGGGAGCAGAGCATTTAAATACAACTGGGGTGGGGAGGAGAAGGAAAGAAGCAATACGACAACCAAGGGTCTCACTGTCATACCTCAGACTCAATGTAAGGAAACTCAGAAACCAGGCGATTTCCAACAATAGGCCACCTCTTCCCGGTCACCTGGGCCAACTTTGCCACTTCGAAGGCCTTGTCCCCAAATGTATTTGAGAGATGTTGAGCCACCTACGGGATCAAGAGTGGGTTAAAAAAAGAACTGTTTCATCAGTCGGCACTTCCTAGAATACAGCTCCATCTAGACAGAGCTGCCCTTGACAGTTTTCCTGTGGCCTGTTAACTAATAGGCCAAAGGCGGCATCCGATGAGGGCTGGGTGGGAGGAAACGGCTCGTGCTGGGAACGCTTAGGCTAGCACTAACACGGCTATGCATGTATCAATGGAACAGTGACTAATGACGCTTCAAGGTTTCTGCTACTGTCGTCACATTTGAAGAATAGCTTCACTTGGGACCGAGAAGCCAAGAGGCTTCTTCGACTGTCACAGTTAGGAGACAGGATGCGTGTGCGTGCGCACACTGATCAAAATTGGGATTGTGTAAATTGGGCTTACAGAGCATAGAATAGTAACAACAGACATGATAGTAGTAATAATAATGGATTAGGGCTCAATTTAGCCCAGTTAAACAACATTTATAGTTGGCTTTTAATCATTTGATGCATGTGCTCTTTTAAAAAATCCTTAATCTAAACAAAGAACTTTGAATTAGGTAAGGGCCAAAATAAGAGGCATTTTGAGTGAGAGAAGGGAAGCCCCTTTCCCTTTCTTCCCAACCTTTTGCCTCACTCTAGCTTCTCCCGCTGCACCCTCTCCTCCTCTTCTCCATCATTCCTGGCCTTCATTCCAGTCTCTTCCATCCTTCTTTGCTTCCTATGTGGCCCCTCTGAACACTCGTAGGCTGGTTGTAGTGGCAACACCTGGATCAGTTAGTAGGGCAGGGCAATGGTCCCTACCAACACCAGTATCCAGAGGACGAGTGAGATGGAAGTCACACACTCCTCTGCTCACAGAAGATGCTTCCACCAGATATGGGGTAATTTCCTCCAACAGCCCCTCCGCAGTTAACCCAGCCCACACTGGGTCCTCGAGAAACCCTCGAGAAAGCTTGGGGGCTGGCTGCAGGAAGCCATGGAGGCCTAGGAAAGATCCTTTTTTGTAAACTGCTTTGGGGTTTTAGTACAATCAAGCTGCAAGTATTGTGAAATAAAAATAACGTTCCCCTCTGCTCACAGTTCTCCAGATCCAAGATGTCGTATTCTTTGCGGCAAAGTTTTAAGATTTAAAAAGAAATCACACCACAAGCCTCACCTCACTCTCAAGTCCATAATCTTGAACCAGTCGAATATAAAGAGTCGGGCTCCAACCCTCTCCACCCTGTAAGAAGAGACCCACTGTCTTACAGGGACCCGCACGCAGGCCGTGAGCACGTACTGCAGCATCAATTGTATCCTCTGCCATCGAGCGATAGGTTGTCCATTTCCCACCTGGAAACATTAATGTAAAAGGATACTGAAGGCACCCTGCATCCGCCACTTCCTATCTACCTCAACAATTTGTGGTTTGGGGTTTCTAAAGTACAAAGTCAGGTTACAATCAAATACAAATCCCATGTAACAACCCTTAAAACTATTCTCCCTCGAAAAGTCCCATTGTTTCAGAACTGAGAACTGCAGTCTACGCATCTGACTAACTTCACTCGGTACCAAGTGCTAGGTCATTAAAGTTAATGATCGATTCACTAATAAAGAATTCAATGACTAAAAAAGCCTGTCAGTTTATTAAGGTCAGAGCAAAGCTCTTTCAGGTTGGCTTGGTGTTGCATTCAACTTAGTGCTAAGGAGATCACTCCATCGGTGCAAACATTTCCACTTGCACAACAGAACAATCTCCCCTCTCCTCTCCCCATGTGCTGCTCTGGGAGTTCTCCTGAGCAGATCTGGGGGGGGGGGGAGTGCTGGGTGCATGCAGAAGGAAAGCCCCATTGCATAAGTCGGAATCTTTGCATTGGCTGCAGCTAGTGCAACCGCTGAGTTGGAAAGGCTCTATAATGGGGAGAATTGAGTGCCTGGGACCAGCGAATATGCCACACAGGTGTTTTGATTGCCTGTTGCTTTATGAAGCACCTCTATTGCTTATTGTCTTGCTAGAAGAATGTTCCTGTGCCTTGACCCAGACCTGATTGTTGCTCACATCAGTAGCTGGCAGGGAGAGATGAGGATGGGTCTCTGATACACCTGGTGTACGACTGGTACTGCTACTAATGACCTGAGGTGTGCAGTGTGCATAGTCCTTTATATTTAAGTCACTTGTAGGCCAGTGCCTGTTCCCTTCTAAAATGCTAAGACAACTGAACTAACAAACCGTAGTCTACAAATATTTACTGTTACCAAAAGGTAATGGGAGGGTGCCATTTGAAACAAAACAAGAGTTGTGCTGGCTGGAAGAGGGTGGCTTAGCCTTTCCACTTATTGCTTCTTTCAAGTGCAGAACCCAGCCACCTCACCCATTTCATCCCCCTCCCCCCACCCAAGCATCTCAGGTTGAAAGTGAAGGTCTGGTACCTGCTATAGTCACAAGGCCGCTGTCACTAACATGCACGACATGATTCCGAGATATGGACTGGGTGTCTTTAGAATTGGGGTCTGTTACTAGGGGACGAATCCCACTCCATGCTGCCAAGACATCTCCTCTCCTCACTGTGGTTGAAAAGAAAAAAAGAAACCCCATCAGAACAACAATTTTAAAAATAACAACAATAATAATTTTAAAAATATGCCATCAATGTAATCTTGGAGAAATAATATTGCCAGCTCCACAAATGTTAATGAGAGAAAGGTAAAGAAAGAAGAAAGAGGTACAACTGCATCTTTTGATTCAATAATGACTAATGTTCAAGCAGTGTATACTCATTTTTGAAAAGGGGGGTGAAAACATAGTCTAATTTACCCAAAATGAAAGTTTGCATCAATGGAAATCACACAGAAATATTTCCTAGATGTCAAAATTTAACAACCACCAAGGTCTTAACATCATGAAACCTTTTGATCACAAAGGCATTATAAAAACCTGTTCCCACAGCCGTTCAAAAGCATGCATATTCTGCTATACAATGCTACAGTAGACAAGCAGCTAAGTACACATGCAGTTTATACTGACACACACCAAAGGGAATTAGAAAGTTAACTTTAGATTTTGGCACGACAACATGTAGCACAATACATGTGTCTTATTACCTTCAAGCTTAATAGAATATTGAGAACATCCATGATCATTTTTAAGATTCTGGTCCTCCTAGAAACATATATACAATGGCCATACTTGGATAGCATGGTAAGCCATGTTGCTGGTATTATCACTATTCACATCCTTGGATAGAGGTTATGAATATCTAGAACCACAACTTGCTTATCTTCTTAGGAGCAGAATGATAAAAAGCCTGCCTCTAACTTGCTTTCTGACATAACACACCTACTCCAAGTAATCCAATTGCTCATTTTTTCACTCCAAATTGCACTATGCTAATGAAGAACAGATAATCTATATGCTTGGGCAAACCTCAAAGTTACTGTGTTTTTAGTACTGTGGCTTAAGTAGCCAAGTGCAAAAACACAACATGCCTGGAACTATTCAGACAAACCGAGCTTGGCCAGCCATGCACAAAATGACTGTGTTGAGTGGCTTCGAAAGTTTCACCATATTTTTATCTGGTCAAACCTTGGGAAAGAACACTGTAGTCATTCACTGAATGCATTTTGTGGAAGGCAGATTTTCTGAGGGGCTCTGCATAGGTGAAGGAGGTCAAGGAAATTTAAAATTCATCGGTTTTCACACTTACGGATTTATTATTTCTTTTAGTACTCAGGTTACGCTGTTTCCTTTTGGACCACCTTAAAAGGGTCAGGAAAATGTCACTGTGGCCAAGCACCAAAACACTTTACTTATCCACTTGTCATCAGGGGACCCTCCTCCATCAGTGGGTCTTATCAGATACTTCTCTTGAAAGCAACACGACACCTTACCTTTCCCAATCCAACTCAGCAATGAGCTACTTTCTCCTTGAATTTTGCATTGTGCACATCATTTCCTTTAGACCGCTTCATTGCATTGTTAAAATTATGTGTTAATACTTTTTTTTTAACCAGAGGAAGTCTGCAAGCTTGCAGCATGATCCCAACCCTTGAAACCATGTTTTGGAGGATGGGGAAATGATATGTCTCAACTGACCCAGTGCGACTACAATGCCATTCATCCGTTTCTTAAAGGGGAATTAATGTAACAAATAAAATGAAAATAAATACTCCGGCTGCTTCAACATTTACTGGCTATAATTGCTCTATCTGCCTAACAAGCATTTGACCAATTATGCAGTTCAGGACCCCAGATCCTCAAAGACCGCCTCTCCCTTAAATGAACCACCCCAGACTCTGTGATAATTCATGTGCCCCCTTCCATGGAAGGTTCAGAGGCTAGAGACACAGGATTGGGCCTTTTCACTGGGGATTCCCCTCTTGTGTAAATATTACATGCCTGGTGCCATTTTTATCTATTTTTAGGTACCCAGAAAAGACTTTTCTCTTTATCCAGGCTTTTGGCCCTTAATTTGAAAAGCGGCATTATGGCCTCGTTTTAGTAAGATGGGATCTGTAAGCCATGCCTTTTATTTGTATGGATGTGTTTTTAGGTTTTTTTATTGGTTCTTTTAAACTGGTTTTAATGTAAGTCGCTTTGAGTCACTCTGGGAAGAAAGAGACTAATAAATAAAAATTCTTTGTCTGTTTATCAATACAGCTATAACCTCCACAGGATCATTAGATTGTGATCACTAGTGGCACCAGAACAGAAAGGGTAGAGGATAAAAACAGGTAAGCACTGTCACACAAATGTAAATTGAACTTTAACCAAAGTGGAGCAAACCTGATATATATATGGGGGGGAGAGAGACACACACAGAATGACAACCTCTTATTGCCTTCTGTAGCTGTGTCCAGTGAACAGACTATTGCCACAGATGTTTTAAACTTATAACGAAGTATTTTATGTGCACTATAGTTTACTATCATTGCATCTATTCTCTTTTTAGAGCACACTTCCCTTCTTTTGTTTTATTTCCTGGAAAACGTTTAATCTAACTCAACATTCACTGCTAGGGCCTCTAATTACAAAAAGTATTTTTCTTAGCGCTTCTATTGAAAACAGGTTTGCAAGCCTACAGTAGACTGTAAAGTGGGACAGGAATCTGAAGATGAAGTATGTTCTATAAGACTACATAACCTGACATCACTGGTCCAAAACGAAAAACACAAAATGAAGCAGCACACAGCAAGTGTTGTTGTTGTTGTTACCCTCAATATGCTTCAGGAAGGACTAAGGCATAACAACCCATCAACAGATTTGCTTCAGTGTTTTCCAACCTAGGATGGCAGTCAGGCGAGTGAGCGTGCAGTTTTTCCTTCTACCAGATTTAAAAGGGAAAACTCCCAATGGAAGCTGAGAAACGCAGATTTAATGAACAACCGTAGAGCCTCATACTTAATATCACAGAAGGTGTCATTTATTTTGACAATATAATTGAGGTAGTTTCAATATATAGTTTCTACACTATGGCCCAATGTCTCCCCACATAAGGTCTTTTTCCAGCAGAGAGGAAGGCTGTAAAACGCTGTAGGACTTTTCTTAAAATAATAAATCATATCAAAGCACAACCATCCAAGGGCCAGTTCACAGAATGACTGCTATAGCAATATAATATACAAGGTGAGTGGGGTGAGGGAACAGCTTTGCCACTGTAAGCATTCAATACCATATGTAGTTAATACAAAACTCTGCCCCATTCACATACAAATATATACAGAGTTCTCCTAACTGAGAAGAGCCTTTACCCTCCAAAAAGGGAAGGAAGAAATGCAGAATTTTGGCAAATTTTATGAAGGCTCCTTTTGCATATTGCTTCTTCCTATGCGTTATTCCTTCATCGGCCCATGTCCCTTAATATGAAGGATACTGATGCAATGGTTTGAAGGTCTGAACAAACCCAACGAACACACAACAGAAATGTCACTAGAGCCAGGGGAGCAAAGTAAAAATGGGTATTAGAAATAAGACAACTCAAATCCCTGCTCTATCATGAAACTGTGTGTCCTTGAGTCGGTCACTTTCCCAGTCTCAAGCTTAACATATGCCACAGGGCTGTTGCACAGATAAAATGGGTGTGAAATCTTAAGCTGCCCTAATCTCCTTGGAAGAAAGTCAGAATAAAATGTATGTGCTTTACAATGAAAAAAATGAAGTATGTGCAATTAACCCAATATTGAAAGACCATGATTGTGAAAAAAGGAACACTGTTGGGTCTCAAAAGAGGAAGAAAATATTTTAGGCAACTAAGCATGATGGTCTGCTGATCAACAGTTATATTGCACTTGCCTCCGATCACATTAGCTTTAAATAATAATAATAATAATAATAAATTTTATTTCTATCCCACCCTCCCCAGCCAAAGCCAGGCTCAGAGCGGCTAACAACAGTAAAATGATAAAACATTCTAAAATCATTTCATTATAAAATTAATTCCAATTAGATTAATGGCAACCACTGGGCCAGAGTTCTGTGAGGATTGCCAAAGGAGGGGGTCAGGCTGTGCCCTGGCCAAAGGCCTGGTGGAACAGCTCTGTCTTGCAGGCCCTGCGGAAAGATGTCAACTCCCGCAGGGCCCTAGTCTCTGTTACTAGTACTTAGTAGTCAAATTTATATTCCGCCTTTCCATGAACAACACCCAGGGCAGCTAGTTGCTATTTCCACGTGGACATCAGCAAATCTTGTAGGAGCCCTGACCTCAAAATCAAGCACACACAGAGTCCTGGAGAAGTCACAAGAACCTAAGAAGATCCTGCTGGATCCAGCCATTGGCCCATCTAGCCCAGCATCCTGTTTTCACAGTGGCCAACCGGATGCCTGTGGGAAACACACAAGCAGGACCTGAGCACAAGAGTTCTCTCCCTTTCTGTGGTCTCCAGCAACTGGCATTCGGAAGCATTGCTGTCTCCAGCTGTGGAAGCAAAGCATAGCTATCATGGCCAGTAGCCATGGATTAGCTTTCTCCTCCATGAATTTATCGATTCATCTAAGTTGGTGGTCATGACTCATGTGAGAGTGAGCTACTCAATAATCTATGGCCTTTTAAAAGTGGGGAGACCGCTATTATTATTTTTCTGTGATTTTTCTTAAAATTACTATGCTATGTAAATTATGTTTTCAAAATTGTACACCAGCCTGGGAACTTCAGATGAAGGGCACTACAGTGGTACCTTGGGTTAATAACTTAATTCGTTCCAGAGGTCTGTTCTTAACCTGAAACTGTCCTTAACCTGAAGCACCACTTTAGTTAACGGGGCCTCCTGTTGCCACTGTGGTGCCGCTGCACGATTTCTGTTCTTATCCTGAAGCAAAGTTCTTAACCCGAGGTAATATTTCTGGGTTAGCAGAGTCTGTAACCTGAAGCACATGTAACCTGAAGCGTATGTAACCCAAGGTACCACTATATATAAATTGAATAAATAATACTAATAACAGTTTAACTATGTGTTGCATGAAGCTCTATTGGACAAACTTTAAATATCAAAGTACTTTTACAGTCTTTGGCCACAGTTCTTCAGCTTCTCATGTTTCAATTTATACTTTGAAAAAGGCCTAAACTAGCCCTCAGAGGCACAATCAGCAGTGCTATGCTAGACGTGCGTACATTTTGGTTCAATTGTCACAACCGCTGCTTGGATGATAACCCTGACACCTCCAAAGCAAAAACCAGCATCTTGTTTATCCAACAACAGCACCCAAGTGACCCTTTAAAAAGCGAAAAGGACCCGGCCACCATAAAGACCATAATGTTACCTCAAGACTCCCTTCTCACTCACAGAGCAGATGTTTTACTATTAACCTCCCCTAAATGAAAGCAAAAGTCTGTAAAACTAATTTCATCCTCTTACTTAACGATGGATAAAAGCAATCTTACACAAAGGCTTGTGTGTCAGGGTCTGGTGGGGGGGGGGGAGGGTTACATATTTTAAGATACTGCTTTCACAGGAGTGTTAACAGAAAAATCAATAATGCCTTGTAAAAATATCCCGAAAGAACAGAGAAGAGATCTGAGAAATCAATGTTGTTCTGCCAGCATGTTTAACCCACCAGAATGAAGTGCTAATCACAGAAATAAGATACCATATTACATTTATAAATTAATGAAACTAGAAAAAAGCAGCATGTGTGACACTATAATTAAACAGCTGGAACACATCCAAGCCTGTGTAAGTTGATAACCCTGCCACTGTCTTTGGCAGCAAAAAGGCAGGTCTGCAGTGAGTTGATACGGCCGGCACAATTGTTAATTCTCTAACAGACAATCTATAAACACGACTAATTACACATGTGGAAAAACAGTGTGCAACCCAGGTTGGTTACTTTCAAAAGAATTAAACGCTCAAGAAAACTACTTCGGCAGAACTGCCCTGCAAAAAATCCTGTCTTAATCAATTCTCCAAGCTGCAGCTTAGTGTAACCAACCACCTTGCCTGACAAACCACAGCTTTTTATTAATTTCTGCACGAGGGACCTAATGATAGGGGTTCCCCCCCCCTCCAGTAGACCATTTTTCTTTAATGGCTACAACAATAACAGAACTATCAATTACCCATTTCAAGGAAGAACAAACAAGCAATCTAGAATTTTCAGTCTGTGGAGAGGAGGTTGCTGAATATGAATATTCAGCCTCTGTCAACACGTACAAAGGGCAACTTAGAGTTCATGCCTTTTTATAGAATCATTTTAAAAGGACTAGATGATTCAGGGGCTTGGTAATGAAAATCTGAAGCTTCTTGTGTATCTCAATACTCAAATCAGATTCCAGTTGGCTGATTATCAGAAGACTCTTCAATGTCCTATAACAGGAATAACCAATATGGTGCCCATTAGATGTTGTGAACTATCAGACTGGGTCAATAGTCAGGGACAATGGGGATTGTATCCAAAATATCTGGATGGCACCATATTGGCTATCTCTGACCTATATTAAACAAACAGTGTGCCATTTTAGCTTCCCGGTGTTCCCCTTGTTGAGATGGGTGGCGGGGATGATCTAGTTTTAGATCATTCTAAGGAAGCTGAATACAGCAGAAAGTTGTTGCTGGCGGATTTGTAATTATTTTTTTAAAAAATCAAGCTATGCAGGGTGAAAATGAATCACAGCTAAAGTAGAGACTTCCTATTTCTCTAATGCCTAAGGATCTATTGAAAGCTAGCAGCTACACTCACCTCTTACAAATCCTACCACTTAATGTGGATTAAATACTCTTCTTTGAAGGTATAAATACAATTACTAGAATTCCACACATTGATAAAATTGCTGAATATCTCCTATTTTTATGTTGGGTTTCCAAATCCTGAATATTTATAATGAGACCTCTGGGTACAGGGCGGTATATAAATTCAATATAAATTCAATCAATAAGAAATGATGATAATGATGATGATGGGGTTTTTTGTCTTCTTGCTGATGTTGCTATACAAAAACCCCCAGCAGTTGCTTTCAATGCATCCCTAACTATATGGTGAGCTTGCACATCTGGGGTGATATTGAAATGCATTATACTATACTATTATATAATATAATCAGTGTCTGATTTATCATTTAAAATACTAATTAGAAATTTCTAATTTATGTTTGTGATTGTGCCAGGCCATGAACTGTAGTTTGTGCTGGAATAATTGACTTAACCTTTCTTACATACCCTATTCCTCTAAAGGTACATCGAGCAAAAGTCACATGTCTCTGAATAACTTTCCCGGGCATGTGAAAACAGGTATGTGACCATCATATGATGTGGTGCCATAGTCAGGGAGAGGGGGGGAATTAGATCTAACAAATCCATATTCAGATCATTAGACAAAACTGCTTCATACTTTTTACACAACAGCTAAGCAACACTGATGCTTGCTGCAGTACAAAGGGCAGGTGTACATCTTTAGCATTTAGGGAGGCACACCTGCCCTTTGCATTGTGTGTGAAAACACCAAAGGAACGAAGCAATCAGCTTCAGTCATGGAGCTCCATAAGTGATCCTATTTTTCAGCCTAACCTACTTTACTGAAACTGTTCCAATGATGCTCCACTGCGACTCAGAGTTCATCTAACTGGATGGGTTGGATATCACCACTGTAGGACATACTCACCAAATTCCAGCATTTCATTTCCACCCAACTTGTTTATTTAAAGTCTGTTCCTACATCCCGCAACTGTGTGCATACGATATATACCTGCAACTCAAGATAACATCTCAGGCACCTATAGCCACGAAAGCTTTTGCTATAATCCATTAGCCGGAATTTAAAGTTTATGAAAAGAACATGGTTTATAGACCCATAAGTATTCTTGGAGCTAATTTTACCGAAAATTACCTTCAACATCGCAACTAAGATAGTTGCGCACTTCCGTCAAAATGAAATTGATATCTTCTTCTGTAGGAATTGGATGACTTGTGACTTCGGTTGCAGTATCCGTGGTACCAGCAATAGTCATCTTTTGCCATGGCAAGAAGAAAATCACTCTGCCATCACTAGTGGATGGGTCAAGGAGTCCCATATTATCGGGGCTGGAATAAAGCAAATTTGTGGGTTTTTAAAAAAAAATCACATATCCCTTAAAACATTCAGAGCAAAAAGAAAAAAGGCAGAAATAAAATACTAAGAAGCACTTGTTTAGGAGACATATGAATAACACTGGGGACACTTGTTGCAGAACTCACAGAACTTATACAGAGCACAACTAGGGTTCAAAGGAAAGCTTTTGGAAAGCTCACAAGCAGTTTCCCGTTTCCCTTCCAGCATCTGTTATTCTGAGAAAGGAAGAGTGTTAAGTGGCCACATGAGGCACAACCATGCAAATAAGAGAGAAAGTTATATGTGCAGTCGTATTATGTTCACAATCTCTAAAAAACAGGAATATCCTTTTAAATATGTTTTCACAATGGCCTGTATTCTCTGGCTCAACTTGCTGTCTTTGGGTATCTGCTCTCTATATTAGTTTGCAGCACAGCTGAAGTGACCTAATCTCATGGAAAGATGTTGTTGTTTGGTAGTAGGGAACGTAAAAGGCCAGGCAATAGTGTTTTTATCTTAGATTTTAAAAGTGGGGGGGGGGGGTTTAGTGTGTGTGTGTGTGTGTGTGTGTGTGTGTCAGCCTTTAACCTGGCAGCTGGTCCATGTGATTAGTTGGATAGGGATTTTAAGCCCCACACTTTAAGGAGGCAGAAACAGCCGCTAGAGACTGTAATGAAGCGGACAATGGGGAGGAACAGCCAAACACATTGGAGTGTGGTGCAATGGTTGGAGCGCTGAACTTTGGAGACCAGGATTCAAATTGGCACATAGGCATGAAGCTCACTGGGTGACCTTGAGCCTGCCGCCATCTTTCAGTCTAACCTACCTCACAGGGTTGCCGTGAGGATAAACTGGAGGGGGGAGAACCATGCATGCTACCTTGAGCTCCTTGGAGGAAAAGTGAGATATAATAATAATAATAATAATAATAATAATAATAATAGCTGGCATCTGAGTAAGATAGACCTGTTTTAATGCAAAGTATAGTAACTCAAGCAGGTTGTTGTGAATTAGCTTCTAAGCTTGATAATAATAAAATACCCATATAGTTACATCCAAACAGAAACTCATTCACTCTCATACATGACTGTGCACATGTTTTTTCCTGCAGATATTTTCCTGTTGAAGGAAAAATGTCATATGTGAAGTGCCCCTCCAAGAGAAGATGACAATTACATACACCTGAAGTGTAAGTTCTACAACTAAGAAGTCTTTGAGATGATATTTATATACAGCTTAAGAATACATTTGGAGAAGCAGAGCTTAAAAAGTAGGTGTCAACATGGACTTGTAAGGTAAACCATGGCAGACAAGTAATTACTTTTCAAAATGAATTCAGTATTGATTTAGAGAGGCAGGAAAACTTAGAAATTTAATATACAGACTCAGAATCTTCAAAAAACTTTCAGTAAGTTTTCAAATAAGGTTTCTAAATTGGCATAAAATAAGCAGAACTACAGAGAGGCTGAGTGTATTCTTTGCAAAGATTGCTGGGAGATCATTTACGTTCTTTTTTAATATCATGGAATCGCTAGAAGAACCTAAATTAGGAAAAATGGTAAATGATTTCAAATCCCACTCTCTTGCCCATTTCTATCACTGCCTGTTCGATCTTCTTTCAGTAATTATTCTAACAAATAACAGAAAATTCCAGAATACAATCAGGGTGAGATTCTAGCATACAGTAATACTATTTAACATTTATAAAGCATTTCAGGACATTCACAGAGCTTCACCTACATCACAGAACAATGTCGTAAAATAGAGTACTTTTATTAACTCCATGTTCCAGGTGGGACTGAAGGTCTATGACAGAGAATGACTTACCTTAACCCACCTGGCGAAAATTATTTTTACACTTTCTGAACCACACCTACATCTAGATATGGATTCCAGGATGGTGCACACTGAAACACAAATATCCAGTTCAAAGTACTGGTTTTGACCTATACAGCCTTAAGCGGCTCAGGCCTGCAATACATCAAGGGCCACCTCTCTGCTTATGAACCTACCTGGACCCTGCAATCATCTTTTGAGGCCCTTCTTCATGTGCCTCCTCCACAAGAGGTCCAAAAGGTGGTAACATGACAATAGGCCTTTTCTGCAGTGGCTCCCTGTTTGTGGCATGCGCCTCCCTGGGAGGCTCAATTGGCGCTTCATTGCGTATCTTTAGGCACCAGGCAAAAACATTCCTTTTCTCCCAGGCCTTTGGTTAATAATTAAATTATCCATGGCCTTTTAAACAGTGGTGGTAGTGGGGTTATTGTTAAGGTTTGTTATTATGCTATATATTGTTGTGTTTTCATATTGTAAACTGATATATATATTGTTGTGTTTTCATATTGTAAACAGATATATATAAAGACTTCAGATATACAGTCGTACCTTGGAAGTCGAATGGAATCCATTCCGGAAGTCCGTACGACTTCCAAAATGTTTGGAAACCAAAGCGTGGCTTCTGATTAGCTGCAGGAAGCTTCTGCAGCCAATCAGAAGCCATGGAAGCCTCATCCGACGTTCAGCTTCCAAAAATAGCTGCTTTAGCTACGGTGTTGGATAGTTTACATCTTTTTGAATGTTACATCCAATGATGTAACTGCTGCAGGCAGAATCTATGTTAACACTGTTCTCAAAGAAGATAGGAATGCCCATCTTCGGATCAGGGATCTGTTTTTACATCTTCTAAGAGGCAGAACCAGAGCCACTGCTGCAGCCGAAACTACAGGAGACATCAACTGGATTAAGGGTTGAAATTTATATGAGATTAGTCACACTAACATCATCAGAGTGTGAGAAAGTCATGCAGGAGGTACTTATATGAGGACATGTATCTGAAGAACAGAATTAATGAGAGCAGAGGGACACAGGGACTATTAATGAAGAATATAAAAATGTAAGAACCTACTGGGAAACGCTTGCATTGTATTAACATTAAATTAATTAAATCTTATCTACATTTACACATAAAAAGCCTTTAAACTATTTACCATTTTCCCAAGATCATGTCAAAGTACTTTCCCAAAGAGACCAGTAGCTGTAATGAAATAACACACATTTTCCTGCTAAACAGGATTTAGTTGGCACTGGGGGCAAAAACCTGTTGCTCAATTAATACACACGTTTGTTTGTTTATTTCTGCATGGTGTGTATTATTTCTTATACAGACAAATTCCTCTGCTTAACTATGTTTAGGATGAGATCAATCTACTTTTCACTCAGCAGCAGAGCAAATGATCTGCACAGGCAGGAGTTGTCGCTGAAACAAAGTCAGTTGCCTATTGAGAGATGCTGAGGAATAAGGCAAAGGGAGAGACTGAACCTGAGCTTATTATACAGTATATAAACCAGATTGCACACACAATCCTGGGCTCCATCTAAGACTGAAGGTGTAATAGCTCAGAGTAGCCAGCATTGCAAAAGAATAAAGGCCAAAATATTTGTTTTTCAGCTGCTCCCGCCTTCCATCTCTACTGAATGCTTTTGAGTGTACTCGTTTTGTTCATTATAGTAGGCAGATGATGTGGGCTGTAGCCGTAGCAACCATGCAAATAGCTGCGAGTAATTGCCCCAGCTGTCCAGTTTTAAGCATGTATTAACTGCAGAGTGTAATAAAGATATCCTTGTCTGAGAGTTCTGTCATTTTATAGGTGAATAATGGATGCCCTAGACAAGACAGAACCTCTGAGCTGGATTGAGTACGGGGATCCCGCTACCAAAACAAGGATACCATCAAGCAGGATTAGCCAACATGGTGCCCTCTGGTTTAGTGGACTACAAATGCCATCTTCCCTGACCATAGAGCCATGCTGGCTAGGGCTCATGGGAGTTGTAGTCCAAAACACCTGGACGGCACCATGTTGGCTACCCGCTGGAACACAAATCCCGCACCACTTGAGGGCTGCAGCAATCCAACAAAGCTGTGAGTTAGCAGCCAGCTTCTGTACCTGCTGTGCTCTGGCAAGGCCACGTAAAGTGATACACAGAGGAAACAAGCCCTATGGCTCCTTGGTAAAGGTGGGCTCAGATGCCACACACCTTACTCAGCTGTTTTAACTATGTGTTCTCTTCCAGTTAGCCATACTGCAGATGAAATGCAGGAAGAGACGATGCAATGGTTCAATGGGATTTTCGAGCCTAAAGCAAGAGACCCAAGTGGAAGAAGAGGAGCACCGTTCTGCAGATGATGCACATGAGTTTGTGCAGGGCTATAACAAGAAGGTTCTACAGCAGTTCTCATGCTTCTTCTTGGGCTCTTATGCGTACACAACCTTGAAAGTGGAAGAACGTATTTTGGATTCCCCACCGCCACACACTTTCCATGAATGATGTTCTAGCGCCGCTTCCCATGAGCTGAAGATCCCCTTGTCCACATGTGGAGGGCAGTGGCGTCGCAACGGGGGTGCGGGGGGGCGTCACCCCAGGTGCCATGTCTGGGGGGGTGACAAGGCACCCCGCGGGGGCTCGCCCCGCCACGGCGGAGCGAGCAGCCATCGTGCCGCTGCAACTACATGTGGAGGATCCTCAATTTGTGGCTGCAGCCGCAAGCAGAGAATCCCGGCACCATCCGTATGGTGCTGGAGCGGCGCTGCGGGCAAACCGCTATGTACAGTGCATGTGTGGTATCACATTGTATGTATGGCACATGCATCATAAGTAGCGACGCCACACATGCACCCTATATAGCGACGCCCCACCCCGGGTGTCACAATGCCTTTGTTTGCCCCTTGTGGAGGGACATCTTTGAATCCACTACTATTAATACTTAGCATTTATGTAGAACATCTCAAGTATTCAAAGCACTTCTTTAGGTCAGTCACTTAACGCAGGCCTGGAGTCAACTTGCTTAAGACTACCTTTTAGCTGTTATGCCGTAAACACTTTATGAATAAGCTCACATATCCATGTTAGTTTTCCTCACACGAAACTCAGGGAAGCTAGCCTGGTGCCTTCAATACATATCTTTCGGCACCGTCAAAAACATTCCTCTTCTCCCAGGTTTATTAAACAATTGATGGCCTTTTAAACTCGGGTGGGAATTGTTATTGCTTGTTACTATGTTACGGATTTTTTGTGTTTTTATATTGTAAACCACCCTATGATCCTCAGATGAAATGTAACAACCAAATAAATGATACTCAGGGCAAGGGGGGTGGTCCGCGCCACGTGTCACCACTGAGTGGGGTGACAAAATACCAGGTGGGACTCACCGCGGGGCCTGCAGCTCACCAGAGCCACACATCTCTCCTGGGAGTGATGCGGTGGCTTGGGCTCCCACATGCTCTGCGCTGCCCCTAACAGCTCACCCGCTGCCTCCCCCTCAGCTGGAGGGCGACTGAGTGGGAGGAGACAGGCAGACTCCTTGGAGGTCCCGCGGAGCGTCCCGCCCCTGGGTATAGGGCATGAGCGCCGCCCCAGGCACCCAATCAGCTTTCTCCGCCGCTGACTCAGGGAGGAGCAGGAGGACACAGCAGTGGTTAGAGGTAAAAGAACGACTGAGGCATGGCCAAAGAAAGAAAGAAATCCCTGCAAAAAGTTGCCCACTTTCTGTTCTCCCAAAGGCGGTTGCTGCCAGTCGCACAAATGAAATGCTCCAGTATTTAAGTGGGAATCAGGGGTGAAGTAGATTAGGCAGGGGAGAAAGCATCTTCCTTACCCACTTTAGTTTGAACCAGTCAAGCCTTCCCTTTGATATGAAAGCATTCCACTTCCAGAGGCAGATTTTGGCATGGCAACACACAAGCAATGCTCTTTTGAGCATTCAATAGGTGACAGAGTTACGGGGAGGGCTGTACCATGTGTCCTCAGTAAGAGCATTTTCCCCCTCTGAGGTAAACCAAAAATGGGGAGGGGGGAGAGAGAAGGGGAAATAAAAGCTTGCATTCACCCTGCACTATTAACAGCAGCAAGTCTCTCTCTCTCTCTACAACTTTATTTTCTACACTGGACACACTTCTTCCGATTGTTATAAATGATCCAGCTTTTGAATATCGTTACCTGTAATAGCCAGGCATCACAATATGAACGCCTGCGCTTGGCTGACAGATGTTTGGTACTTTCTGCTCATCCATTTTCCGCACGGAGTCTGTGAAAGGTCCTGTAGCATTGATAACACATTTGGCTCTGACATCAAATTCCTGCCCTGTGAAAGAAAACAGCATCAATCACATACTCCATTTGTTTCCCTGTTCACTGACTCTCTGGATTATTAATTTATCTATGAAGTTAACCTATTGTGAAGTGTGTGTATTTATCTACACACACATGCACATAACACAGAGAGAGAGAGAGAGAGCACACCGCAGAAGCTTAGTATTGTTACCAAAAAGCAGAAAATAATTTTGAGGATAATTTTAATAAAAAGAAAAGAAAAAAATGAGAGAGAGAAAAATCCTCTCAGATAAAATCTAGAGTGGCAGAAGATTCCCCTCTCCCGATTTTACTTTTATTTATCGAGTTCTCTGTTTAATGGCATTCTTAAACCCTGAAATTTGTTAGATGGTACTATGACTGAATGCACACCACACGGTTATTTTACGACGTCAGCTTTTCTTGACAGAAGGGCTTGGATGTAAAGCGTGGCTTAGCTTGCCAAAGCACCAGGATTTGAAGGAAAACCTGACATAAGTTAAAGATGATTGGCATTAATGACATGCCACTGCACTTTGGAAATATGCCTCTTTTGTCAGTTAAGTGATATTTACAAACTCCAGCCTCCCGCTGCACTCCCCCTCCTTAACTTCTTCTTTCTAACATAAGGGGAAATAAATAAATAAAGATTTCTGTCCCCTTAAACAGAAAGGGAAATGGGGGGGGGGGACCACAGCATCTGTGGACAGCTGTGCTTCATCCAGGAAAACAACTGTGTCCTCTAAACCACATGCATTAAGGGAAGTGGAAGAATGCCAGTGGAATGCCAGAATCCACCGAACCATAGGAGACAAGGGTTAGAAACGCCATATCTGAAAAGTACAGCTGAAACAAGGTGCCTTGTGAGTGTGTGGGCCAACGCAAAGTACCTGCTGTTAGGTAATAGGAAGCAAAGGGGCTCTATAAATACCACAGAGGAGCGAAGGCTGCTTACCTGTTAGAACATCCCTGCACCTTGCACCGCAGACGCGGCTGGCCCCGCTCTTTGGATCCGTCTTCTTCAGCAAGCGCACCACTTCAGTGTAATTGGCTGTGGCAGCCCCATACCTGGCAGCGGTGAGGGCAATGGCAAGGTTCATTCGTGCATCGTTGTGTTGTCCTGCAGCAGGGGGCAGAATCAAGGGAAGGACATGAGTCACCTCAAGCCACTGACTTGTGGTATGGAAGTGTGTCAGAACGGATCTGTCACATCTGTCCCTGTCACACCGAATCTATGTGATGGCTGGTCAGGTCTACCAAGAATTGTTTAGAGTAATGTCTTCTCTTGGCAAGGGAGGGCATTCATCTCAATTGTTCTAAACAGCGTATTTGTACGATTGTTATTTTTTAAACAATTGCAAATTGCTGGGATTACTGTCCAAGCAATGTATTTTTTTATACGATGCAAAACGAGCGATTTGCATTTGTTCGGTCAAGGACCTGACATGAAAACAAACCACACACTTTCTGTTTTGGAAGGAGGAGGATTCTATAACCAACCTCTGCCCCCCTCTCCAAATTGGGCATTAATACAGCATCTTTGAAAAATTTGTTTTTTGACGGCCCCACTGGTGTTAATTAACAATCTCTAATAGCACACACACACTGCATGACATTAATTTTTTTTTTTAAAAAAAGGAAGCAAGCAATGATCTTTCAGGGATTCCACTGCTAAGCCTTTGCTGCCAGTGAAAAAGACATTCATTTTATGCACATTTTAAGTTCGCAACTAATAGCATTCACAGTGTTGGGGGTATGTGTGTGTGTGTGTGTGTGTGTGTGTATAATAAAATCTTGTTGAACACACACAAAGAAAAAAAGAACCCAAGGAGTTTTAGTTAACAGATCACTCTTAACATATATCTCATTAAAGATTTATTACAGAATCTTCCTAGTTGAGGAGGAGAGAGGGGGGGAAATCAACATGGAAGAGAGAGCATTGGCAGGGGGAAGGGAGGGGGGAGAGCAAGAAGAATGGAAATGATTAATTACTTTAAAATAGTGGCATCACCTGAGACTTTCTATTTATTATTGCCACTGAAGTTAAAACCCTGGATGTTGGCTGGGAGCAATTATTCTGCGTAGCAAGGGCCAAGCTCTGTGTGCCCAGAATAATTAATTACAAAGGGCTGGAGTTCCGACGGCAGAGTTCAGCATGCCCACGAGTTGGGATCGGTTCTATCAAGATAATACTGATAAAAAAACGGGGGGGGGGTGAATGAATGGTAATGGATACTGCTGTTGATTTATGTTGCCAGCATACCAAGCGTTCAGTATAAATGATTTATGTAAAGTTCGGCCCCTTCCGATTCTGCCAGAGCAACACCCAGCCGCTATGCGAGCAATCTGTTTCGAAAACCAAAAGGGCAAAAACGTAGAAGGAGGATCAATGGCTCCCAGAACTCTTATATGGCTTCAAAATTTCTCATTCCAATGTGGAAGAAGTCCACCGAGGAAAGCTTAAGCAAGCTAAATAGGGCCTAGGGAAAACAAAACCCCAAAGCATACAAAAAAAATCAAGGGAGCTGGGAACAATAGCTTTTGTTTAAAAAACAGAAGGTTTTGATTTTATTTTGATATTGTTCCATTACATGTATATATAAAAAAATTGCTTGTCACTTCAGCTGCCTGGAGACAGTGAGATTAAGATCAGAAACTATAAATAAATTAAATAAAAATGGCAACCTCCCCAACACTAAGAAAGGGAGCTAATAGGCCACACGATTAATGGAATAGGATGAGGTTATGCAGAAAGTATCCAGAAGCAGATTTTAGCATGCAAGTTTAGTTTTTTAAAGGAGCTAAAATTCTCCCTTTGGATGTATAGCCTCTGAACCAGGCATCCTCAAACAGCTCTCCAGATGTTTTGGGACTACAATTCCCATCATCTCTGACCACTGGTCCTGTTAGCTAGGGATGATGGGGGTTGTAGTCCCAAAAGATCTGGAGGGCCAAGTTTGGGGGTGCCTGATCCGAACAATTAGAAATCTGCATGAAGAGCTGCTCTTTAGTTGTTTGAAAGCCAAAATATACACACAACTACAAACAAGCCTTCTAACATTCAGAAGGATTTCCAAAATAGGTGGAGGACATTTCAGCAATGGTAAATTACAGCAACTACTACAGTTATATTCTCACTGGTGAAATGCTATTTAACAAGGACCTGTAACCCACTTACTGGAAATACAGCTTTTAAAAATAGCAAGACATGCTCATTGAATAAAGAGTCTTGCGGGTTTCTTACTATGGTTCTGTTTAGGTAAAAGGGCAGCAAGGTTTCTCAAAAGAGACAGCAGATGCAACTGGGAAAGGGATAAATCAAAGGGGTTCCCCACCCCACCCCACAGCTTGGATCCCCTTTGCGTTTCATAACCAGTCTTTGGGCTTGGATTGTTATGGCATTTGGATCACTGTGGTTACAAACAAGGAACTCTGCTCTCCTCTCCTGCCATAAGAAGACTTTTCTTCAAACTGCCAATCTCAGCGAGATTTGTTAAAACAAAAGTTATTGTAACAAAAGTTACCAACCATCCCAAATTCAGCAGTGCTACGAAAATCAAGGGTGATTTTGGCATAGCCATACCATAGCAGAGTGCATAAAGACATGACCTAGATCCATGTCTCGCCATGGAAGGTCACACAGGGAAAACATGAATTGTGTGCATCCATCCCTTAAAGGTGCTGTAATCTTTGCTAGTTACACCAAATAGAACCAGGAGACCTGTAAAACTGGGCCCAAAGTCTTACAGGTGTTCTTCAAACTCCAACATGACCCTACTTTATTCTTCCAAGAATCCCTCTCACACGCCAGAATTCGAGTAAGTTCTGGCATCAAATAACTGAAGGAGTTAATAATCCATTCATATATTTTATTTGTATTCCGCAACAGCGGCTTACAACAAAGAAAACAACACACTTGGAAACCAAACGGTACAAAAATAATTACCTAATAACAGAGCAAAACAGCACAATAACTAACCAAAAATTGTAACATTTCATGACTATGCATATAAGATGATTACTTAAACAACACCCAATAACAAAAATAACAAGGGACCTTTACAATTTCACCTTGGTCCTAGAAAAACCCATCCCATGAAGTTGCTCACAGTCCCTCTCCTGCAACAACTTGCAAGGCTTCAGAGTGCAGCCAGTGGCTTAAAACACTCTTCCCATGATGTTTTTCCTTTCTCCTCTGAATGGTGTCCACTACAGAACTGGGCAAGTAGCAGCTGAAAATTCATTACTGGTGGCAAATCTGCGGGAGTATCTATTCTGGGGGCAACAGCTGCAAAACTGCTTTCAGCAACATTTGTGGTTTACTTTCCCCTTTCACTGGTGCCCTCTGGAGGTCTGGCTGGCCAGCAAAGTCCTAGCTGGTTCTGCAGAAGCCTTTCCTCTTAGGAGCACTGCCCTGTTACAGACAGAAGCCTCTTCTATCTCTGTTCATGGATGATTAAGTTGACAGACAGAAGGAGGAAAGACTGGTTTCCTCCTCTGGAAAGACAAGTCAGTTAAAAGGAAATAGAAGAGGGGGAGCATGGAAGGGTTTCTGATGGGAGACAGGGAGAATTCTGCTCAGAAACATTTAAGCCGCAAATCGCAAGGCAATCATAACAAGGCATTAAATCGCCACCAGTCATGTGCACACTTCTTCTGATACAAGCTAAGATACATATATGGTGGAATTGTTTAAACATCAAACAATTTTGGGAAACAATATATAACGAAATGAAAAAAATGTTCAGATATTCATTTAGGAAAACACCAGAAGGTTTTCTATTGGGAATAGTACCAGGAAGTCTAAAGGAAGAAAACAAGGCATTATATTTATACGCAACAGTAGCCACAAGGCTACTGATTGCGAAAAATTGGAATAGTGGTATTATACCAACAAAAATAGAGTGGCTTGCCAAATTATTGGAGTACTACAATATATCCAAAACAATGGGAGAAATTGGAAGGATCTCAAAAGAGAAGATAGACAGGGACTGGAAGGTGTTTAAAGGATACTTGCAAAACCATACTGAAAAATCAGAACTCCTATTAGAATAAACAAGTTCCGTTTTAAATACTGGAATACTAAATAAGATGGATAACAATGTGTAATAGAAAAAGAAGCATGAAATTAGGTTAAACGTGTGTGAAAGAAAGTAATAGAAGTGGAAAGAAATTACAATTGAGTAGACTGGAAGTCTAACACAGAGGTGGGGTGAGGGGTGGTGGATGGTGATGGGAAAAGGAATTATCTGTGGGATTGAGTGTAGGTATGTTTGAACATTTTTAAGGATTGTATGAAAAGTATGTTTGTATATTTGAAATATGTGTGTATTAATGCTGAATTATTTTAACAATAAAAACTGTAAAAAAATTTTTTTAAAAGATACAAGCTTAGAACACAGGTTTTATGCATTGAGGCAGTGGTGGGGAACCTCCAGCCCTAAACGGCCCTGCCAGGCCTCTCCATTTGGCTCCTGAGGCCTTTTTGGCCAGGCCAGGCCCACCGGTCCTACACCCAACATCACATATGGCGCCAGGTGCAAGGCAGATAAAGAAGCAGTTGGGGTTTGCAGGCTCTGTCAACAGCGCTTTGCAAGCTCCAGCATTGGAGATGGCAAAGTGCTGTGCGCAAGACTTTGAAAGCACTATCAGCTAGCTTAACGTTAAGCCAGGATGGCAGAAGTGGGCCCCACCCACCTGTCAAACTTGGCCTGCAGGGGTGGAGAAGATAAGGATCCTGCACACTGGCTCAGATCCAGTTCCCCACCCCTATGCTGAGGTGATGTGATACACTGCTCCAAGTCCCCACACATGAAGAACGCCGAGTGCCCAAGTATTACAATAGCCAATGCTTCTCTCTGTTGATGAGGCCAAGCAAGTCTGATCCTCCCTTTCATCTCTCTTGTTCACTGCTATCTGTGTAAAGCAGGTGCCCTGTCATGTCAACCAGAATAACTTAGGGTGCCATTTCAGCACAGGAAGGGCAAAAGATGCTATCACAGAAGACAAGAGATTTTCCTCAAGGTATGAAGGCCAGCACACATATATGTATCTTAACATTATAGGCCAAAGCAGTACAAGCCTAAAACAGGCACCCAAGATTCTGAATGTGGTTTTGATATCAATAACTGACAGATACATGGGCACAAGAGACAGAGCATTTACAGTGGTGGCCCCATGCCTATGGAATTCCCTTCCTAGGTTGGTATGTATGGCCCATCAATGTTTACTTTTAAACAGGCACTGAAGGCTTTGCTTATTATTCTGTACTGCTTTTAATGGGAGATTTATGCTGGTGATTTCCAGTCACTAGTCTTTTGTGGGGGGGTTTTGTTGTTGTTGCCTGCTTTTACGCTTGTTTTAGGTCTGTCAATACTGTTTTTATCTGCTGCCGTGGTGATTTTCAGATGTATTAATGGGGCTTCAGCCATTCCTTTAATTATTTTATGACTTGCAATGTCATCAATCACTGCTATTTATCCTAAAGTGTTGAGAACCTTATGAGGGACAACCCTGAACAGAAGCCTACAAATACAGGAAGGAAAAGTAAATAAATAAAAGCAGCACTATACTCCAGGAGCATTTGTTATGCTTGTGTTTTTAGGCTACATAATAATGCTAACATGTCCAGAGAGACAGATAGGATGGCCAGTTAGAGAGGACAGCAAAAGGGTTTAGATATTTGCAATGTATACCTGACTGACAGCCCTATTTAATTGTTCTTGAAATAGATAATCTGCAACCTCAGAGTGTTGGGCCTGCCCTAGACCTGACAGATGTGGTTCGCTGTGGAAAGGATTCCCTGAGGGAAGTTTAAAAAGCATAGGGCTTATAACAGTTGGTCCTGCTGTTTACTTGGAAGTAGAACTCACTGTAGGTAAGCATGCATAAGGTTGCAGCCTCAGTATGTAGATCCAAATTATGTAGATTCAAAATATGTGGCTACAAATTCAAGTTCTTCTCAGAGGGGAACAAGAGAGGGGAGCCATGGCATCACCCTGCCCACAGTTCCCCTTAATATTCAATGCTTGGCTATAATGTGCTCCCTCTGTAGGATGACCCTTAAGGTTGGTTCAGAAACTGCAAAATTGGGCAGCCAGGATACTGAGCAGACTGGTGCCAGCACACATATCACACCTGTGTTGAAGGAACTATTAGCTACACAGCCCTCTGCTTCTTTTGAGGCTGGATTAAATAACAAACAAACAAACCCCATAATTTATGTACTTTTTAAAATTTCAAGTCTGCCTTTTTTTGAAAATTTGCATTGCAACAACTCACAAAATAGATGCGCCTCCTATAAAAACAAATTCATGAATCAATTTGTTCATGACGACTAATTGAAGACACTTCACTAGCCATTCCCTTAGAGGTGTTGTTAATGTATACCCTGAGCAACCTGGTTTCCCAAAAGACTACCTTCCCTATAGAGACTCAGTAGATCACAGAGATCCTCAAGAGACCTTGCTGATTGTGCTGCAACCTGCCCATTTGGTAGCAGGACAAAAGTTAGCCTTCTCCTTAGCAGCTGCTACCCTCTGAAATGCCCTCTTTTTCTGCAATTTGGGTGGAATGGGTTATTGGGTGATTTCCGCTCTTATTGAAAACTCGCCCTGTTTGCTCAGACTTTCCCCAACTATCAGCACTGGCCAACTGTCTTTGGCATCTGTGATTCTGCTTTTTTGTGTGCTTAATTTGTTTTAATGTATTTTAAATTTTATCCTTGTACACTGCTCGGAGGCAAGCTTTGTTAACGAGAAGCACATATAAATATTAAATAAATAACATAATACAATAAAATGGTGCTTCTGCATCTCCTGAGTTCCATGCTGGGCTATTTGGAAAGGAGATACAGACCATGCAACAAAGAAAATAAAGCAAATGGTCCATTAGTATTAATTGGCACCAAAATATTATGGGAGACGACAAGTTGAGAAGAGAAGCAGAAGAATCTGTTTTTTAAAAATACAGAAAGATAGAGAGATAGAATAGACAGATAGATAGATGGATGGATGGAAAGATAGATATAGTTTTAGTGTACCAATGGGATTGTAGGTAAGACTAAGATAAATGTTTTGTGGTTGCAGACAATTTTGTTTTTGTTTTGCTTTCAGTAATAACTCTTAAATTCAGAAAGTCTTTTTTTTTTTTAAATTGCCATCAGGTCTGAAAGAAGATATACAAATAAAAGAACAGGGCTGTCAAAATAATTCAGTGTTCTTTCATAGTAAAGAGCTGAGTCAGCTGTCTTCAAGCCTACAGCCGCTAACCTGTAGGCAAAGTAGCAGGAATTGTAAAAGCACAGCACTTGCCCTGAACACATGTCCACTTAACACTCTACCCTCTGCTAGCTGCTGCTCTTGTCTATGTCCTCCCTCCTCACCTCTCCTTTTTCTTCTTCTTCTTTTAGCTCTGTCACCTCTCAGGACAGATCGGACACATTTTTTTTATATCAAAAAAAACACAGCACAGAATGCTTAATTTGTCCCAAAAAGATCTGAACAAGCCAAAACCATTCGGAACAAAAGCTTGCAAGTGACTGGACAATACAAACAAAAGCCATCTGTGAGGAGGGGGATTACATAAAACAGGACGGAGGGGGGGAAACCACTTTTTAAAGGGGAGGGAATACTATTTCGTTTTTCAAAAATTAAAATACTGTCTTTTTAAATAACTCTCGTGTGCTACCCAACGCCGCACATGCAGAATGCAATATTGCGCAATGAACCTTTCTTTCCTCATCCTCCCCACCGAAGCCTCCAGGAACTGCGCCCCCCCCCCACCAGAAAGCCTTTCCAGGAGGAATCAGCAAAATGTTGTGAGCCGAGTAGTACAGGGTTGCACTGGGGGGGGGGGAGAACCTCTTAATAATTGTGGCCAATGTAACTGTAGCTTCTCTTTCAACCTTCCTTCCCAACCAGCTCCATTTTTAGCCTTCGCTGTGTATTGACCAGGCTACAATTCACATAAGTTTTCAGTCAGGATCATCAGGACAATCTTGGTGTGATTCCGCATTGAATTCTAT
Source organism: Podarcis gaigeae (assembly GCF_964106915.1). NCBI lineage: Eukaryota > Metazoa > Chordata > Lepidosauria > Squamata > Lacertidae > Podarcis > Podarcis gaigeae. Next base: position 105,357,862 of record NC_139678.1, on the reverse strand, counting down.
CTGCGATTATGATGTAAATCTCATTGCAGATTTACAGTGGAGCAGCTGAAGGCAGAAGCAGCCTATCTGTATCTAGATAGATAGATAGATAGATAGATAGATATAGATAGATGATAGATAGATATAGATAGATAGATAGATAGATGATAGATAGATAGATAGATAGATAGATAGATAGATAGATGATAGATAGATAGATAGATAGATATGATGATAGATAGATAGATAGATAGATAGATAGATAGATAGATAGATGATAGATGATAGATAGATTAGATTTACAGGGTACATATTCATCAGAATAAAGTGCATAGTGAAGCTATTAAAAAGATAAAATGCACAGCAACCCCCAGAGTCCTAGCTTAGTATAGCTTTTTTATAGCTTAGTAAGGCAGAAGGGACCAAACAGTGTAAATGGGAATTCTTGAGATCAGCAATCCGTTGACCAACAAAGGAAACATTTTCTATTACGGCTCATGTTCTTCTGTATATAATTCACAAATATCTAGCCCAGCTCCACACTCCCAACATTCACACACCCACAGAGCCTTTCTGCCCCCCTCTAAGACTCTGTAATGTCCCAGTTTCCTTAGAGTCAACAGAGACTGCTTCTCGCAAAAGGAGCATTGGCTGTTACTAGTTCCTTTTCAATGTCTCATAAATGTAGGAAAGAATGCATGTCTTGACTCTGTCAAGAGGAGCATCGCCTTTTTGCTAGCCACTTAGCAGATGTGGTTCTATAGACAGCTCAGGACCATTTTATTTCCCTAATCTTCTGTCACTGACTTGTCAATTATGTCTCCGCCTGTTAGCCTAATAGGGAGACCTCAGACAATCCTCCTGCTCCTGATTTAGCCTAGTAGCATCACAAGATTTGGGAACCTCAGCGGTGGACTTCCATGCAAAAAGAGGGACAAAATGTGAGGTAAAGGGACCCCTGACCATTAGGTCCAGTCGTGGCTGACTCTGGGGTTGCGGCACTCATCTCACTTTATTGGCCGAGGGAGCCAGCATACAGCTTCCGGGTCATGTGGCCAGCATGACTAAGTCGCTTCTGGCGAACCAGAGCAGCGCACGGAAACGCCGTTTACCTTCCCGACGGAGCGGTACCTATTTATCTACTTGCACTTTGACATGCTTTCGAACTGCTAGGTTGGCAGGAATGTGAACATGTGAACATGCCCCCCAAAAATACAAAAACAAAAACCAGCATGTTACTGGAGAAGTTTGGGCACGTTCTATGGTAAAATGAAAAGAGCTTTATACAAAACAAAGGTCAGATCCACACCATACATTTAAAAGCACTCCTATGCATGTTCACAGTCATGGTTTCCCTCAAATAATAATAGAATCAAAGAACTGTAGTGTTGGAAGGGATGGCGAAGGCAATCTAGTCCAATCCCCTACAATCTAGGATTATTTTTGCCTACCGTGGGTTTCGAACCCACGACCCTGAGATCAAGAGCCTCATGTTCTTACTGATCAAACTGTAAATTGTAAAGGGAGCTGAGGGTTGTTAGGAGACTTTTCACAGAGCCACAATTTTAAGAGGGCTTTAAATGTATTCTACGGATGCACGGGATATTGGTTTGCTGATGGGGAATTCAATGTACTTTGAAAGCTTTAATAACTGGAAACTGATCCAATGAAAAAGGTATTATCTTCGTTTGTATCAAAGGTAAAAATAATGATATTCTAGTGGCATCTAGTCAGAGAGGAATGACTAGCATGACACCAGGTGTGAATCACTGCTCAGGCACTTAGAAGTGCAATGCCAGAGGCCTTCTCAGATAATGAATTTCTCTTCATGGGGAGGGGGGCGAGTTGCGAGGGGCAGATCAGAATTAGGATTTACTTGGTGGTGTTGGCTTTTAATTATGTTGTTACCCCACTTCCTTTGTATCAGCCTTCAACTTGTCAAAGGCATCTTATTGCAGTGTCAGGGTAAGTAAACGCATAGTGTTAAAATGAAAGCAAAATGTTGTCAGTGCCGGTTTAGGGAAGGCACGCTAAAATGTCACAATGAAAAATGTCTTGACAGCCTTTCTGTGGCCATGCTACAATGTTGGACAAATGTGGCGATGTCAGTGCACATTATTAAACAAGGGATAATTAACACATCTTGTGTGTATAGAAATCTTTATATAAATTTTGTGTGTTTGTGTGCGCGCACATATGCACACATGCAGACCACTCTTTGCCATCCTGTCCATTCTGGCTGGGACTGATGGGAGCTGCAGGTCAGTGCATCCAGAGGGCATCAGGTGGACAAAGGCTGGTATAGACAAAAAGTCACAACGCAGCTTGAATTCTGCAACTAGAGATACAATTCCGGCTGCCATTAAAATTCTATTCTGATGCAACTTGGAGATTTCGGAAGACTGTGAGGAGAGACGTCCCATCCTCTTCTACCCAACTGCTTGCCTAGAGCAGACATGAATTTGGGGCTGCTGCAAAACCTCGCCCAGCTCTCTCCAATGCAAACTCTCACAACCCTGTTGAGCCCATGGGAAACTCGGCTTGGACTGTGTTGTTGGCCACGTAAAGGCTCCACTCCATTTAAAATGTCCCATTTGCAGACTTTTCAAACAACCAGCCTGTCAGCCTACATGCATACCAAATCACAGCTTTCTAATTCTCTGTGAGAAGCATTAGTGAGAACAAAAGTTGCATTTTTATGTTTGCATCACACACACAACGCAAATGCAAACACACACAGGCGCAAGCATTTTCTTTCCATTGGAATTGGTCAATAGCTATTTTTCGTATCTCGTCTCATATCACAATTGCTCAAGTGGAGCCCAGTCAATAGTTTTATGAACTATTGCCCACTTCATAGGACATCAAGGAAATTACTTCCTCTTACGTGACCTTATCTAAACCAACTAAAACCAGAATTATGATCTAAGGGTATAAAAAGAGACAGGAGGTAATATGTCAGAGATATATGGAAGATGCAGAATTACTCTTCATGAAGCAGAGTGACTTCATCACTCACTGGAGACATGTGGTAGTTTCTAAATAAATAATGAGGAATCCTTGTTCGCTGCAGGAAAAGGAAGCAACAAAAAGAAGGGGAGGAACACCTTAAGCAGAGTATGTATTTATTACAATTATAGAAGATCTAATTCCAAGGAAAATGGCACATACCTGAAATGGCAAAACAATACAGTGGACCCTCTAGTTACATACCACTCTGGATACGTAACTTTCGGGATATGAACACGGCAAACCTGGAAGTGTATACTTCTGGATTTCGCCGCGCACACATGCACAGAAGCATTTTGCATGCCACGCACATGCGCAGAAGCACACAATCTCGCCTTGTGCGTGTGCAGAAGCGGCACCTCTGCCTACGGACTTTTTGGGTTGCAAACGGACCCACAGAACGAATTTAATTCGTATCCAGAGGGTCCGCTGTAATTTAATTTAGCCAGCAGAGACTGAAAGCGCTTAAGTGTGATAGAAATATTTATACATCAACTTAAATAGAACCAGTCATGGCAGTGCCCAAAACTGAGGACAATTCCATACATAACGTGGCAGTGTGATGGCCGTGCATACATTGATGTTATTTGCGGTTCACAGAAAAAGCATATGGACGACCAACAGCTTTAAAAACCTACATATGCATGTGAGGGAGCTACAAACCAATGGAGGCTCTGGATATGTACAAAGGAGGTTGTTGGTGTGTGCCTGTCATGCTAGGTGGTTAACAGCAAAATGGACAGCAGCAGCCCCAAAGATGCAGTCAAAGAACGTCAATTGCTCAAAAATAAACTCGTGGCAGGGGACTGAACTTTAAATAAGTAGCAACCATTAAATGCAATCAGTTTTTGAGGTGGTGGGGAGGGGAGATTTTATCCCAAACAGCAAAACCTTTCATGCTCAAAGTTCAATAAACACCTGAAATTTTAATGTCTTGGCCTTCTTCGTAGCCACTTCAGTTAGGGTCCCCAACAACAGGTCTCCCAATCAGGGTTTTTATCAAATATGCAAGGGCCAATTCCACACCAAAAAGAGAGAACAGCAATTATATACAACTGGAGCATTTATTATACTGACTTCCTCTGTACTATGATGGGTCAACTAGGTCTAATAGGCATCAGAGCAACTTTAATTGTATTGGTGCTGGCCAGTGCTAGCCATGTTCCTTAAGGGTGAATTCTCCCACACAAAAAGGCTACATACAAAATCAGAATGGTCAGATATCTTAATTTTCACTGGAATGCCTGGCAAAAATGCAGGCCAGGCAAGGAGGGAATGAGGAAGGGGAGTTCCAATCAATACGTGAAGCCATTCCAGCACCTTCCTTTTATTTCTCACTTCCAGAACCCAGACCTGGCTCTTTAAAGGCAGCTGTTGCAGGTTTCTACCTGCAATTTCTACCAGCAGTTTCTACCACCTGCAATTTCTACCAGCAGTTTCTACCACCAATGGGAACTCCTGCCTCTTACAGATACAACTACCACCCCAACTGTGCTCATCGGAGCAAAGATGATTGTAGTCACTTGGCCAGGCACATGGTGGAGGCAGAGAGGGAAAAGAGACACTGGGTTGGCCAGTAGGGCAGTGTCTTTTTCCATCCGCCTTGCTCCACCCTCCAGCCCGAGGAACCTTCAGAAAGGAGTTGCTGCCATGGGTATATGGGTCTTAATAAGCTGAACAGAGTGAAAGATTATGAGTCATGGGGTGTGGAGAGTGTGTGTATGAACTTAACAGTGCTGAGTTTGTTTTTCGGCTGCTATTAATGTTGCTAATATTGTTTTATAGATTCTAAACACTGTATTGATTTGCTAAATCATATGACTTTTGCTCCAATCCTGATGTTTTAGCTTATTTTTTATTTCTTGCTTGGTTAACAGTGCTTTATAGATTGGTAATTGTTTCACTGGTGATTTGTTAATTATTCTATATAATTTACGCCAGGCATCCCCAAACTCAGCCCTCCAGCTGTTGTTGGACTACAATTCCCATCATCCCTGACCACTGGTCCTGTTAGCTAAAGATGATGGGAGTTGTACTCCCAAAACAGCTAGAGGGCCGAGTTTGGGGATGCCTGATTTATGCTGTGTTTGTGATGTTCCATCAGGTTATTGCCATTTATTGTTTGTAAGCCGCTTTTAGGTTCTTTTGAATGAAAAGTGGCCTAGAAATGTAATAAATCAAACCAGAGGGGCATTTGGGTTGGGAGGCCTTGAGGCAGTATTTCAACGCTACCCTACCCCAATCAAGTTTTATGCCTTTACCACAATGAAGAAAGAAAACAAAGTCACCTAACTGGCTTTTATTCAATTCGTTGTTGTTTTCTAAATTCGGGAAATAGCTAGGAGTCTTTCAAAGTTTCATGCACCAAAAAGAAAAAAATCTGCCTCCCACAAGAGCATTTTTCTTTTCTTAGCAGTATCCATGACACCACCATGCCTACATTATGGAACAAGATACATATTAACTAATGGCCTACCATTAAGTTCGCATAAAACACACACATATAAATTACATGCTTCAATGGAATCTTGGCTCTGATAAGCCATGACAAGCTGGGGAATACAGATGTATTTGTGGTGTAACGTGCAAATAATGTCACTTTCCTATAGAGTAACGTGGGGTCTTTTAAGGGTAAAATGGGCCAACCCACATTTTGATTCTTGTGAAGAAGAGCAAGCATTTACTGTTCAGTTCTCCACCAAAATAATAATAATAATGCATAAACCAAATAAAGCCAGGACCATGGAAATTCACTCAGATACTCGTAAATTTCCAACCTTAAACTCACAGCATACAAATAGATGAATCCAGCAAGTCAGAGAGCAAAGCCAATTTAATCTGTGGCTCCCCTGAGGTAAATGTAGTTCACAGTCCTGCCCCCACCCCAACCTCAGCCATAATCCCCGGTTCCTGGAGGAAAAAAAAAGCACTGAAGTGAGGAAAATTCTACAGCAGGATATAATGATCCAAAATGACAGGGACAATAATGACAATGAATTTCATGTCTCCCAGTCATGTGCTGGGGATGCTTGACTGGGCTGACTTATACAATTAAATTGTTACAGGTACAGCAGGAGATGCAGTTATCATCTGCATGCTTTTGGGAACGGCGCCTCCAGCAACCGCGGTGCTATGGAATGTAGAGCCGGCCTTTTGTTAGGAATAAAAACAAGGAGTCCAGTAGGTATGCTTATATGTGCGGCTGCCCTCTGTGACTTTGGGGGGCAAGGAGAGGAGGAGAGAGAGAAAAGCAGTTCAAACACGGAAGGGAGACTACATGATGTTCATGAGGGCATTCGTGATTGAGGGGCATCATTTTATTAAATTAAGTTAAATTGATCTTCATTCTTCTTCTGAGGAATGAAATGCCACAAAAAGGTACTGGAAACAACAACTGCAAAGAACAGGTATCTCATAACACTGTGCACCAAAGCAGAATATCAGTCGTAATTCATCAGGATACTTGAAATTTTAGGCTTCCTTCTTCCACATACTATTTACACTAAACCACAGAAGTAAGAGCCCTTCAATTAAAAATAAAGATGCCACAATCCGACGGTAAATGATTCATTTCCCATATATTCCGCCACAAACAGGAAATCAGCTCTCCACATCTACAGCCATCCTCGCTGCGGCTAAGTGCAGGTTTCCCCCTAAAGAGTTCCAGTTTATAGGAATTATTCAAAATAATTCCGAGTCTCAGCACTGCCTTTAACTACCCATAACAGTTCCCTCGGTTTGCTGCTTCTTGCTACCCGTGGATTTGCACCGCCAAAGAGGTTGTCATATTTCCATTGTGAGGAGTGTGCTTCAAGGAACCTTTTCAATGGCAGCTTGTCACACTGTTTTCGTTTCCAAATGAGAAAAACGCTGGAAATTAAGCGTATGAAGTTTTAGAACTGCGCAAGTTCTCTACAGAGCTGTGCGCCCCCAATTATATACCTTGATAGCCTCGAAATTATAAATTAGTCAAAAGTAAAATTATAAACCTGTAACTTTTCATAATTCAGCGCACGCTGGAAAGACAACCATAGGAGGCTAGAAGGGGGAAAGTACTTATTCCACTGCTGACAGCTTAATGAATGTTCTTCAGGTTTTTTTTCCATTGATTTTTTGGTGCTTTTGTCCCCCTACATTAAAAAAAATCAAAAAAATCTTGTAGGGTTTACAATGAGCGAGAGTCTCACTTTTCAAAAGTGACATGACCACTCATACCCCCCCCGACAATAATTAAGAAACTTTCTCCTATTCTAAACAGATACATGCAAATGTTTCATATTTGTTAGTATATCTTAAACCCCTTAAGTCTCAAATATATGCTTCTTCTAATTCTTATTTCTTTAAGAATGTGCAGGGCAGAGCTTACTAAAGGAGTTTGAACTGTTTTTATTTATTTTATATTAAATTGTAAATCATTTTGGGATGCCTCATTGGAAGTGATTCATGGATTAATAATAATAAGTTGCATTGGCTGAAATAAAATGGTGTCTGTGTGTGATCAGAATGGGCATCCTCTCATGCAACAGTGTTTTCTCTTCCTTTCCTCCCCCCCTCCCCAAAGTAGAAGTCTGTTCCGCTGGCACACAAACACCACTGAATTTACCCAATGGAACTTATTTCTTAAAAGGCACATATAACAGTTTATATGTGTGCCTACTCAGAAGTAAACCCCATTGGTTTCTTTAGTACTTACTCCCTGGTAAGTGTGTACAGGATTGCAGCTTTAGTATAGCAAATTAGAACTGTTTACAAAATCTTCCTAAGATTTTAAAATATGTTATATACACATTGTCTAAAATTAATGTCTTCAAACATATCTATGCTTCAACTAGAATCTTTAAAGGGTGTCTTTTAATAGAAGCATAATCAAGTATATAAGCAAGACCCTTGCCATTAAAACCAGCAAATGGTTTGTGTGAACGCTTAGTATTTATTTTTTAAGAGGTAATTTTTATTTCTAATAGCCAAGTTGCACATTGTTTCCCTAGCATCCCACGTTACAGCTTCAAAACATTGAAATCAAATTCTCTCTGCTTCAAAAAAGAAAGCGCTTAGAAATTCCTCTAGAAATCTCAGTGTTGGTTTTTCCATAGTGCCTCTTTACTAATTTTCCTTGAGCTACATAAATGAAACTGACAGATCACTGCTCAGATAGCAGCCACATTCCTCCCCCAAAATGTTGCCTTTTTGCTATTCAGCAGTATCTGAATACCAACAAATGCTAAATGAAGTCTGACATGTACCCCTAAGAAACAAACTTGTAAGTTGCAGCTTCAAAGGAAACCTTGAATAAATAGGACACATTGTGTACACCCAGGCTAACATCCAACATATGCTTAGGTCTCCTGATGCTTCTACAGACCAAGAATAGCCCCTGGTAAAGTCTGTGATTTGCTGCTGCTGGTACATCCAACATTTATAATGTAGCTTTTTTTGTTGTTGTTGTTGCCGCCTGTATAAACAAATTTAAAATGCAATTAAAGAAGGCTAGAGCAACAACAGCCTACAAAGCGAGAATATATGGTAGAAAATGAAATACTTGGCAGGTCACTGCTTTGATAAATAATTAGGGAATTAAGAGGGGGAGAGGAAGGAATGGAGATCTGGTACCCAATTTCGCATTTAAGTTCATTTTTTAAAGGCAGGCATAAAAGTGTTTGAGCAAATGATCTGGCCGGGGGCGGGGGGGGGGGAGAGAGAGAGAGAGAGAGAGAGAGAGAGAGAGAGAGAGAGAGAGAGAGAGAGAATAAACCCTTTAGTGGTCTGAATCTACCCAATGTAAAAGAAGGGAACAATAGCTGCTGCGAGGCACTTCTCTTTGCAGCCAGTAGATGCTACTAACAACACAAATTATAACTTATGTCTTATAACATCTAAGAAGCTGGAACAGATGGAAGAGAATACAGAGGAGGCACAAAGGTGTCCCATCACCATATAAAGACTGGAAGGGTCCACTCTCAGGTAATCAGAAACTGAAGGCCTCTGGGCCAGATCTAGCCCCCTGCAGATTCCCTAGTTGGCCATCAAGGGCCAAGAGAGACTGTGGAGTGTGATCTGCAGCAACAGTATCGGAAACCAGCTTGATAGCTCACTTGGCTACAGCATGATGCTACTAGTGCCAAGGTTGCAAGTTCGAACTCCGTATGGGTCGCTGCATTGGACTAGATCAGCCTTTCTCAACCTGTGGGTCCCCAGATGTTGTTGGACTACAACTCCCATCACCCCTAGCTAGCAAGGCCAGAGCTCAGGGATGATGGGAGTTGTAGTCCAACTACATCTGGGGACCCACAGGTTGAGAACCGCTGGACTAGATGATCCTTAGGGTTCCTTCCATCTGCACAATTCTATGACACCAGGTAATATAAGGGGGTGGGAAGCAGTCAGGGCCTTGGCCCACTCCAAACTTCACTCTCAAAGCAACCCTCCAGGGAAGCTGGTTACCAAACACTTTTTTTTTGCAAAGGCACGAGCTGCTACTTCATTGACACTTTCTAAAATTCCACATTTTATTTGAGCGAGTGCCTAGTTCTCAGTACCAAATCATGATAACGTGGCTGGGGCATGCTAAACGCAGCTACCAGGTTTGAAGAATGCCAGCACAATGGCCTTCCGCTGTCCCAGCATAACCAATGGGCAAACAGTCGAGTTTCCATGACCTTTATTGTCGTGTAGTGGTTAAGAGCGGTAGTCTCGTAATCTGGGGAACCGGGTTCTTGTCTCCGCTCCTCCACATGCATCTGCTGGGTGACCTTGGGCTAGTCACACTTCTCTGAAGTCTCTCAGCCCCACTCACCTCACAGAGTGTTTGTTGTGGGGGAGGAAGGGAAAGGAGATTGTTAGCCGCTTTGAGACTCCTTCGGGTAGTGATAAAGCGGGATATCAAATCCAAACTCCTCTTCTTCTTCTATTTAAAATAATCTTCTTTTATCTTCAGCAAAACCTTTCAGGATAGCTAAAATCCAAAGTGGTGTGTGTTTTTAGTAAAAAGTGGTTTCTTTTATTTCTTGTTTCCGCCTGGGCATAGAGCCAATAAGTTTGCTGAATCACTTAGCACGCCACACTCAACCCATGGCTGTGGCAATTTGCACGCATCACAAACAATTTGTGTGTCCTGCTTCCTATGCTCACAAGCCAGGCTGTGGGGGGAAGGGATGGCTGGCCACCCACAGAGCAATCCTGCAATTTTCAGCCCAGGAGAAGGGACCTGAAGAAATTTCTTCTATTTGTTTGATTGACTCCTCACCCAAAGTTTGATGGGTGGGTGGGTGAGGCCAGAGGCGAAAGTTCATGAAGAAACCAATGTCTACAACAAAAGCATTGCAGCCATGCAAAAAAAGGAGGGGCACAGAACCAAACTGGTGAGGTGTAGCCCGGGGACAGTACCAGAGGCCAGATAGAGAGTCCCCACCCCTCTTCTGAATGTTAATACAGTGGTACTTCAGGTTAAGTACTTAATTCATTCCAGAGGTCCGTACTTAACCTGAAACTGTTCTTAACCTGAAGCACCACTTTAGCTAATAGGGCCTCCTGCTGCTGCCACGCCGCCGGAGCACGATTTCTGTTCTCAACCTGAAGCAAAGTTCTTAACCTGAAGAACTATTTCTGGGTTAGCGGAGTATGTAACCTGAAGCATATCTAACCTGAAGCGTATGTGACCTGAGGTACCACTGTAGTAAACTTTGGGAAATACACTCATGGTTCAGGTTTACAGAAGGCAACTGATAGCAGAAGGTAGATCAGAAGAGAGGGATGCAATAAACAGGGAGCTGAGACAAACAGAAAGAGGAAACAGGGATAGACCAAGGGTGTTAGCGCTAGGGTCAAAAGAAAAGGGCATCAAAGCAGGAAGGCATCGATTCATACCAGTTGCTGCTACCCCACTGATAAGCAGCTAATTCTCGGTTCAGGCTAATCAAGATTCAGGAAGTTATTCCCTCCTGAGGCAACAGTCCAGGCCTAGATGATCAACAAATTCCAGAGCCAAGCTCCCACACACTGTGCGGGAGAGTAACAACTATCAATATCTGGACGTTATTTTTTGCTGGTCGGGGTGAGTGTGGGGGTGGCTAGATTCATATGATCAACAGCCATGGAATGTGGGCATCGACAGCATTCAACCAGTTCAGCAGACAAGGCAGAAATTCAGAAAATCCAAGCATGGTTTACAAAGGCCAGAACATGCATGGACCAAGCGCACTCCTTCCTTTCTCTCCTCTGCTCGTACTTTGATCCTGGCTCCTCCTAAATTTGGAACTGTGGTTCAATGCTGGCTTACTAAGATGTGAGGCAGTGCATGCTTTTTTAAAAAAAGATCACATCTGGCAAGCCAGCCAGTTGCAAAACCTGGTCTTTTAGGGGAAGGAGCAACAGCTTGCTTGCCCTCATCTATCCCCAAACTGCCACCAGACATCTGTTCAGGGTTTCCACAGCCTCTATGTATCTAGAAGTTGTAACAAGAGGAAGAAATGAGTGTCGCCTGCACACTGACAACATTTCTGTTCAAATCTCTGAATGACTTATTCTAGCAATTTTATGTAGATATTAAAGAGTATGGTGGATCATTTGGACTTTTGAGGTGCCACAAAGGCTAGTAGTGGCCATGAAAATGGAACAGAAGTCTTTTGGCACTGTCTGGTCTATTTATCCCATCAGAGAGGACCACAGCCACCTCTTAATGATATTGATAAGATGCTGATTGGTCCAGGAGATGCCCAGTGCAAGTCATCCATCCAGGAAACAAAATCAGGCCAAAAGTCAGATTGAAGTATTATAAAACCAAACAAAGAGCAGGATTTTCTAGGCCTACTATTTAAGGTTCTTTTAACCAGAAGTGCCACGGGACTTTTTGTGGACAAAGCATATCTCATTACCATTAAGCTAATGCCCCCTGCCCAATATTAGAGGTTATCTTGCTCTTAACGAGAAATCAACTCCTGGAGAAAAAACTTAACTTCCCAGTTTCTATAGTTAAGTAATATCAGACAGTTGCTATGAAAACACACAGAGATGCAATACTGGATCTCTGCTCTGCTTGCAATTCACTTCAACTCACCAACCAAACTGAGCTTCCAACCATTTGATGAAAATTCTAGCCTCAAAACGGATTTTGCTTGCTCATTATTGACATGACAACAATCTCACTAGATCTCTGACTGCCCAAACAAAAAGCACACAGCAGCCAATGCTGTTCTTGCGGCTTAAAAGACTCATACTTTTATACGCATTTCAGACTCCTTGTTTATAAAATGAGATTTGGCACAGGCTATTTTAGTTAAGAGAAAATTAGTGTTCAAGTTTCAAATTCATGCTGTAAGCCCCCACAATTTCCTTAACTCTTCCATAGGGAAAGAGAAAAATTGAAGTGCCCAAAAGGAAAGGAAAGGGGACTGCTCTTAATTCAAGTTCTTTTTGGTAAGAAAGAGAGAAGCAAGGGAAAGGTTGGTACTCTTAAACAAAACAAACCAAGAACCATCACTGCTTATTTCAGATTACTGATGCTGCAATGCTTCTCACTGAAAATTGATAGTATCTGTTACAGAGCTACTCTACAGTTTAGGATGCAGGCTTGGGATAACTCAAGTCAGATGGAGAAGCACAGATTGACCCAATTTGCATTTCCGCTCAGTCCACAATGAAGCCATTGTATGACTGTTTCGCTACGCAGCCAAATCACAGCTCATCCCACATTGAATGTGCCTTTGCAAAGCTTCCCAAAAGGGGGTTGGCAATACAGCACCAGATTTGTGGAGAGTGGGAGCTGGCTGCATAGTGAAGCATCAGGCAGCCTTCGTGCTTCAATGTGTGCGCATCTTATTCATGAACATTCGGAGAGACATCCTGCTAGTGCAAAGATGGTTTGCTGGCTACAAGAGGGGCTTTTTAAAAGAAAGAAAATGCAAGGTTATACACTCTTGCCCCTAACAGTGTGGCGGGGGGTGGGGAAGTTCCCATAAAAACACCCAGTGAGGAAAAACTGATAACAAAAAGCATTTTGTGGGTCTTACAAAGACAAGAAATTCACAGTCAAGGATGGCCTTTAGTACATAGGAATGGCAGAGAGCTATAAGAAAGTAGTTATGTGGGCACCCTGCTGTGGAAATAGTTGCATTCCAACATCACAAACTGAATTTCTTGGCTTTTAGTAATCTCTGAACACATTTGGTAGAGGCTGCTTCCCCCCATCGCTTTATTAAAATGTATGCAGGTTCAACTCCAATTCAATGTGCATGTAACATTTCATTTTGTGCCCAAAAATGCAGATGGGATGCTCTTGAAGAGTCATCCAAGTTTAGTGAAAGAAGCTATGAAGAGTTCTTTGCTCAAGAAACTAATTGGTGGCTGGCTAACCGCACCTCCTTGATCCTGACTGTTGGGCTGACACGTCTACCATAACTGCCACACATTTACTACTGGTGCCCTCACACGTGGCGTTGCTCAGGAATTCTGACAAACCTAAAAATTGGTGCAGGGGTTAAAATCGAAAGGTTCGGTCTGCCATATTGACTCAAAATGGTGTCCAAATGTTTCCAAACAAATGGAAACCTGTCCCTTCACCTCAGGCACTATCATACAAAATGCAATCACAATAATGTCCAAATGCATAGCGAACAAACATCTTTCCAAACCTATGGCAGATGCGGAGGCTTTGTGGATGGAAACACAAAGAAGTCCACTTACAGGGGAGCAGACTTGGAGAGCCACAAAACTCAGAAAGCACAAGTTTACTCTACAGACGGCAGATATGTGATATATACTGTCCTCTTTTCATTAGAATCACAGGGCTGGTTCATATATGCATGCACTTAAATGCAGTTAAATGAATTTGAGTTGACACTGGAAGATATGGAAAGTTCTGACAGGAAATGTTAGATCTGTAGTGACTCCATCACGCACAGATGCCAGTTATAAACATATACAGTATATCTGTCTATGAGTTAAGAACATGTACATAGGAACACGCCCTGGAATCGCAGAAATGAAATACATTAGAAGAGCCATTTGGTCCAATCCCTTGGCACACTTCCTAGTGGATGATGAAGGGCCATCAACCACCCATGACTCAGCCTAGAAGAAGGCATGCTGCTGGAGAGTAGCTGCATAGGAACTAGCTCCACACAAGTGAATCAAGCAAGAAAAACGATTAATGAAGATGCAACGGTCTTTGTTTCAGACTAATGAAACAAAAAATAAAAGCTGTTAGGTAGTTAAGAGAACATACCATCATAGTAGACAATGGCACCTACGAGTTTGTCCTTCCGCAACATAGGAAAGAGTTCCAGGGCTTTTGATTTGCTAAGTACATAGCTGCTTTTCAGACACTGGCTTCCTGCTACAAGGTCATAGAGTTTAATTCCCACCCAGTAGTACGGCAGCTGCCACCACCTACGAGAGGAGACAGAGGGAGGGAGATAAATCAAGGAGACCATTTCACATGCCTGGTTTCTATTGCATAGTCTTTCAGAAAGGATACTGCAAACCACAACTATATTTCTGAAGAGTCAAAAGAACCAGAGTGGGTTTGATGTGTGTGGGAGAAGTCCCATTCTCCTCTCTCCACTTCCATGAAGCGAAGTGTGTAACTTCTACAGGTCAATTCTAAAGCCTAACGTATCTTAGAGGGTTGGTACAAGGACAAAACACTGCGTGAGGACACTGCAAGACATTTTATTTCTTGGGCTGCTGCTCTGTTTGGTTTTGTGATTGTTTTATTGCATTTTATGGTCCTTATTCTGAACCACCTTTAACTTCTGTAAGGTGGATGGTTTTTTTAAAAAATCAAGACTGAATTACAAACCAGAATATATCCACTCCAATTCTCACATGTATCACACACTTATTAGGAGGCCTTAGGCAACTCACTATTCTTTCAGCCTCACATCACGGCCCCAAACTTGGTCCCCTTGCAATAGCCAAAGTAAGACATGAAGAAGAACACCAGCTGCCCAATTCAGGAACAGAGTTTTAGAATCCCCTCTCATGTCCCTCTCAGACTTAATGGCCCTTCCACCTTCCTCTGACTGAGAGGATGTCCCCAGTGACATCTCCAGCCCCTCTGTCCTGCAAAATTGGACAAAGGTCCTTTTAAAAAGCTTCCCTCTGGAATTTGTATTCTCAAAAGGCGAGATATCCGCAACTGCAACGGTGAAATTTTTACCTCCACAATCAAGGATGCAAGCCTGTCACAAACTGAATAACATAATTAGGGGGGGGGGGGACATGTTAAAATTCATTCCCAATGACCCAGATTGAACAACCACCCTAAATGAAGCAAATTCAGAACAAACATCAAGTGACTTACTTGTAAACAGGAAGCATTATAGGCAGAGGAGAAGATAAATGAGGTGCAATCTCAAGCAGGTTGGCACGTTCATGCAGGGCTTCTTTCACCATTCTGTACTAAAAAAATAACAACACAGAATACATTCTTGATTATGTTGCCAGAGAGCATTCTTCCACAGCAATTCTGTCTATCCTCTCACAAGCACCTTAGCTCAAAAGACTACATTTTCTCTAGGAATGTAAACTAGTAAGGATCTAGCAAACTGGAAAAAAGGGACCAGGATGGGCTACAACAATATAATCAAACATTTAAGCTAATTCCCCCTGTTGTTTGTGTCCCGAAAGGGTTTACTCCCTTAACACAATGTAGTAGTTTGCAGATATATTCAGAGAGATATTACCAAAGCAGGCGAGCAAATTAGCAGCAATGATTCAACAAGAATTACCTTCGAAAGAAGAATGGCAGATGAAACTGATGGATTATGCAGAGATGGCGAAATTGACGGCAAAGATCAGAAACCATGAAGATCAAGTATTTGAAAAAGATTGGAATAAATTTTTATATTATCTAAAAGACCATTGTAAACACTTAAAATTACTGGCAGGAATGTGAAGAGCTTGTAATGTGAAATGTTTATTATATGCTTTTTCTTTTATTTTTGAATAATCAGGAGTTGGTAATACAAAAATATGTAGTCAATTCTTATTAAAGTAGAAACCCATGAAGGGAGGGAGGGAGGTCTGGTGATCTAAATTAAATAGTAAAAATGTGACATGGAATATTGGTGTAAAAATTGTGGAAACAATAAAAAAAACAAAAACAGCAACGATTCAGCAAACCAATGTTATACTGTAGGGAGAGCCCTTCTTTGCATTCTGAATTTGCAATCTGTCAAAATTTAGAACACCTGAGACAAAATTACGAAAATCTTTCTCCGGAGTGTAAAGACCAAGTTATGTCACCCAAGTGTTCCCAGCTACCCCAACAAGGAAACCTATTGACGATTATCATATGCTGTGTGATGATATAAGGTAAAGGTAAAGGGACCCCTGACCGAGGGAGCAGACGTACAGCTTCTGGGTCATGTGGCCAGCATGACTAAGCCACTTCTGGCAAACCAGAGCATCACACGGAAACGCTGTTTACCTTTCCGCTGGAGCGGTACCTATTTATCTACTTGCACTTCATGCTTTCAAACTGCTAGGTTGGCAGGAGCAGGGACCGAACAACGGAGCTCACCCTGTCGCGGGGATTCGAACTACCAACCTTCTTATTGACAAGCCCCATGCTCTGTGGTTTAACCTACAGTGCAACCCGCGTCCCTGTGTGATAATATAGAGGACCTAAAAACATTATTGGCACTGAAAACGAGATGCCAAAAGGAAGTGTCTTTAAGTTTCCTGTGCTCAAAAGCATATAGCTCAAACAAATCAATGACGAGGTGCTTAAAATTAAAATCTGTCAATCCCCATTTTGACAGGGAAGCATAGTGCATGCTTGTCCCAAGCTTGAGACCTGTCTGTCTGTGCCCATGCTACACCACTGACCTTAACCCTAGCATGTGTATCAAAAGATAGCAGCCACTTGATTCTTCAGGAAAGGAGCAATCTGACCTCTCCTTACAAATGCTCAGGTTCTATAAATAAAGTTGGCAAACAGCAACAACTTCACAGATATGGAGCATGTGCACTCAGATGGTAGGTGCGTGTCAATTAGGGCGGGTAGGAAGTCTGAGAATAACTGGGCTTCCTGATGGATGCCCTCAAGGGACAAACTGGCAGCCAAATACACATGTGGATTCATTTCTGCACAGGAAAAACTGATCAAACATTTTTTACTACCCACTGATGACAATTTGGTAGGGACCACCAGCGCCTAAAGAGTTGTTTCAGACTGCTGGCTGGTGATCCCTGACATGAATGATAGGGGTGCACCGATGAGCAGCACAAAATGTGAAGTCTTATGGCCTCCTGTTTTTGGACACGACACCCACCGAGGAACTGAGGGTCCTCAGCTAACTCCTCTGTCGCCTTCTGCTTAAGCTACACAACACCTATTCTGTTGTGAAGATACCCCTTTAGACACACACCCCAATGGCAAGTACGAATGGTGGAATTATAACACAAATTGATCCTTCAATGATCGCTGTCAACCATACAGATGGGTATAGGAAGCATGCAGGATAGAGCCCATTGCACAGATAGGCCAAAGGGGATTAGATGTGCTGCACATCAACTGATTCCCCTGAAACAAATCAATGCACCGTGTCTATAGTTCCAATCATGAAGGCCTTAGAACCTTTTCTCGGCCCCTTTACAATCCTACCATAGTAATCAAGATGCAATTATTTAAAATTGGCAAAGTAAGCACCATGCCTTGAACCTAAATGTACATACTTCCTAGGACTGTAGCACTTCAAAATGCAAAAGATTAATTATTTCTTAGATTACACAAACCTGTCAAAACATTTCTTGCATGCAGAAAGCTACTCTGATGAGAAGGAGGATTCTAAATGTATCATCAGTTCCAGGAATACTGGACACTCATTTCAAATGCACTGTGAACTATGGGCTGGGCTGAGGGACCTGAATTTTACTGTAGATAATTCTAAAAGTTTGTTGCTGGAGTTTAAGATGAGGATGAGGATGTTGATGATTTTCTCACCTCCACCCCGCCTCCATGTATTTCTTCCCCGGCTCCTTAATTCCAGCTATGCTTATAAAGAAAGGTTTACTACAGTTACAAAAGCCCAAAAGGAAAATATGCTTCATTCATATTGAGATTTTACACCAATATATTGTAGAAATCTCAGCGTATAAATGTCTCCATTTGTCTTCAGATTCTGACTGGAGGTAACTGCAAACTCTACAAAGACCACCAAAAATGGATTTTTAAAAAATGTATACTTTGGTTTCCCCATGTTTTAAGGGAAATAGTCCCATTTAGATTTGTCATAAATTAGATACTAAGTGCTGCCATTTTTTTTCCTGAATCCACCCTGCATACAGAATGTTTTGCCTAATGTCTGCAGCAAGCAACAGAAGAATGTATTCAAAACCCGAGGTATATTAAAACCATAAATGTGGGAACAAATTTAATTAGAAGAGGAGGAGGGAAATCAGCTTGACAGGTCTTTGCTTTACAGCTACTACCATAAAACAATTACCTGGTCAAAATCCAACTTCATGATGGCCGTCTGAAGATATCTCACTCCGCCATGGATCAATTTAGTGCTTCTGCTGCTGGTCCCCGATGAGAAATCATCTCTTTCTACAAGGGCTGTTGTTAGGCCTGCGTAACCAGAAAACCAAATTAACTTCTTAAATTACACAATTTGTATGTAATTCATTAAAGACCCTTCTCTAGGGTAGCGACAACCGCAAGAAAAATTACACTGAACATGGATGAATTTGTATTCAGCGCACACAGCACCAGCTCTTTGGCCATGAAGAGTAGCTGCTTCTTCAGGGAAATCTTTGGGAAAAGAAGTGATACAGGAAAATAAGTACTGTATTAGTACTTAGGAAGGTAAGTACTATATTAGTTAGGGGGGGAAATGTGTGAAGAGCACCAAGGATTCTGTAAACAAACCAAAACCTAATTTCTTCTCTCTCATTTCCCTAATACACAAGAATACTGAAACACCTTAGCACAATGCTAAGGCTACAATCCTATAGTCAGAGGTTTTGAGTCCACAGTTCCCTGTGGGGAAACACGCTCCGAGCCTCAGAAGCCCAATTATATCACCCCTTGCCTTTAGAGCCTGCAGCCCCTCGCCCCTTTTCGGACACCCCTTGTAGAGTGTTCCCTCAGCCTCCTCTCCTCTTCTCTCCCCTGGCCAGCCCCAGAGGCACCATTCGCCTGGGGAACTTGAAGCCAGGGCTGCTGCAACAAAGAGCCACGCATGTCTTTGGAAGGTGAAAGAGCATCAGAGGAGGGAGGGAAGGAAAGAGGGACAGAGACTGGTGTTGCCCATGGCACCCCTGACCATCATTCAAGATGCCCCAGGGTGCCATGGCACACTGGTTGAAAACCACTGCTGTAGGCATTTCCCTAGAAGTCCCACTGAACTCAGTAGGGCTTCCTTCTGAGCAGGTGCTTACAGGACTGCACTCTAAATAAGATTAAAGTTGGGCTGTGCACAGCACTCCAGCCAGGACCCCAGTTTATCATTATGTTCGCATACTTAAAATCGCTAACTACGAGGGCAGCAATATTTAATTAGCTTAAATAACTAATCAACTTCAGCTTTAGTTGAGGCCAATTTTTAAGATATCAAAATTAAGGACACAGTTATTTGTTTTTAGGCTGCTTGAATTATTTGCTTTACTGCAAGAAGGAATGGAAATGACAGATTTTAATGGTGGCCTTTCCTTTTAGCAATGAGTGATTATTAAATTAATACAATGAAGTTAACAAACATCTATTTTACTCTTCCTTCAATATATCAAAAAGGCACCTGTTTTAAAGTTTCAGTAAAATGAAATATGTTATTTACATCTTTATAATTTAAAAGCCAATGGATTAATCAATAAAAATCCTGCTATCACTCGACAGTTATTATCACAGAGATTAGTTATCCGGCAATACACCTCATCTACCTTTTTGTATACACAATAAAAGTAGCAAAAGTGAACGAAAAGAAAAAGATGAAGGCAAAACCAGGGTTCCTCTCTTTTCTTTCTGCCATACACACATTGAGGAGGAAGGGATTCCACTTGAAGGAGAAGAGGGTTATCCTGAATATTTAAGGTCAGAGGTGGGCTGACTTCAGACCTACGCAGTCGACTTTTCTTTTTTTCCTTCTCTAGTAGTGGAGAAATATATGCTTAATCTGCAGAACAAGGGTATTCAGCTAACTTGTTCTGTCAGCGCAAGGATTTCAACTTGCACAGTAGAACTTTCCTCCCTCTACATGCCCCTAAATCAGGGGTCACCAACCCACGGCTTCGGAGCCGCATGTGGCTCTTTTACACCTTTGCCGCGGCTCCGGGGCGGATACTAGCGAGGGGAGGAGGCGCATTGTGTGCCCCGACACTCCCCCCTGTTTTAAATGTCGCAATGATTTTGCGGCTCCCAGTTTTTTTTTTCCCTCGGTCCAAGTGGCTCTTTTTGTCTTAAAGGTTGCAGACCCCTGCCCTAAATCTATTCTGAGGGCTCCCCTAACTTTCCAGAGCAGATTTGGGTACGGTACAGGGGACACCCAGGGAGAAGGGGGTGGGAGATCTGTTGTGCAAACAGAAATTATCGAGCAGATGAAAGTTAGTTAGTTTAACCTCCAGTGTGTTAGTAAAACTGAATTACTGTGTCGAGAAACGATGCATGTCTAAAAAGCGCGTCACCAACATAAAAAGTTTGGAAAGCTTTGCAATAGACATACTTTATGCCATAGAATCCCAACTACACATTCTTGCCCAAGTGCCCTGCTAGTTAATGGTCCAATTATATTATTTCCAAGAATCTGAGCAAACCAGCAGCTACATAGTAGCTACATAGTACACTACAAATTGGCCAATGATTGAAGGCTTGCTGGGGGCTCCTTGCACTAGTGCACACAGTGCATAAATAAAAAAGGCTAATCGCCTCATTCCTACTTCCAGAGGAAAACCCAACAGGGGACAATCACAAATAAGAAAACGAGTTATAAGCAGAAGTGACCATTAGAAGTAGCTGAGATTTATGAATGAAACTCAAAGGCCGATTTGATGAAATTGTTGCCGATGGTTTTGTTGTTTATTGTATGCCACCCTGGGTGGAATATAACTATTCAAAATAAAATAATCAATTTTAAAGGACTTGGGACATCTTTTCCCTAAAAGCAGTCATGGGGAGACGTGACCCAGAGTGGTGTAGTGGTTAAGAGTGGTGGACTCGTAATCTGGTGAACTGGGTTCGCATCTCCGCTCCTCCACATGTAGCTGCTGGGTGACCTTGGGCTAGTCACACTTCTCTGAAGTCTCTCAGCCCCACTCACGTCACAGAGTGTTTGTTGTGGGGGAGGAAGGGAAAGGAGATTGTTAGCTGCTTTGAGACTCCTTAGGGTAGTGATAAAGTGGGATATCAAATCCAAACTCTTCTTATTCTTCTTATTTGAATCAGGACTGGGAGATGTGGAAATTGAAACTTTAGAAGGTGCCATTTCCCCATTTAAATTCCCCCCCTCCTAAAGCTCCAATTAGCCATAAAATTGGCTGGGAGGAGAAGAGAGACAACATATTTGTGTTTTCCCTGCTTCAGGGTTTTTGGGTACAATAAGAAAAATGTTGCAGAGGGAAAGAGTTAACACTACCCCCCCCCCAGAGCCAAATGATGTAGCTCTGATTCCTTCAGGTCTGACTCCTTCAGGTCTTTCAACTGATTTAAGCAAAAAAAGGGTGTGTGTCATGAGATCCAATCATTTAGTTTGATGCTAAGAAAATTCCAAAATGTTAAGGGGTTTATTGCAACATTGAAACTGATCTGTTGCCCCTTCAGCTTCTAGCACGGATTAGCTAAAAGTGAAAATGTATAAATTACAGACAACAGGTTACTGGATGAAATGAACTGCACCCCAAGATCCAAACAGGCAATTTGCTAACAGGTAACTTTGGTGCCAAGATCAGTTGAACTTTCAGGTATATTTTCAAAAACCAAAAATGTTGACTTAAATAAACACTGAGGAAAAACAAAAAAAAATCCTTCCAGTAGCACCTTAAAGACCAACTAAGTTAGTTCTTGGTATGAGCTTTCGTGTGCATGCACACGAAAGCTCATACCAAGAACTAACTTAGTTGGTCTTTAAGGTGCTACTGGAAGGAATTTTTTTTGTTTTGACTATGGCAGACCAACACGGCTACCTATCTGTAACTGAGGAAAAAGTTGCACATAACTACCATTCACACCAATTGTTAACTTCCGGGGGGGGGGGGGTGAACCATTAGTAATTGCAGTGTGAAATACATGAATTATCAGGAGATGACGATCAGCCACAGGCAGACAAACACAGACCATTACTTGCCTGTTTCATAAAATGTAGTAATTCACAAAATAAATCCAATTAAGATAAGCACCTAGAGGACTGGAAACTGCAGTCTCCAGGGGGAGGTAAATCATAGCGATATAGGAATCTTTTTTTATATAGCAATCCTTTTAAAACTAAAAGAAAGTAGTAAGTTCTGCTGATGTTGTAACTTTTTAACAGTCAGTGCTCTCTCTTCCCTGTGGCAGTTTCTCAAACGTGCGCAAGAAAGAAAACAGGAAGGAAGAATGAATGAAAACAAGTACAACAAGATTCTTGCGGAGGTTGCTGAAGAGAGCAGGATGACTGTGCATATCCAAGGAGGAAATGCAGATGATCCAACACTGTGAGCTCTCCTTTCACCAGCATCACCTTAAGGATTTTGCAGAGCTTTATTGCAAAAGTCTAGTGCAACAACTACATTAGCCTCTCTTGGTCTCCCTAAACTTTCATGTCCTTAAAAAAAAAATCTAATTATTCCCAGCAACTTTAGAAGATCAGAGCAATTTATTTTTGTCAAATGTGACTGAAGATTAATGGATACAATCAGGAATAATTTGGCAAAAACGTATCAAAACACAGAGAAAGCAGAATTTGTTAAGTGAAGCATCAAACTTAATATGAGTGCAAATCCCGTGAATGAAGAGCAACAATACACAATTCATTAACCAAATGCCTATGATTATTTCACACTTCAGAAAACTACCAATACAATCAAAATATATAGGAAGAAAAGGATAAATACAGATTAGTTCGGTGTTGTTTTCACATCTAGTACTACCAACGTGGCCAAAAAGAAACACCCCCAAATCTTAAAATACATTGGAAAGCTTGATTTAAAATAAAATAAAATAAAATAAAATGTTTCAAGTGGTGGTTTTTGGGGGGAGGCGGGGAAAATTACCTCCGTTTAAGGTTAATCTACTATACTATCAGTAGGCCTAGATACCACACTTCCAGACTACCTGAGTATTGTGTTGGAATGTGGGCAGGTTGGCAGCAAAAGCCAGCATTAAGGACTTGTGGCTGAACCACCAACTTTTGTCAAAGGCAATTAATGGTTCCTGTCAATAGACCAGTAGCAGGTGGCAACCAGAATTTTGTTTAATTCTCTTCTCTGGGGGAAAAATGTTACTGGGTTTATCTTTGCAACAGAAAATGAACCCATGAGCCCATTAACGCAGCCGATGATCAGGGATAACTGGTGCACAACAACACCTGGAGAACAAGTTCCCCACACCTACTTCATAACCGAACTAACTCCCCAATCTTATTATTTTCTGACCCTTTAACAATGGGCACTTTGCTACATCCTCCATGTCTATGACATGCAGTTGTGAGGCTACCAAGAAGTCATAGGCCCATTTTAAGTCCAGTCACTGCGATGGTTGTGACAGATCTATTCCTTGGGCCAAAGGCAGTATTTCAAAAGGTCTTGGGTTAATTACAGACCATCCCATCCCAGGATTTACACCATGCCGGAAAGACAAGGGGGGTTCTGGAAAGAACAGCGGTCTGCTAGTATCTGTAATGTGATTTCATTGGAAATGTATTTCACAAAGAATAAATAGAGTTGGGAAAAGAAGGTGGCAGTTGGCAATTGCCAGTTGGGAGGTTATTCTGTTAGTTCTATCTTGAATGTAAAGTATGGGGATTTCATGCAGATGCTGTCTAGAGGAGTCTGCAAATAATACTTGTTGTTCAACTGTTCCTAGCCTGACAAGTAAAGATTTATATTCAGCTATTTGTTTAAGACATATATATGTGTGTGTGTATACACACACACACACACAAACATATAATTTTTATTAAATTCTCTGTTTTACACTTTAAAGTACTCATTTTTACATCCTTAAGATATCAATGACTTCCCTTCTTTTCTTTCCATGGTTCATTTTACAAATCATAAATCCGTGCTTATTTTACAAAAACTATACCATTCAGCATTCCATTATTATTGCATCCATCAAAACTTACTTACACTGTTGAATTTAACTTATTTCTGCCAGCCTTTTCAGCCGTCCACCATTATTTCCCAGATGTTCAATAAACATTTCCCAATGTTCTTCTTGTTCTCTTATTCTATACGTTAAAGTCTGCAAGCTGCACATATTCTGTCAACTTAAGTTCTTTGGTTGGGACCTTTTCCATTTTCGTAAGGCATATATTTTTATCACAACTAGCTAACACGGTCTACTTGTGGCTGGGGGGCGGGAATCCGGGTCACGAAACTCTACCTCGACTAAGCTTATTCTGCATGCAGATTATTATTTCCTCAAATTCCTGACTCCGAGTTTCCCACACCCTCTGACAACAACACCCTGACATTTGCTGGATGGATTTAAGTACATTCAAAACGCTTGTTCAGATCTCGGGGACCAAAGGATGCCCATGCGTGGCACAGCTGTCCTCGGTGTGCAGGACTCACCTCTCGTAACAGCGTCTAAAGCACAACCGCTTCCTGTAGCGCCTCCGCCTATGATAAGAATGTCAAATTCGCAGGTTTCTCGCAGGGCCTCAAGCTGACTTTCTCTGGAGGGAAGGGTGCTGTGCATATGCAAGGGCCGACATTCCGAAGCTTCGACAGATGCTAGAGCACCCTGCAAAGGTAAGAAAGCAAAGCGGTCACGAAAAGACCAGAAATGGCACAATGCTGGGATTTTAAACTGAAGCCACTGGTTCAAATCCCTTGCGTACCACAAACTCACCAGGTAGTTTCTTGCAATCTACTAACTTTGGAGCCTCGGTCCTCTGCCAACAATACAGGTATAACATCACTAGGCTTGTCGTAATGACAGTTAAATTCAAGTGTGCATTTGTTTCGTACACTTAAACAGTGCTATATAACGCCAGATGTTATTAATATTAATCTGAACTAACTGGGGGAATTAAGACTGTCATTCAGATTACTATAAATTTACGAAGGTTGTCCAGCATACTAACAGCAAGGCAACTCATATTTCACTTTTCAGATGCTGCTGTAATAATAATAATAATAATAATAATAATTTATTATTCATACCCCACCCATCTGGCTGTGTTTCCCCAGCCACTCTGAGTGGCTTCCAACAAAGTATTAAAATACAGTGGTCTGTTAAACATTAAAAGCTTCCCTAAACATGTGTAAAATACAGGTGTGATACCATCAATTGGATTAGCGCACGCACGCTTTAATAGCCAGGCTTCCATAACCAGTTGTGATTTACTTTTTTTTTAAGTCCTCGTGAAATTTTCTCTTCACATACACATTATTGCAAAGCAATTTTCTCTAATATAATTCATTTTTGTACGATTCACAAATATATGCATTTTTATGCATATTTTACCCCAGTATACACATTATTTGGCTTGAGATCTGTATTGCAAAATTCAGAGAAGTGTGAATTTTGAAAGATGGCTGTGTTTCGGGTCTCATACTATTTCGTAAAGCGAGAACTAGATAGGGTCATCCTTAAATGTGAACTGAATTCCTCCCCCATCCCTATTATAAAGCTTATTTTAATTCCTTTGAACTTTCCAAGCTCTTGTTTTTGGAGCAGGAGAGCAAACCATAACCGTCTCTTTCACAAAAAAGCAAGTGTGCTCCTGAAAAATCTGTTGGTCATATCCTACATTTTCATCACCTCCCTTATTCTGTTTATCTTGTAGTGATGAATATGGGCCAATTTGAATTCCATTTTGCCACGCTTCCCCACAGAAGTAGAAGTAAAAAAGAAGGCATAAATCCTATTAAAATGTGCTCTACAATATATTTTCATAAAGCTGACTTCATGTTTGGAAGCCGCAGCATTAGTGGCTGTACGCCAAGCCAAAGACACGAGCAACTCCCAAAAAGTCACGACTGCGTTTTCAACTGTGTAGACTGAATATGATACCTTGGTACTTACTATCTGTACAGAAGATGATATTAAAAGGCAGACATGGGGGACAGGTGGCAAACCACATGCACATTTCAGCTGCTTTGAATCAATCCACTGACCAAGCTTCAACTCACATCCGTGATACTCATGACATTTTTGATATTTTGCAATGTTATATTATTCACTTATGCAAACTCCTATTCTCTGCTTCTAGCCATGAAAGAGAACAGATGAAAGAAATCTGATGGGGGATGCAATATTTACCTGGAAGTCTCATCAAATGTAATGTGACTCACTTCTCTCTCTCTCTCTCTCTCTCTCTCTCTCTCTCTCTCTCTGTGTGTGTGTGTGTGTGTGTGCACGCTTCATCCAAGGATCACAGGGTTGTTTACAATATAAAAACACAAAATGCATAACATAGTAACAAACAAAAACAATACCCTGCCTCCACACACACAGTTTAAAAGACCATAGATTGTTCAATTAGCCAAAGGCATCGTAGAAGAGGAATGTTTCTGCCTGGCACATAAATCTATATAACGAATCATAGAATCGCAGAATTGTACAGTTGGAAGGGACCACGAGAGTCATCAAGTCCAACCCTCTTCAATGCAGGAAACTTTTTGCCCAATGTGGGACTCAAATCCACCGCCCTGAGATTAAGAGTCTCGTGTTATCTGGGCAAGGAAGACGCTCCTACATATCCTTCTGGAACTGCAGCACCTGGGAATAGTAATGGGAGCCCACCTTACTTTTACAGGTGATGTATCATCACAGTATCATTTTTCTTTACATGCACCACAAATGAGCCCTGAAGAATATTTCCAAGACTAGGGGCTGGTTTAGTAACTATTAAATCCTCCATGCTGAATGTCACCCTGAGATGGGGTGGTATGGAGAAAACAGTGGAATGGGCATGGAAACTGCAGTCAGAATCAGGGTCAGGATTGTAGAGTTGGAAGGGACTGTAAGGATCATCTAGTCCAAACCCCTTGCAATGCAGGAATATGCAGCTGTCCCATATGGGGATCGAACCTGCAACCTTTAGCAGCATGATCTAACCAACTGAGCTAAGCTGTGTAATGCTGAAGTCTGGCAGCAGAGATGTGCCTGAGTACAAGGGCTCAGTTGTTTTGCCCACCATGCCGTTTACCCATCAACACAGTAGCTCTGGCCAGGCATTTACCTTTTATGGTGCTGCGTCCCTGGGAATGATTAGTGCATAAACCGGGCCAGGCTCTTGGCTCTTTAAAAAAAGTGTTCATCCAGGCTTCTTCTAGACCCAACAACTAACACGAGTTAAATGTGGAGGTGGGGGAGAACCACACCAGAAAATCCACCTGTTTCCATCTTACAAAATATCAGAGCATTATATCCCAACAGCATCCAGGCATATGATATGAAACATCATTAGCTTCAAAATAGGATGGTAGACATGTAACCTAATCCCAAAATCTTGACAGGGCAAACAATTTCCTGTTAACTACCTACTCACAACGGCTGCCCGTGTCTACGTGTGACATCATCACAAAATCTCTCCTCTCTGCTAGCAGTATTTTGCTTCTCCTGTTACTTAAACCAGCCTAAAAATATATGGGAGCGAATTGCAGTAAATGGTAAATGAGGCAGAGCAAGTCCAGATTGCTCCCTATCTTAAGAGGGGTGGTAATTGTCTCCTTTGCCGTTGCACCGATGCATTACCACTTCCTGTGCCCTGAGCCGAATATTAAGTTATAAAACTTAAATGAATCTTTAGGATGTACAAAAATATAATAAGCTAGCCAAGCAGATTCATACCAAATCTGTGGAGGTTCGCTCCTTGACTTCTGGAGTTCATTACTATCATTAGTATTTTAAAGTGTTGATAAAAGCTTTTAAAAGCTTCATTTCCAAGTGAATACAGTGGCAACTGAACAATACCAAGCCTGAAAGAGATGGGTGACTGGCACACTTGCAGAAAGCAGCCTTGTTACAAAGGAAATGAGATGCGTCTAGGGGATGTACAGTATGATCTGTGTGCATGCTAATTGAATTATGTCTTCTCTCGGTGCTGGAGAGCGTTGAAAAGACTCATTTAGAAAAAGCCAAGAGACCTCCTGCACCGGGTAGCCAATTAGAGCGCGTCTTGGGGCAACATCCCTTCTTGCATCTTGCAGGCACAGAGGTCTTTCGCCCTGTCATCTGCGTGATTGGCAGGCATTATTAAAAAGAGGACAGTTCGGCTGCCAGACATGCCCACAGCTTAGATATGTCAACACCGTAAATGGGCTGTCCTCCTTTTGCGTCAATCCCCCCAGTTATATCCCACCTGCTGTCCTTTATCGGGTGCATGTAGGCAATAGCTGTAAGGGTGGCAGCACGGCACAATGGATGTGCAAGTTAGAATAATGTGGAAGCGTAAAAATCATATGCTGCTCTCTTGCCAGGCCCTTTGTCTCAAGCCTTCACAGACAATGTACAGGGTGGCTTTCCAGATTCAGTTGTTATGATGGAGACACGTGGGAGAGAGGAGGAAGAGAAAGTGTAGCTTCTTTCCCCCTCCCTCTCTTGCACCCATCCACACTTCCCACTCCTCTTTCTGGTGTTGCCACAGCTCTCATGCTCAAGGCAGAGGCCGCTGGCTGGAGAAGAGGGCAGACCAGCTCCACTGAGGCACTGCCACCTCCTCAACAACCCTTCTGCTTGAGATAGGAACCTGTGGACCAATCTCACAGTGGCCTGGTTTGTGCAAATATGAGGGATCCCAGAGAGGAGCTCACAGTGTTAGAAACTCAGGTATATAAGCTAGGCGCCAATGGCTCCTTAAAGCAGGCTTACAGTCGCCAAAATTGAATGGCCAGTTGCCATTTGGGGGCAAACGGCTCGAAAGTCATAGCTTTCAATATGACTTTATGGTTCCCGAAATTCGTTCTGATTGTGCAGATAAAATATAATGGGTAGAATTCTACAGGATGTGCTGCTAGTGTGTGAAAACAGAAAAATGCAAGGATCCCCAGACGTGCACCTCCAGATGGTGGAGATGTTAGGCACCATGCTGGCCCCTGGGTGCCTGGCAAATTTCAAATGCCGGGAGCTCACAGTTGCTCTAGTCCTTTTTTACTGCCATGCCATGCTGCACTGAGCTAAAGTTTGTCTTACCATGTCCTTCAAAATGGGACTCACAGTTTAACTCTCTCATTACCAGCCTCAAGCTCTAATCAAGGACTACAGATCCTGGTTAGTAAGAACAGAAGACAACCACAAGCCCACGTTGAGACAACACGCTAAGAAAATTTTTGGCTTAGTTCACTGTAGTAGTAAACAAAAAATGGGGAAAAGCAAATCTGCTACAAGAGACAATTTGGGTGGAATGCTGAAACAAATAACATTTACAGCAGAGTTAAGGAGGTGCCTGAGTGTGCGCTAAGCCATAGTTAAGGTCAGTAAGCCAACAACAAACCATGGTTTGCATGGAACTGACAGAGAAACTTTCCACACACTAATATATCATGACTCCTGTATGGAGCTTCTCAGTAGCGTCTACAATAGATAAGGAGCCCTTTGGATGGGTGTAGATTGATTTCATTGATAAATTAACCAGTGCTTTTTTTTCTAGAAAAATAGGCTCCAGTACTCACCATGAAGTTGTTACAGTAAGTGTTACACTTTTTAACACTAAAAAGAGGTGCCAGTTCTGTGTGCCCTTGAGTACCCCCTTTCATAGCACTGAAAGTAACTATGAAGAAACAATCTCATCTCCAGCACATTTCCAAGAAGCCCTGGTTATGCAAATGAACCTCTAGACATAAACACATCAGCTGCTTCAACAACAACTGAATGATAAAAACAAATATAAAGCCATCCATCTACATAGTATTTTACAAAGAGTGAGAGGGCAGGTCTCTGCCACGAGGGAGGTACACTTTATAAGCCTGGAGCTCTTTGCATTATTTTCCCTTCTCCTTGCAGAATAAGGAAATGGATAAGGTTTTCTCTAAGCCGCTATAGAAGAAACCCACTATGAATAAATGATATTTATTTAGAGCCAGTTATGCAAGTATAGAATGTTTCATGGAAGTACAAAGCACACAGAAGCACAGGCCTCCACAGACATGTTTTTAAAGAAGAAATGGGGATAAGAATACACAAATGTGCACTTCACATTTGATGCACGGTTTATATATTTTGTACTCTGGGAAATACAAAAAAAAAGACCTGAGAAAGAACTAAACTTGAAGTATGGAAAAAATCAGGACAAATATATATTTTACCATTTCTAATAAAGGAATCTCAGAGTTGTATTCATTGTAGAGCTACAGAGATTGTTCCATCAGCATGAGCATTTCTGCTTGCTGGACTGAATGATCTCCCCTCTCCTCCCATGACCCACTGTTCTGGGGTTCTCCTGACCCTCTGGAACAGATTTGGGGCCTGTGTGGGAAGAGGAGAGCAGGGAAATCCTGGTGCTCCAGTAGGAATCACTGTGCTGGCTTCCACTAAAGCAACTACTTAGTTGAGCACAGCCCTCAGTGTGAGAACTGCAGGAAGAGAATGGAGGGCTGAAAGGTCAGAAAAGAGACAGGTATTTAGTCCATTCTCGACTGAAGCTTCTCCACTTTGCTTAACACGGCACCATCCCAGTACAATGTGAGTAGTTTCACTCATTCATTCAACTTACTAGTTGCTTGTCACCCAAAGGTTTTCAAGCGACTTACAGCGAAGGAAAATATACAATACATATTACCATTCTAATACATTAATATTTCATGTAATGTAACATCCGGGGGGGGGGGCATACCAGCTGTATAAATAGTAGCGAACAAGAAATAATAAACAACTCAAAAGCAATTTTCTGACCCATTAATTAGCAAATAAACAAAACCTCAATCTCTCCCAGTGCAAAAATCACTCACATCGACCCAACATCCCCCCCCCCCCCGTTTAATCTTCCCCTCCATCCAGAAGTCTGGTGTCAGCTGTTGCAAATCAGTGGTGGGTGGGTCCAGTGTCCTCCAGGGATGGTCCAGCACCTCTCCTCTCCCTTCAGGGGGAAGCAGCAGCAAAGCAGGAAGATGATAAGAAAAGTTCTACCTTCTTTGTAGTGGACCCAGCTACTGCTCCTTTCCTGCTGCTGGTGGGATGTGCCATTAGAACGAGGGAACCACGTATTTCAAAGGCTCAGTTTACAAACTTCTGCACAATTTTTTAAAAATGCATACATCAGTTTCTACTTACATGCTTGTTTCTATACTGAGAAAACTGGGAGAGGCCAAACACAGTCGCTACAGCACCGCCTCCAATGAGGATAGTCCCTTTCACGACCCTCCGAAAAGCCATTTTTTAATCCTAGGAAAAGAAAGAAAACAAGAATGTTCACAACCATACAAAGTCAGGGAAGAACACTTGTCTAAACCAGAAACAAGAGAAACTTGAGGAAATAGCTGCCCTCAGAAGAAGAAAAAAGAATACATACAAATATGATAAAGTGAGCTATATACAACTTCTCAGCCACAGTGGTTCTCAAAGCAGTTTGTGGTAATAAAAATGGATTTTTAGGCAGATGGTAGTTATCCTCACAACAACAGATCCAGAATGCCAGTCAACGGGATCGTGTGACCCCTGGCTCTGGTTCCCCAACAGGTATCAAATGAGAGGGGTACTGTGGAGAGTCCTCTCCCCAATCTATCAAGTGCTCTTGCTGTTTTGAATAAATTGTCTCAGCAGTTTTCAGCCTTTACAACTTCTGAGACAATAGCTGTTGGTGGCCCTAAGAGAACATTGATCTATAAATTCCTCCCCGCCCTAGCATAAGCATGTGAGTGGCAGCAAAGGGAGATACTAGGGGAGACTTGTTAAGAAGCATGCAACCTGCATGCATGCATGCAAGCATGCAGTTCTCACATGCAACCCATTTCAGGAACTTTTCACCTTGAACTCAAACACATTCTGGAAACAACACACTGGGATTTAGCCCAAAGACAGCAAAGAGAAAACCCCAAACAATGCCATTGCATCAAAAGGGAATTACTGAATTTAGTAAAACAAAAAATCAAATTGGCGCCGGCTTTCACGAGAAACGCACTAACAGCAGGCACATTTCAAAACATTTTTAACTAATGGAAGGGTTAAAGTATACAAGCTCTAACTAGTATACATAGCAGAGATAGGAAGCCACAGAGAGAAAGAGAGAAGAAAGGACACTAGTGAAGTCTAAGAGCAGGGAGATACCAGAAGAAAAATGAATGCTACCTAGAGCTACTCGCTGTAGAAAGAAAGAGGGTGTTGCCAGGGGTAGAAAGAAATTCCGATATTGATTTTGTGATTTTCAAAAGAAAACAAGCAAGAGACTTGCAACACTAGATGAGACTAAGGATGTTTGCAGCAGAGCAGTAGCGGATGGCTGCGGGTGGCAAGGGAAGCGGAATATGAAATTTTGGGGAAACCCAGCCAGATGGACAGGGTG
The DNA here is from genome assembly GCF_964106915.1 of Podarcis gaigeae. Classification (NCBI taxonomy): domain Eukaryota; kingdom Metazoa; phylum Chordata; class Lepidosauria; order Squamata; family Lacertidae; genus Podarcis; species Podarcis gaigeae. Next base: position 105,325,295 of record NC_139678.1, on the reverse strand, counting down.
TAAATAATAAATTTATTTTTATATATTATTTATTTTTATTTTTATATCCCCGGTGAGGTTATTAACTCTCAGATCTTATTCATTCATTTTGGTCTGCAAAGACTGAACCGAATGTCATGCTTGCAAACTGCCTACCCAATTGGAGTTTGGGGAGAATTTGAGAGAATTCTGATACAGAGGGTATTGGAAGTGATGCAAAAGTTATTTGTGAACATAGCATACATCTATAATCACTTAGCCAACTTGTGGCACATCCATCATTCCAGTCTCAACAGAATGAAGTAGACATCATACATATGTTTAACCACATGCTGGATGATGTTATGCTGTGTCCAGATAGGGCTCTCATTTCAATAATATATATAAGCATTGCTCCCCACATATGTTCCAATGCTAACAAAGGTCTTTAAAGGGCTTTTGATAAAATGCCAAAATCTATCACTATCAATTTTGCCAATATATGAGCCACAGTATATTTTTAAAAAGGTGGTTCAGTGTGTTTTTAAGTGATTTTGTGAATGGACACTTTTTAGCTTATTTGTGTTGCTTTAATAAGCGTTTTGTTATATCTTGTATCTCTGTATTTTTATCCTGTTCCTGCTAATTGCTACCTTGGGGTGAAAAGTGATGAACAAGTTTAACAAGCTAAACTAAAAAAAAATTGTTAAAAGCACCACCAAACAACTCCAACACTAGGCCGCGGTTGCATCCATCGTCTCCCCATCCCAAAACTAAACTCTGCAAAGGGAAAAGCTACTATTATTATCTACATCAGTGTTTCCCAACCATGGGCCTCCAGCTTTTTTTGGACTACAGTTCCCATCATCCCTGACCACTGGTCTTGCTAGCTAGGGATGATGGGAGTTGTAGTCCAAAAACAGCTGGAGACCCAAGGTTGGGAAACACTGATCTACATGATGTGGCTTTCCTTCATGTACCCCATCTTCATGAGCCAGGTCATTTCTCTCCCCCCCCCCCAAGTAATTGAAACTTTGGGGGACAGTGAAAGAGGAAAAGGACATGGGGACAAATTTCTCTGTTAACAGTGAGGACTAGCACCCTTCTCTGGTCACTTACCCCCCATCCAATGTGGCCTTTCCAGGCTTTCCAAGTCCAGAAAACCACACAGCTATAAACTTATATTAAAATTACCTGGACTCATTTGGGGGGGAGGGGAACGGCAGGATATAAATTTAATTAATTAATTAATTGATTGATTAATTAAGATGGGAGCATACGAGAAGGATAGCTCAGCGGCTAAGAAGAACCCTGGATTGCTAAACAACTTTGCAGGGCGCTTGCAACAGAGACAAAGGAGAATGTAAACAAGTCAATGTGTCAGTAGTAGTAACACGCAGAGTCAGCTTGGTCTATATAGGGGAGGTGGCCTACAAGGTATCTGGCTCCCGGGTTGTTTAGAGCATTAAATGTCAAAAACATTTGCCTTGAACTTGGCATAGTAGCTAACAGGCAGGCAGCGCAGAGCTTTCAACATGGGTATGGTATGTGTAAAGCTAAGTGTCCTGCTGAGCACTCGAGCAATTGCATTCAGAACCGGGCACAAGGGTAGCCCGACGTATTATGCATCGCAGTAATCAAATGAGATTTATCATCGCTTGGGTCCAGGCCCCACACTACACAACAGCTCCTTCAGAGGGAGAACAACCCTACCCAGAGCTGGCACACAACCCAATTTCCAGGCCTGGAAACCACCACTCATCTCGTCAGGATTCAACTGTTAAAGGAGATTTGGGGCAAGGTGCCCCCTGTATCCGGTACGCTGATGATAACGCACAACATCTGAATAGGAGAGGCCAGGGATTTCACCCATGCAAATCACGTGCTCTTCCACTGAACTATGGTCTCTCCCCAAAGGTAATCCCATTAACCCTTTTGTACATCCTCTTGTTCCATATGTTGCCAGTACCAACCAATTCACCGGTTTTTTCCCTTTGTTTTTTAACCCGCTCCTTTCAAAGGCGGTTGTACCAGCACAGCACTCTGAGTATCACAGGCTGTAAATTAAGAAGCAGCTGCCAACAGGTGCGCCTTTGCGTGCTTGCAGATTAGCTGTGGAATGAGAAAGACAAGCTTATCAAATGCGATCATCAGTTGCACCCTGATAACCCATTGTTTGTAAGTGCTGGAAGGAAAGGCGTTCAGCCTTTCACCAAATTCAATTATAATTACACCCTCGCTTTGTTGAGCCTTGTTCAAAAGGCATTGAAGAGCCATATGGAATTTTTCTTCCACCCTTCCCAAAGCTAAAATGCACAAGCCTGTTACAATGTAGACTTTTTTCCTTTCCTTTCCTTCCCTTTTTTTTTTTTTTTACAGCTTGCCTTGCCAATACAGTGGTACCTCTGGTTGCGAATGGGATCCGTTCCGGAGGCCCGTTCACAACCTGAACAGAACACAACCCAGAAGCGATTTGCCGCATCTGCGCATGCACGTGATGTCATTTTGCACATCTGCGCATGTGCGAGTGCTGAAACCCGGAAGTAACCTATTCCGTTACTTCCAGGTCGCCGCAGGACGCAACCTGAAAACGCTCAACCTGAAGCAAACGTAACATGAGGTATGACTGTAAGCCTACAAAAATGATTACCATCCAGGAATCTTTACTAGTCTACTTGCTGCCTCACATGTGGCCTGAAATAAAACAAATATATGCTTTTTAAAAGAGAGACGTTTCCACAAACGTCTCTGGTTGGCCACCAAGAAACTACTCCTGAGCCCCACAGGTAAAGCTCCACAGGTAATGCCAGCTATTTACAACCTTGGCGCATATGCTACTCCGACCCATGTGAGGCGAGCTTTGTGAAAGCAAAGACTGAAGTTCCCAGAACAGATGTAAGAGCCAGGGATGGGGTGGGATAGAGTGAAATCCTGTCTGCGCACTCCAAACTATAAATAATTCACCTCTGAGACATCATCTGCTGCCAGTTATTTCTTTCAAAATCAAAGCTCTTCTCCAAACCCCTCCCCAAAATCAGTCTCTGACCATGCATTCAAGTCATGTGGCTATTAAAGTGTACATCATTTCAATATCTGAACCTCTAGCACAGGGTTGGGGGACCTTGTTCACCCCAAGGGCCACATTATTCTCCGAGCGACCTTCCAGGGGCCACACAGCAGTGGTGGATGGGGCCAGAGCAACAAATGAACATTTTGCCTTCTAAGTAGGTTCTACGCACACCTGCATACCACTCAATCTTTCAGCCAGGCAAGCAAATGGGATTATCCGAGGACACATTCTAGCCAGGCAAAAATACCTGAGAAAGGAACAAAGCAGAGCCAGTGAAGGAGGACATGGCATGGGGAGAGGGTGTGTGGCTCAGGAGGGAGTGGAGAGTGGAGAGAGTCCCATGGGTCAGACAGAGAAGCTCGCAGGGCTGCATTTGGTCCCTGGGTCACAGGTTCCCCACTCTAACAAGCAAACAATGCCTGTCATAAGAAATCTCAGTTGACTGATCATGCAAGTTTATGAATGTTTAGATGAGAAAATCCCACTGTTCAATTGGGCTTACAAGATATTTAAATAATAAGAAGAAAACAACAGGTTTTCTGTGGGGAAAATATACTCCTTGTCAGTGCTATTTTTCTAGAAAAAGAGGTGCCAGAGCTCACCAGGAACACCTCCCTTGTTCTCTTATGGTGCCCACTTGAATTCTGGTGAGCTCCAGCTGAAAAAAGCTCTGCTCATATTCTTTCCAAGAGGCCTTTCTTCAGGTAAAACAGGAAAGGGGGAGGTTGTTCTTGTAATGCCTTGTATTATAATAAATGGATTGAAACTGCAGGCCCATTGAAATCTACAGACATGACCAATGATTTCAATGGGCCAGCTCTGGGTATGGCTTAGATACAATCCATTAACTTTTGTTAAACTCAGCTAATAAAAAAATTAAATGGCAACACTTTTCAGTCGATTAAAATGTTTTAAATTGATTAACTGATTAATTGACTGATCACTGCAGCTTTCATTTTTCTCCCAGGAAAACCTGTGGCTGCCAAGAATGCAAGAATGGCTCAGCACACCCATATCAATCTTCAAATTAGGTCTGCATGCAACCTCCTTTTAATATAACTCTTTGGGACATCCGAATAACTGGCTAGAACAGGTGCACTACTTAAAACTGTTTCGGCAGAAAAAAGGCAGTCTTGTGAGCATTACCACTGGAGATAAAATAATAAATAAATAATAAAATAATAAAACTAACTATACTATTATAGCCACTATCAAGTCAGCGTGAACTCTGCACTGTACATAGTTAACAGCCAGGTTAAGATCCAGGGGAAGGGCTGTAGAAGGGAAGTAGAAGAGAAGGAAGCCACAGATTCAATCTCCAGGTAAGGCTGGGAAAGTCACCCACTTCAAACCCTGGAGACCCACTAACATCCAGTCACTGCAGACAATACTGACATAGATGGACCTACGGTCTAAAGCAGACATGGCCAAACTTGGCCCTCCAGCTGTTTTGGGACTACAGTTCCCATCATCCCTGACTACTGGTCCTGTTAGCTAGGGATGATGGGAGTTGTAGTCCCAAAAACAGCTGGAGGGCCAAGTTTGGCCACCGCTGGTCTAAAAGTATGAGGAATCTTCCTATGTTCCTGGTCACTATTTTTTTCCCCATACTGCACAAGGTTGGTTCTTCCATATCCAATTGTTGCAGGCGTTACTACTGCACAAGGTTCTCTTAGCATTATATTTCTCTATATAATAAAAATGTAAGAATGTCATCATGCAGCCCCCGTTGGAGGATTTGTAGTGCTGCATCACAATCCTGGAGTTGTGAGTCAGAGCTCAATTGGGGAGTAAAAAGTGAAGATAGATTGCATCATGGCATTGGTCGTGACATGGAAACAAGAACGGTTATTGAGAAGGTGGAAATGGCAGTTTAAGGCAACAACAGAAGTTTGAGTAAAGTGGAGATGGAGGAAACTGAAAGGAAAATTGTAGTTTTAAACCATGACATTGGTTCGTCGTATGGAAGAACTGAGGCATATGCCCAGTATGCTTTACTTAAAGACTAAAATATTTAGTTGGTGGCTACAGGAAAACTCAGGTTAGGTGATCACAAAGACAACTGGTCAATAATAACGGTAACACTGTCTGTTCTGCAAGGCAATGGCGCTTGGTATTTTTTTGAAGCTGAGTTGTTCACAGGGAGTCAAGTTGTATTCTTCGTTGCTATCAACCAGGGTCGCAAGCCAAGCAATTGGCTTTCCCCCTCCTTTTTAATTAAAAAGAGATTGCATTTGGACACCAGGGAGGGAAGCAGCTTGACATTTGACTCTAAAAAGAAAAGGACCAAGCTTTTTAGATTTTTCTTTCTTTCTTCTCTCCCACCCTCACTTTGGTTAAGGCTAGATACAAGCAGGTAAAGTTTCTCAAGTCACAATATGTAGAGTATTTAACGGAAAAACTGTCCCAAATTTGCAAGCATTCTAGGTTTTTGCATCAATATGTCTTTTTTCTAATTTGTTGTGGTTGTTTTGTGTTCCTTCTTATTTTCTGCTGGTTCACAGTTTAAGCGTATACACATCTACTGAAAGTGAATCCCACCAAATTTAAAGGGTCTTACTCCCAGGTAAGAGGGTCTACGATTTCAGCATCAATATTTTTCCCCCAGACACATTAATGTGTCAAGCAAGCCAGCCTCCTTATGGTAGCCAGATTTCTTCAGAGTTAAATCAGACCAAACAGCCTGCGTCGCATGACTTAGTGCAAATACACAAGTTTAGTGTGAATGCACAGGCGCCTAAAGAGATGACTGCAGCTGCTTTGCTCCACCCCAATTGTTCTCATGCTGCACTATGCTAAACTATAGCATGGTTTGTCTTAATGTGCCCTACAAACCCCGGGCTCATGGTTTCGATCTCCCGCACAAACCATAAGCCATGTGCCAAACCTTAATTATAGCTTGTGTAACATGTGGAAAGAGCTGCCAGGTGCTAAACACCTCTCCACCTTCCCATTTTGCAACATGAAGTTATTTATTCTGGGGCAACAGATAAAACGGTGAAATCCACAAATCAATTGAACAGTAATATTTAAGCATCACCACCCATAGCTTGGTTTTATGACTTGAAGTAGATTTGATGGGACTGATTTCCAGGTAATTGTGCATCGGATTGCGTCCTTGCAACATAACCTTAAACATGCTCACTTAGAAGAAGTAATTCTCGCTATTTTTAGTAGGCTATATTGCTTAGTAAGGCTGGAAAACAAGCCCAGTTATCTTGAAGTGAGCCTCACTGGATTCAATACAGCTTATTTCTGTGTAGACATGGTTAGGGCTGCACTATTAAGTGTGCTTAGGATGGCAGTCCTATACTAACATCTACTCAGTGGTAATTTCCACTGAGTTCCACTAGAGTTACTCTATATAGGTCCACAGCACTAACAGACTGCACTAAACAAGATTGTCACAGCTACACCTTTCATCACTCCCCAACATCCCCTTTCTCCCTCCACCTTCCTCCATCTCTCCCACAGGAGCTCCTCAAAAGCCTTCTCTGCTTCTCTTTCCCAGAGTTGCTTCGGCAAGGAAAGAAAATGGATGCAAGCCATGGCTGGCACTGAGGAATTACAATGCCTCTCTCCAGCTGGGCAGGAGGAAGTTGGAACAAACAAGTGTGTGCTTACATTCAGAAAGGATGTTTGCAGCATGGGTTCCAGCAAATGGTTAATGGGCAGAGGTCGGTGCTGCTGCTGATAGGCTGCAGTTCAATTAGGACCCAGCTACAAATTAAAACCAATGCTTGTTTCGAGTTTACTTATAAAGACTGTAACCCACCTGGGCAAGCTTTGTGACCCAGGTTGGGATCCACAGGTTAGGGAACACTGTTCTAAGGTACCAAAATGCTTTTCCCTACTGACTAGCAATAAACAATGCAAAACCTATAACTTTCTATTACTTCTTAGTCGCTGGCAGTTTTATCCCTTCAATGACATTGCAATGAATTTGTAAGTTGTGTTGTTTATGCAGTTAGCCATGTTAAATCTAAAGGGATCAGGCACAGCATAACAGTATTAACAAGTATCTGCAAGAAGTGCCTTCTGTAAAGCTCTACAGAAGTACCAAGCAGATTTGTCAATGCGCTGAAACAGGACCAGACTTGCTGATGATGACCTACATCCCTCTTACTGCCACTAAGGAAGTCAAGTTTAACAAAACACAACCACTTGTAGGCCACTCCCTCTATGCATGCATGCTAGGATGAAGATGGAAGTTGCTTCTAGGTATCATGGGTGCACTTAAATAGGATTAAGAACTAGTAGAAAATGTCTAGCTGCTTCTGAGATTTTAAGCATAATATATGAGAAAACAGCACAATTCAAACTACTTAATTAAGTCGCTAAAATAAGTTTGGGCATTTTGCACCTTTGTCCCTAAGCAGCTTGGAATATTAGAAGGTACACTGGTACCTCGGGTTAAGTCTTTAATTCGTTCCGGAGGTCTGTTCTTAACCTGAAGCACCACTTTAGCTAATGGGGCCTCCCACTGCCGCCATGCCGCCAGAGCACGATTTCTGTTCTCATCCTGAAGCAAAGTTCTTAACCCGAGGTACAATTTCTGGGTTAGCAGAGTCTGTAACCTGAAGCGTATGTAACCTGAAGCATATGTAACCCGAGGTACCACTATATATCCTTTCCAAATGTACCTCCCTTTGGTTAAAAAAATAAATTAAGCCTATCAAGAAAGTGTTGCATCACGTTTTCTAGACACAGAACCATTAGATGGAGAACAGAAAGGTTAAGGATTTTTAAAGGTAGCATCTGGTTCGCATGACACAGAAAGTCAAACTATGAGTTTACTAGAACTGCATGAACATGCAGGCCTGATTAGATATCATTTGGCTTGCTGCATCATTCAAAGCAGTGTGCCCTGTTACCCCCCCCCCCCCATTTTGGTATAGGAGGTCTACAAGGGCACACCATTCACATGTACTTATCTATACAGTACTACCTATCCAACAACCAAGATCAATGCTTCATAAGGTGTCATTAGCAGTCTTCATTCTATGTGTTGGTTAACAATTCTCAACACACACAAATAAGTGCACTGAGCTTAACAGACACCTATTAATGGCAAAAAAAATTCACCCACCCAGAAACCTTAACCTTATTTTTGACGGGTCTTTGAAGAGGATTGGTATATCAGATAAACCTCCACATGAGGAATGTCTGAACTGGGAAAGGACACAAGGAGGCAGCTGTTAACCAATCTGTTTGCAGTAACACAAAACTTTCTGCTCAAGTGATAACTTAATGACTGCTTCTATAAAAGTAGATGGGTTGAGATTCAATCCTAAGCATTGGTTTAAAAAAAGAGGGTGGGAAAAGGGTCTAATGACTAATGTGAAAGAATCTTATACCATACTTTGGGCTTATTCCAAGATTTAGAAAGCAAAAACTAAAATAAATCACTATTTGAGAGATACATGGTGAAATTTGATGACCAGTCATACAAATCATACAAAATCCGGTGACCAGTCATACAGATCATACAAAAACCTAGCCAGTTCTGGCTTTGAATGCTTAAAAATCTGGCCGCTGGTAACACAGGTTGAATTGAACACTCTTTCACTCTCTGTTTCCCTACAAGGGGTTGTGAAAATATGATACTCTGCTAAGCACTTGGTTAAAGGCTATATGTAGCTGGCTCAACATACAGTTTGAGCTGGAACAGGGTAAAAGGTTTTTAAGATGCCACTGCACAGGGTCACGAATCTATCTTCAAAGAGCAACATATCTATCACCACTGCTTCCAGGCTGAGGACCTGACCTCTTGCTTCTCCAGGTCTCAGATGAGTGAGGCTTGATGAACAATCGCTCCTTCTGTGGGAGTGCACAAACATGCACATATACATGTTCCAACCATAAGTGCACCAGGAGCCACAGAGAAGTCTAGCTTGGCTAGCCGGCCATTAGATACCTACAGGTAAACCTTGCATCCTCTCACTTCCTGTACCGCTTCTCCTGTGGTTTCCTGTTGAGGTTAAGGATCCATGGTCCCATTGCTATAGTAGTATTATTCCTTCATGCCAGCTTCAATGACCTCAAACATCATTGCCATGGTGACAGGAGATGCAGCAGAATTTTAACTAGCAGCCTAGAGTTCCGGATGGGTGGCAGATGCAACGGATAGTAACAATAATAATAATAATTTAATACTTATACCCGCCCATCTGGCCAGGCCTCCCCGGCTACTCTGGGCAGCTCCCAACAGAATATTAAAAACACGATAAAACGATGTGAGGGATGCCTCAGTTGCCCCAATAGAGGCCAGCCCTGGCAACAGGCAGATATAAATACTCAAGGCCAGAGCACATATTACTCTCACCTCAAGAATACAACTGGAAATAGCTTCCCTGCAGTTCCAACACCCACCCACATGCAAGTGCTGGTTCTAGCATAAACAATTATTAACCTCATGACTTGCAACCACTGAGCGGCAAGTTCCTGAAGGCTGGTGGGGCAGGGAATGTGGAGAAACTCAAAATGTATGTAAAGGTACATGGTCAGACCAGGAAACAGACTGTCACTGAAGGACCTTTGCTGCCAGTGTTCCCATGGCAACCACAACATGTGCTTTACAGAGATGTCCTTCTCCTGAAGTCCTCCCTCTGCCTAACAGTAGGGCCAGCCCTGCATTCCATTCATACTCTTTCACAGCACTCCCATTTTATACTGCCTGCATTAAATCAATAATAAGGAGGAGGAAGAGATTAGTTAGTATTTACAAACTAGAATCTAGAAAGAACACCCAGACAACTGATTTGGGATGGACCACTTAAAAAAAAAAAAAGAGTCCTAACCAAAGTTAATAAATAAAATAAATAAGTCAACCACTTCACAATTTTCCCTATAAGGTTATACTGTTAAGGGGCCTCTCATTTCTAAAATGAGAAGTGCTAAGGCTCACCCTCGCAGAATTTCCCCTTGACCCAGATATGCTGAGACATGCTGGGATTATTCAACTGGGGAGAGAGCACTTAGCCCATGTTCACAGCACTTCTGAGTCCACTGCTACATCACATGTGGCGGGGAAGCTGACCCCCAGAATCAAAACAGATTGTGAGGAAGGGCCAGTACTACTCCTGCCCCACTAGTCCCATCTATCGATGCGAGTGGAAACCTGTGGGTTAGCTCCCAAACAAAGAAAATGCGAGGGGTGCTCAGCATCAGCCACACCGCGAGGACAAAGCCTTCTGCACATGATCGGAGGCGGCCTCGCCTTCTTCACACCTGTAGCACATGAGCCCCTTGCATCGACAACAGGTTCTGGGGCTGAACCGGGCTCGGGCTGGGTGGGGAGGTCGAGAGAGAACCCTGATAAAGCCCCCTGCCTCTTAGGTCCCTATCAGGGCCACGAGGCCCCGAGGAGTTCCAGGAGGAGACTCACAGTTTCCGACCGAGAGAAGAGACCCTGCTCCTCCTCCGAGGCTCAGCCACGCCGCCGCTGCTTTCCCGGGGACTCTCTCGCCGCCTGGCCTGGAGAGGGAGGCGGCCGGTGAGGAGCAGGAGGAGGAGTCCCCGCGGCAGCACCTCCCCGAGGCCTGGACCGGGCTCCCCTTTCCCCCTGCCGAGCAAGACAACGACGCCGGCGCCCGCAGCCGAGCGCGGGAGCCCCGAGGAGAAAGGCGCTCGGCGGCTCCGAGGGAGCCTGGCGCGCAGCGGGCCCTGCGGCGGAGGAAGCCTCGTGGCGAGCGGGAAGGAGGCGCGCCGCCACCGCAACCACCACCGGCTCCTGCGCTGCCCAGCTGCGGCCTCGCGCCGGGCAGACCCCGCACGCGAACCCGCGGCTCCGCTAGGCCCAGGCGCCGCCCGCCTGCGCGCACAGCATCCGCCTTCCCCGCGCGCACCACGGCGGCCTCTCCGCGCTGCGCGCAGGGGCGACCACCGAAGCCGCGCGCCGCCCTTACCTGGCTTCTTTTCCAGCCCGGCACCTGCTTAGTGAGTCCGCATGGGTTTGCCTTCCCGGCGCGGCGCCTCTTTCCCCGGGGCGACGTCTTCTTGCCCAGGCGCGGAGACTAGAGGCCCCAGCGGCTGCTTCCCTTCGCTGCTGCCGCTGCCGCTGCTGCTATTGCTACTCAACTGCTGCTGCTTCTCCCTCCCTCGCCGCTTCCTTAAGGCGTGTCTCCACTAACCGGCTAGCGAGGAAGCAGGTTCCCGTAAGGTCCCGGCTGGGCTTGGCGCGGGAGAAGGAGAGACATCGCCTGCCTTTGCAAACACGTGTGGAAGTCCCGAGGGAGACACCAGAAGAGGCACTTCTTTTTTGGAAACGTGCTCTCCTCCGAGGCCTCTCCTCTTACAGGCTCGCCTGCCAAGGCTAGGATGCCCCCCCCCCCCCCGAAAGAGAAATAGGACTCTGGGGTTTTCAGAAATGGCAAGGCACTGCCAAGGAGTTAGAGACACACAGAAACGGTTCCTCGGCCAACCAAGGATCAGGGTGTTGCTGTTTTTAAGTGTGCAGTTGTGTTTATCCCCACACACTACTTTTTAAAAAATGTTTGTACTTGCTAAAGTTTTGGCAGGGGTGGAAATGGGGAGACAAGATGCTCTTCCAGGCAAAAGAATGGGGAAGTGGAACGAGGACAGCGTTGAGTAGTGGTTAGAGTGTCAGACTACGACCAGGTCATAGGAGAATAATAGAGTTGGAAGGGACTGTGAGGGTCATGTAGCCCAACCCCCTGCAATGCAGGGATATTTTGCCCAGTGTAGGGCTCAAATCCTGAGATTAAGTCTTATGCTCTATCAACTCTGCTATCTTCCCTGGCCAAAGCAGTTCAGTGGCTGCCTGTGGACCACTTGCTATCTATGAGCAAGCTACTCAATAGCATCCCTCAAAAAGGAGGCAAGACATCATGCCTCTGTCCCCAGCATGCCTTCTTAGAGGGAGAATGAAATACGGTGGTACCTCGGGTTAAGAACTTAATTGCTTCTGAAGGTCTGTTCTTAACCTGAAACTGTTCTTAACCTGAAGCACTACTTTAGCTAATGGGGCCTCCTGCTACCGCTGAGCCACTGCTGCACAATTTCTGTTCTCATCCTGAAGCAAAGTTCTTAACCCGAGGTAATATTTCTGGGTTAGCAGAGTCTGTAACCTGAAGCGTATGTAACCTGAAGTGTATGTAACCCGAGGTACCACTGTAAAATGTAGTTAACCATCACAGAATAGCTTGTCGCCAGGAATTGCATGTGTTTATTTACTTCAGCCTTGTAAATAAGCCCTCAAAAGTTACTAGCCTGCCCAAAATAAAACCAAAGTTGCCAGCTTGCTAAGAATCTAGCAGTTGGCATTTCCATGCTGACCTTGGAGAAACAACTACCATTGAAACGCAAGTTAGTCACAGGTTAGGGGTTTATTGGGAGGGCGGGTTAAATGTACTCCCAAGTTCTACCAAGGCAACCGGCACAGAAGGACAGAGCAATCCACCCCTCCAACACTAGCCCACTGTTTCCATTCTGCTCATGAAGAGTTGAGTTTTCCTTCCTCTGCAACTAGCATGTGGACTGTCGAAGAATGAATGGAGATACCCTTTCTTCTTCCCTCCCTTTCCTACATGAAATTCCTGTTTGCCTGTGAATAGCAAACTCATTTTCACCCTTACATAGCCCCCAGGCCTGAGGTTTCCACACCTTTGGTATAAACTAATAGCAAGCTCCCTGGTGTGAATTTATGTTTCCAAAACATCACCAAGCACAAGAGGGAGGTAGCAGCTTTGGGGAAACAAGATTTCTGGAAGTACAAAAATAGTGGGGTGGGGTGGCACTAAGGAGGTTAAAAGCCCAAGTGCAGCTCAGTGAGAACTGAGCATGTGTGGTGGCTACAAAATGCTGGCGGGGGGTGGGGGTGGGGACAACTGGAAAATCAGTGACTGGCTGTGTCATAAAACAGGACCTGGCTGGCTGAAACCTTGAACAGAAGCAATCTACCCACTACAACATTTTGCTGCAGCTTCCGCTTAGATAACTAAGTTCAGTATCTGAACAGAGGTAAACTTGCTGACTATACGTGCCCTGCCCAGTGCTTAGCCTTTCCTACAAAGTTCACCCTAACATTTCCACCCTTTTCCATTGTTCCCTTGCTCCTGCTGCACTGCCTCCCATCCGAGCGAGAGTTCCACACACTTCGGTCAAGATGGGAAGGGTGCTGTGAAATTAGAAAGTTTGCAAAGCACTGTTCTGGTCTGCTATGGGAAGCAAGCCCAGGGATGGTCAAAACAAATCCTAGCTGGAATAAGCCCTGCCTAACTTCCCTGTCCATCGCCTTGACATTTAATATTTACTGTTTTTAGCTATGGTTTCATTTTATTTTACAACTTCGTATTCTGTGGTCTTACGCTTTTGAACACCGCTTTGAACATTTTTATTTACAAAGCACTCTCTCTCTGTGTGTGTGTGTGTGTGTGTGTGTGTATTCTAAACACACGCCCTGAGATTTAGAGGTATAGGGCGGTATGCAAATTTAATTTTTAAAAAATAAATAAATAAATACAACAAATATTTTTAATACTGCTTCTTTCCGCAAAGAACAAAAACAAAGTCAAACCAGAATATCACCAGACTTCATGGATATTATGTGGGCTGCCTCCCTGATTCTAAGTACTGCACATTCACTTGCAGCACAATCCTATACATGTCTGTTGAGCAAGAACATAGGAAGCGGTCTTATACAGTCGAAATAATTTAAAAAATTGTTCAGTAGCACCGTAGAGACCAACTTAGTTTGTTCTGGGTATTATCTTTTATGTGTATGCACATGAAAACTTATACCCAGAACAAACGTAGTTAGTCTCCATGGTGCTACTGAACAATTTTTTTTTATTTATTTTTTTATTTATTTCAACTGCGTCAGACCAACACGGCTACCTACCTGGGTCTTATACAGAGTTAAACCATTGGTCCCTTTAGTTCAGTATTGTCAGGTCCAGTGGTTCCCAGCCATTTTTCCCCCATGGACCATTTGAAAAATTTCCCACGGACCACTTAATGATTTTTCTGTAAGGTGCGCTATACTTGATACCGTATGGTTTTTCACCATATTTCATTGCTTCTTTTCTTTGTTACACTTTTGATTTTATTATTCCATATACTGGAATTCAAACTGGAATTCAATAAAGTACAATATAAGAATTAAAAGGAGCAATAAAAAAAGCAGTATGAATATTTAACATGGTGGATGTGCCATCTCCTGACCATAAATCCACAGAGATGCATTACACACCACCTGAATGAAGCTTGTGGACCAATGGTGGCCCACAGACCACAGACTGGGAAGCCCTCATCTACTCTTGATGGGCAGCTGCTATTTATGGTTTCAGACAGCCCCCTCTCCCAGCCCTTCCTGGAGATACCAGGGATTGAACCAGGGACCCTCTCATTGCAAAGCAGATGTTCTACCGCTGAGCCATGGCTCTTCCCCATTGGGGCTTCCAGAAAAGCGGCCATAAAACAGCAGCCTCAAATGCAGTATGCCTCTGAATGCTAGATGCTGGTGGCAAACAGGGGAGAGCTGCTACCTTCACATCCCAACAGTGAACGCTGGATTAGATGCACCTTTGATCTGATAACAGGCAGTGGGGCTCTTCTTGCGTTCAATCTCATCAGCCTCAGCAGAACATTACCAAAGCTTACAGTATAGCGTCATTGCACCAGATCGCAGCCATATCCTTTAGAAGTGTAGTGTTTTTAATGCATATTTTAATTTTGATTCTTTTCTTTACAACTCTCCAGGACCTTATGTGCAAGAGAGAGAAGGAGGGAAAAAAAGTAATGGAGTGTTTTTCAGAACAGTAGAAAATCCAAGAGCAGGTAATACCATGGGATATTCAAGGCCGCCTTTGAAAGGCCAGTTCCCTTTGGAGCAGGGGGGAAAGCCCTGGAGACTTCTGATGTGTCTATAGCAATCTGTTTTGCTTTTTAAAAAAATAATGTGCAGGTTGTATCCTGGGAGCGCTGCTGAAAGCGCGCACAGATAGCACGTCCCAGGAGCAATGACGAGGTCAGGGAGTCCCTAAACCAAACCAGTTCTTTTCGTAAGAAAATATTATATACAGTGGTACTTCTGGTTGCGAACGGGATCCGTTCTGGAGGCCCGATCGCAACATGAAAAGCCCGCAACCTGAAGTGCCGTATCTGCGCAGGTGTGTGGCGCAATTTGGCGCTTGTGCGCATGCGTGAAGCACGATTTAGCGCTCATGCACGAGCAGCGAAACCTAGAAGTAACCCGTTCCAGTACTTCCGGGTTGCCGCGGGACGCAACCTGAAAAAACATAACATAAAGCAAATGTAACATGAGGTATCACTGTATATATATATACACAGTGGTACCTTGGGTTAAAAACTTAATTTGTTCCGGAGGTCCGTTCTTAACCTGAAACTGTTCTTAACCTGAAGCACCACTTTAGCTAATGGGGCCTCCCACTGCCGCTGCGCCACTGGAGCATGATTTCTGTTCTCATCCTGAAGCAACGTTCTTAACCCGAGGTACTATTTCTGTGTTAGTGGAGTCTGTAACCTGAAGCGTCTGTAACCTGAAGCGTATGTAACCCAAAGTACCACCGTGTGTGTGTGTATAAACACCCACACCTGTCTCCAAACTCTCTGAGCTGCTCCAGAGCCAAACCAGGTAAATGTTCTCAGGCTTGACCTCTTGAGGAGGGCTGTGGTATTTAAATTTGAACAAATAGTTTCCAGACACTAAGTATATTTGTGTCCTTCCTCCCTCCCTCCAAGGGTACTGTAATGCCCTTGGGGGTTGGACTAAATGGTTTTTTGGGGATCCCCTTTTCCCATGATTTTATAGTGGTACGGTAAGATTATGCAGAAAAACAGGACTGCTGGGGTGGTGAGTTCACAGGAGTTAAAAAGCTGGAGACATTTCTGGAAGCCCAGTATAAAGGAGTATTTGTTTCTTCCACTCCACTCCTCTTGTCCAGGTTATGATATCAAGGTGTGTGGGGAGGGGGTCGTTTAAGTGTGTAAGAAGGAAAAAATTGCCAGTCTTGGGGCTGGGGTTCAAAAAAAGATGCAGAGGCCTGGCTTTCTCTCTGCACAGCATCATAA
Organism: Podarcis gaigeae; assembly: GCF_964106915.1. Classification (NCBI taxonomy): domain Eukaryota; kingdom Metazoa; phylum Chordata; class Lepidosauria; order Squamata; family Lacertidae; genus Podarcis; species Podarcis gaigeae. Next base: position 105,309,214 of record NC_139678.1, on the reverse strand, counting down.
GCTATGGCTCCAGAGAAACCTAATGAGGAATCCGAATCTGTTGGGAGTGCCAATGTTACGAGCCTTCCATCTTGCGTTCAGCATATACATTGTAAAAATAATCTTATATTGTAGAAATTCCGTGAGTCTCCAGTGACCTTGATCTCAAGGACATTGAACCAAATGACATGCTGAAATCTGTCGCCACTCTTGAGATTGAGGTGCTCATAACACTACTACCCTATTCTGCCCTTACAACAATGTCGTGAGAGGTTATTAAATCAGGGAATAGGGAGTGATTGGCCGAAGCTCAACCAGCGACCATCATGGCTTAGTACAGGTGTGAACCTGGCCCTCACAAGCCTACATCTGACATGCTGTACACTACATGAAGGGTGAGGAACTGGAACTGACCAGCAGAACAGAGCCTTAATGCCCCCAGCTCCATGCACCACCTTTGGCAGGTGAGCAGCTATGCCCACCTGTCAGAGTTCAACGGAGCTGCCAGTCAGCTGATCAGTGGTTGCAGTGAGCCCCTTTAAAGTCCAGGGGGGCTTGCTCTCATTGCCAATCAGCTGATAGGTACAGACAGTGAGCCTGTTCAGCTGCACTAGGAAGATATTAATAGAGTGCACAATCAGTGCTGATCAGCAAGCCTTGCCCCACCCAAATGGGAACTTACTTCATGGAGAAGTGTGAATTTCAGAGGTTGGCTGTGTTTCAGTGCACTTGCTGTTTCCAAAAGTGTGAGTGACGTAGCTTTGGCCTTAAATGTGAACTAAATCAGGTTTCTTCCCCATCCCAACTACTAAACCAGTGGTCGGCAGACTAAGGTCCGCCGGCTGGATCAGGCCCAATTACCTTCAGGATCCAGCCTGCAGGCTGTCCGTGGATCAGCATGGGGATTCTGTTCGTTCGGGCTGCGCCATTCCATTCTCCCCACACACATTGTGGCAGCGCCTCCTCCCTCCCTTCTCCTGGCTTCTCCCCACCCTGCCTAGAGGAGGAAGGGGGCTGGGCTGAGCTGGCTGAGTGCCATTTTAAGCAGCCCCTCTCTGGAGCCAGCCCTTTATCGGCACTCATCTTCCCTCCACCTGGTGCTCCTGTGGGTCAGAGAGTGGAGTGGATGCGCTCGCTTTGCCTACCCACAAGAAGCAGCAGCAATGGCGGCGGCGGCAGAGGCTAGGGTTGGTGGGTGGGGAGGAGGACTACTTGCCCCCCCTTGCCTCTTCTTCCAGCTCCCCCTCCCCCCAGTGCCACTTCTCCAGCCCACCACAAGGTCTGAGGGACAGTGTACCGGCCCACAGCTTTAAAAAATTGCTGAGCCCTGTACTAAACAGCACATAACTTGGAAAAAGATTTCCAATATGCTCAAAATAACACCATTTCATGATTCAGCTAATGGTGTCACACACAAAAAGTTAACTGAGGCTTGGTTCAAGCCAATATAGGGCTTGAACATTCAGAAATGTTCACATATTCTGGGTGGAATGTAGCATAGACCTTCCTGCGCACCTGCCACCATGGTCGGGAACAGAGTTTGGGTAAGACTTGCATGCAGTGGTGTCTGATAATCCCAATTTCAACAATCCTATTTCAAAAAAAGGCAGCAAAGCATAACAGAAAGGCAGTGGGGGGATGTGCTCCACATTCAGAAGTTCCTATATTATTATTATTATTATTATTATTATTATTATTATTATTATTACGCCCATCTGACTGGGTGGCCTTAGCCACACTGAGTTGCTTCCAACAAATTAAAACACGGTTAAGACATCAAACATTACAAACTTCCCTATACAGGGCTGCCTTCAGATGTCTTCTAAAAGTCAGATAATTGTTTATTTCCTTGACATCTGACAAGAGGGAGTTCAACTACTGAGAAGGCCCTCTGCCTGGTTCCCTGTAGCCTCACTTCTCACAATGTGGGAAAACCACCAGAAGGCCCTCAGAGGTGGATCTCAGTGTCTGTGCTGAACAATGGGGGTGGAGACACTCCTTCAGACGTTCAGTGGAATTTGTATACAAGATATTCCACCCATAGATTCACAGATTTCTCTCACAATTGTGAATACGTCTGTGTGCAAGACATTAAGCAATGCAGATATATGGGATGATAATTAAGATTCCTTCCCTTTCCATCCATATAATCATTTTGTTTTTATTTCACCATCAGCCCTGAACTAAAACATGTTATCTAGCCAGCAATCAGAAGATGTTTTTGTATTACAAAATATTACGAGAAAGAGAAATGGGAGACTTGGCTTCTGTCAACATCTTGTTATACAATAAGAGTATGTGGAAACAATTTTCTTTGATAAATATTAATTTATCAGCCCCAGATCCACATGCAACCACAAACCAGTGTGTTTAGAGCATCCCTGTATCTAAAATTCCACAAGCAGCTCTAATATCCTTGCTTGGTATAAGTGGCAGTAGCAATTGTGGCAGAATGTGCTTATTATATCAGTCCTGCTTTGTGACCTGTTTTTGGCTAATGAACCTGAGCTATGCAGATCTTGTTTGTACAAACCATTGTTGCTGCTTCAGAAATAGACTTTAAGATCTTAAGACTGAAACCCAATGTCCATATACCTGGGAGTAAACCCCATTGATCTCAGTAGGACTTAACTTTGAGTCTTAATTTGTACTGCAACACAGAGTTAATTGAAGAATGGACCCCTTTAAAAAGGGATTCCTTTAAAAAGTCACAAGATGAAAATAAAAGAGTCACAAGATGAAAATAAAAAGAAGCTGGAGTTATTTAATCGTTTAATGTAAAATGCAATTTTGCCAGTCTTTTTCACATGGCTGCATCACAAGTTGCACATACCCAAATCCCTCTCCTACTTAGCTGTTTTAGGGTACAGCCTGGGGACTAGTCTTCCTTCCTTCTGGTCACCACAACCATAGCCTAGCCTAACCCATGGAAATTTAACATTCATCAGCACATAATTTAGGTTGTCTTGATAGAGACTTTATTTGTTGTTTCAGCACACACACAAAAATACACAGCCTGTCTAAGACTACCTAAAACAAATATTTTATGCTTCTTGACAATTTCTTTTTCGTGACCTTTAGCTTTACAGCACGATGCAGCTAAAAATAAATCAGAATAAGGAAATCCCAGTGTCCATTCAGTGAATCTTTGTTTTTTCTGAGAGAACTACAAAAGCAATTACACAGAGAATGTCAATAGTAACATTTTAGGCAGCGTATTAATGTATATGGCTCTTCTTTGAACTTCGATTCTTAGCAGTATATACCTGTTAGCTCTCTGAGAAAGAGAGAAAATTCATTATACATTCTATTATACATTATGTCATTCTAAGGCTGCAATCCTATATATATTTCCCTGAGAATAATTCCAATTGAATTCAGTTTGGCTGACCACTGATCAGTTGGCAGGTGTTAAAATATACCACCAGAAGACATACATATTACTGGTATCCAGTCCCAAAGCACGTTGATTTCAGTAGGACTTCACTTTCTCAATTTCATTAGAATTTACTTTCAAAGAATATGTTTCACTCTGCAGTACAACACTGCAATCGTACGCATTCTTAGTTGGCCCTAAGTTGCACTGAAACGCAGGAGCTGTTCCTAAGGAAGTGTATCTGGGACTAGGGTGTTTCTGACCTTTAACTGTTTCATAAGCCTCTGTGCTCTCACTGTGCTTTAAGGGACACCGTCAGAACAGGTAGGCCTTAAAAAGTTTAAACCACACTGACAAGTTTTCCTCATGATAAATTTTTACTGTAAACGTTTGCTGCAATTGTTTTGCCGGTTCCCTTTGCAAAACCAAGCTTTGCTACGGGCTCTGCAGTGTCTATTTATTGTATTTTTGTCTACACGGATAGATACCTTTAAAAGCCTACCTGTCTTGATGAGCTGTTAAACATGAAATGGGTGTACCTGTACGGGAGAGAGGTTATTATGGTGTAGCTTGGTATTTGTGATTTCCAGGAAACCGTGTCAATATAATGTTCTCATGGAGGCCTTGAATAAATCTAATCACCGCATAACATCTGTGTCGTCTTGTTAAAAGATTTTATCTAGTAACTGTCTGCTTGAGCTTTGTAATGTGTGTCAGATCGAAGTGTCAAGACAGGAGAATTAATTAAACAAAAACAACAGATAATTAAGCTAGACTTTCAAAACACCTGCTACTCAGATATTGTTTCCAGTAGCAGGCAAAGTGCTCTCAGAACATCCCAGAATACCCACGGACCAGTGCTGTGCATTGGCAGGGGGGTTGGCAACCTTGGGGGCCCTTGGACACATTTGCAAGCCAGAGAAATGGTTGTGGGCATTACATGGGTACCACAGCTCTCCCTTCCACAGCTGTAACACACACACATACATACATACACACACACACACAGAGAGAGAGAGAGAGAGAGAGAGAGAGAGAGAGAGAGAGACCAAAGAGCACAATTAGACGTGGGGAAAAGCCTTCTTTTGGCTGCATCTTTCAGTGGAGACAGGGTCATGGGACCCTGTGGGGCCAGGAAAGGCTTTCGAGAACACATGTACCCCTGTAGTGCCACTTGGTGACCCATGGTCCAGGAAAAGGTAACGGGACCCCTGACCATTAGGTCCAGTCATGACCGACTCTGGGGTTGCGGCACTCATTTTGCTTTACTGGCCGAGGGAGCCAGCGTACAGCTTCCGGGTCATGTGGCCAGCATGACTAAGCCGCTTGTGGCGAACCAGAGCAGCGCATGGAAATGCCGTTTCCCTTCCCACCAGAGCGGTACCTATTTATCTACTTGCACTTTGATGTGCTTTTGAACTGCTAGGTTGGCAGGAGCAGGGACCGAGCAACGGGAGCTCACCCCGTCGTGGGGATTCGAACCGCCAACCTTCTGATTGGCAAGTCCTAGGCTCTGTGCTTTAACCCACAGTGCCACCCGCATCCCAATGGTCCAGGTAAGCATGGCACTAAAGGCAGCCTGTAGCTCTGCAATCTGGCTGGCAAGCAAACATCACCTTGGCTTCCCTGTTCACAACTTAATCTTCCCGTCTACCTGCTAGTTATTCTCTGTTGGCCGATGTCTTTCTTTGACCCTTTGTCAGCTGCCTCACATCCTTTCTACTTCAGGGTTTCCCCCTTTCTAAGGCCTCCCTACTTCTCCCTGGCCTCTTCCCCTTTTCTCTCTCTACCACTTCATTGACCTCCCACCTCTATTGTCACAGTCTTCCCTCCTCTCCCCCCCCCCCCTTTGGTTTCCTCTTAGCTTTGTGGCATTTGTAAAGAGTGAAATAAAGGGAGACCTACCTTTCAGTATTATCGTGGGTTGTCGTTATGATGTACACGGAATGTTTTATAAGTGAATTACTATTTAATAACTATATGAATCGGGTTGTCAGAGGCGTAGGTGGGAAGCACACCCGTGCTTGCGTGAATATACAGAAATGCGGAAGAGCAGGCGCAGCCTAATTTCAAAATCCTAGCACTGTGCTGCTAGTGCCATTTGAGCTTATGAACTCAAAAGGTTAGAGAATATATGGTTCTATGGGGAGGCACAAAACACCACTCAAAGATCAGCTACTTGGAGCCAAAACAGATGTGATGATGCCGCCTAACTGTGCTCTGTCCCAACAATTTTTATTTTTATTAATAACAGGTTGAGGAAGCTCCCATTTTGATTGGATCAGTGGCAGAGGGGAAGGGAAGGGATGATTAATCCTTCTGTGCCATTTTCTACATCTATTACCCATCCTGATCTTTATTGGTCTCACTAGGAGAAAATATACAAGTAGCTGTGTTCTTTTCCCCAAGTGGAGCAAATAGTTGCTTCTTGGGGATGGGCTTAGACTGGGAAAGCGGTACACAGAGGGCAAGAGTTAAAACTGCCTTCCACCCCACCCCCACCCAGTGGCGAAGCTGCCTGCTCTGCTACCTAAGTCAGGTGATCCCATCATTGCTCTCCCACATCACAACAATGGCCACTAATCATGATGGCTAAATTTCCCAGGGTTAGAAGCGACATGCTGTTTATGGGGAAGAACAATGGATCCTCCATGTTGTTAGGTTCTGCGTCAAACTTGGGAGAATGAGCAAATGCCACTCTCCCTCTTCTGCTCCAGTCAGAGGCTGAAATTACATTTGCCACTATCGCACACAACACAGGAATTTTTCCAATCAACACAGAAAGATTCCAAATAAGAATACCTAACCCACTTTGTTGTGGGATATGGTTTTAAGTCCTATAAGGCTGCTGAATTTGTACAGTGGTACCTTGAGTTAAGTACTTAATTCGTTCTGGAGGTCCGTACTTAACCTGAAACTTTTCTTAACCTGAAGCACCACTTTAGCTAATGGGGCCGCCGCGCCGCCGGAGCCCGATTTCTGTTCTCATCCTGAAGCAAAGTTCTTAACCCGAGGTAATATTTCTGGGTTAGTGGAGTCTGTAACCTGAAGTGTATGTAACCCGAGGTACCACTGTATAGAATTTAAATTTAAATATATACATAACCATTTTAAATAAAACCGATGGCATTTTTTAATTTACAAAAACTTACATTTGTAACTATCCACATGAAAATTACTTTTTTTCTTTACTATTTTCTGTTTAGTTTTAATTTTTTTCATTTGTCATCTTAGCACTTTTTTTTTCCTGTCAGCTCTTCAACTTTTATTACTTTTTTTTTTTTTTTTTGGAGGGCAGCTTGCCTCGCTTCCCATCGTGCATCTGAGGTAATTTCCCCCGTTATCTTCATGTGGAAAAGCCTACCAGGGCAGACTTCATTTAAGCAAGTAGCACAGCCCTTTTGTTGTAAAAGGAAATTAATACATCTTCAGGAAAAAGTTGAGCTGGAAAAAGCATCCTGCTACTTCATTATAATGCAGCGTGATCTGACATTGTAATGCCTTATCTCACAAGAGGATGTCTGTTTACTATGTGATTTAGATATGACAAAAAAAATCAACTTCAATAAGATTTATTCTTACTAGATGACTCTGTGCCCCTTACAGTCTTATATCATTCAAGCCACAATTATATGGACATTTAACAATGACCAAATAAAAAAACAACACCTGTCTGAGTATAGTATATTGTTTGTACAAAATAACACCAGGTCGTTTCTCTCTATTTGGTCTATCCTATGCTATTGACACGGGGTCTGTAAATTAAATTAATTAAAATTAATTATTGTAAATACCAAACCTTATATGTACAGTAATGAGAAAGGTATTTCTAAGGTTTGTATTCTTACATAGCTGTAATCAACATTTCCCCCGCCACCATCTTGTGTGTGTGTGTCCACTTAATTCCTGTTGTGATATTGGCCCTTAGCATTTATTTTGATCTTTCTTGAGTGTTCAGAGTACATCATATATTTTATCCGAGTAATCCAACCCTCAAGCATTATTATTTATTTTCTGTATACTACACATTAGAGGTTGAGGTCTAGCAGCTAGCCTTTGGGCTCCCAACTGGAGAATGTGAGATTTGAACTGGAAACTTTCTCCCTCACTGCTCAATATAGGCTCTTTGCAGGCTTTTTCGGTGGTGTTTCAAATATACGCAATTTCACTTAAACGCATGGCGCTGTGGAATGTAACCGCCGTGTAAATTAACTGAAAACTGGGATTCCACAGAGGGGGGGGGAAACGGTTTCATGGATCAACTAAGTGACCCACAGAATGCTGCTTGTTCATCCCTAATGTAGGCAATATCTGCCTCAGCATGTTCTAAACCATTCTGACCTGGATTTGTGTAAATGAATAGGTTGTGTACAGTGGTACCTGGGGTTAAGAACTTAATTTGTTCTGGAGGTCCATTCTTAACCTGAAACTGTTCTTAACCTGAGGTACCACTTTAGCTAATGGGGCCTCCCATGCAATTTCTGTTCTCATACTGAAGCAAAGTTCTTAACCCGAGGTATTATTTCTGGGTTAGCAGAGTTTGTAACCTGAAGTGTATGTAACCTGAAGCGTCTGTAACCTGAGGTACCACTGTATTCCGAAAATTCATACACTACGTAAAACATACAGGTGTGACCACCACACTCTTTTGTGCATGGGTGTGTTTTTATGTAAGGCAGATGACAGGGTGACCTTTGGCCTCAGACCCATCATACACATTTCCCACAGCAAATGTGTGATATCAGATCAGGGAGCTGATATCATAGGCCATTATAGATGCCATCACAATCTACTAGGCAACACTTTGCTTGTGGTGTTCTTTCCTATGCCCTATACCCAATCTTCCTAGCCCCCAACTTTCAGAAACCATGGATTGACTCCAGCCCTGGTCCTCCCTCAGCAGTGGAAACCATGAGGTCAGTATGAGAAAGCTTCCTGTGTAAACTTGTGTGTTGGTCAACTCTGGTCATGTGTCATGCTGAAAGGGTTGGTGCTGCTCACCCACCTCTGCCTCAACCTTGATCCCAGGCATACTGGACACTGTCTTTGTTATCTGCCAGTTCTTTGAATCAGGCTCTGTATCTTTCTTTCATCTCTTGTTTCTCATGAACAGCACAAGCTCAACTCTGGAAAAGAAAAGCTTACTGCTTTTGCCCCTTGCTCCATTACGTAGTAGTACTCTGACAGTCATCTACAGTGGTTTAATGATAAGGCTGTCTTCTCCTTTATTCCCTACATTTCTGCAACATGTTACTCAGCTTTGGTGATGGATTATTATTTTGTTTATCTAAGAGAGATACTCCTTGCTGCTGCCACTGTCTGCCCTCTAATTGGTTTGCCCCTTCTATGTTTGATTCAACTTAGTTCATTTGTAACAAAGGAAAATGTAGTTGACTTGGCCAAAACAACAAACTTCTAATTTCCGTAGTCTTGGCAAACCATATAAGTATTATAAGCTCACAGATGGACCCAATCTTGTATGACGTATATAGACGTTGTACTGAGTTCATATTCTTTTCAGTTCAAAAACCCCTAAATTTCTCAATCTGCTTACAGAAGAAAAAAAAAATTTAGAAACCCTTATCCAGTATTGTTGCTGCTTAACATAACACACAGAACTCCCAAATGCTGCAAGGTCATTATTGTCTGGAATATCTCTCACTGCATCACCATCTTCCAGATGTCTGGCAGGAAATTCACTGTTTTATAGCAATGAGCAATTTACTCTCTCATACATACACACACACACACACACACACACACACAGATTTCTGTATACCACAGCACAAACCTAACATTTAGATGATTTCTCAACAGTGTTCTTATGGGTCAAAACTGACCTCTTTGTGTCTGGGTTTTGATACTGACATCAGAAGAAAACTATGTCTCTGCACTGAGCTGTAATCTCTACAGTTCCTTCCTATGATGAACACATTCCTGGCTAGCACTGTAAAAATATTTGACAAATGGTCAATGAATATTTGGTTTTCATCGAAGGTAGGACTTAAAAAAAACCATGGCTAGCAACTCAAAGGCCAGGGTCTGGATCCAGTCCTCCGGTGCAGGCTTTAAGGAGCATCAAAAATCCTGCCAGTAAAGGAGAGAATTTCTACACCCAGGAAGCTAGCTCAGCTGGCACTGTTCACAGAGCAGCAGAAAGGAGGAAGCCATTGGGTATAGTAAACCCCATTCTCCCTCTGCAATCCTCAAGACCAAAAGGATCAAACACAGGGATAACCAAGGCGTTATCCTTCAGATGTTGTTTGATTACAACTCCCATCAGCCCCAGCCAGCATAACCAGTAGTTATGGATGATGGGAGTTTGTAGACCAGCAACATCTGAAGGAAGAGAGCCAAGTTGCCTACCCCTGCCATAATACCATATTTTTCGCTCTATAAGATGCACTTTTCCCCTCCTAAAAAGTCAGGGGAAATGTGTGTGCATCTTATGGAGCAAATGCAGGCTGCGCAGCTATCGCTGAAGCCAGAACAGCGGGATAGCCGCGCAAAGCCTGAATCAAACAACATTTGATTCAGAATATATATTTTTTCTTGTTTTCCTCCTCTAAAAACAAGGTGCGTCTTATAGTCGGGTGCGTTTTATAGAGCGAAAAATACGGTATATGCCTGGGAAAGTTAAGCTGTTGAGGACTTGTGCTTACAAGACTGAAGTTTGGCTGCTAGGTTAGAAGTTGTGAAGTTTTTATCTTCCAGATACAGTATATTACAAGTGCATGGAGATCTGCAAGTTAAATGCAGAGGGTTGGGCCATTTTAAGAAATATGGGGGAATAGGAGGGTTTGTGGGTCGGGGGGAGCATTCCATGAAGGTGGTCTGCTTGAATCCAACGAATCAGGTAGCAATGTGTCCAGTTAGTCCCAGCTATCATATTGGAGCCCCCACATTTAATAAGGAGAGAACCAAGGAGAATAAATAAATAAGGAGAGAACCAAGGAGAATAAATGCAACCAAACTGGGGCGGGGAATAGCCTTTGGATGAAAGGTTATCCTTGCCCAGAGGTGCACTGAGTCCTTGACACTCTCTCTCTGCAGGTCGAGAGGTGTTTCTGAGGCTTATTCTGCAGCAGAGCTGCCCTGGAATTCCTTCTGCCTTGTCTTGCAGATAGTGCATGGGCTAAATTCCGAAGCCCAGCCCCCAGTTTCTTCCAGCATCTTCTGGTATCAACAGAAGGGACATGCTGCCCCTTCTGAAGGTGGGAACCCCACCATTCCTTCAGGGCCTGCCTTCTGCGTGGCTCCTAGACATCTTCTGCTGGATCTGCCCAATATCGTTTGTCCTCAAGTAACACTAATGGGTATGCTTTCTGCTCTTGTCCTTTCCTTCCTTGGTAAGTGCAACATCTGGTTGTTTTGTCAGTGGCATCAGAGAATGCTAAGTCCACAGTCTGGAGCGGCTTTCCTCCAGTGCCCTGTCACAGCGGTGCTTCGCAGATTCCCATGCATGGATCTGTATGGGCTGTATCAGGGAATCCCAAAGCATCCTTTTTCATTGGGGATGATGTCATTCACTGTCCAGACTTGGAACAGATGAAAAGGATCAGTGCTGGACAGGAGCAAGGCAGAGTGAATGGTTCCATATGGTAGCCAACTTTTTCTAGGCATGCTTCAGCCCCTCTTATGCCACATTAGTGTCCTCGGCTAATCAGGAATCACAACTATTAAGAAAAAAGAATCTGAGGCAAGTTCACCCAGAGCAAGCAATTAAAAGACTCAGTGAAGAGAACTCTTGATTATTCTTCTACAGGATAATAATAAAAAGAATACTCTTACCATGGAAGTCTTAGCTATCTACAGAAATATTGCTGTAAAAGTCACATATAAAGAGGCTGGGATAGTTACACAGATTTACACAGATTATAAAGCAAGAGTTTCCAGACAGTTAAATGATACTGCTTTTTTACAGGCCTTTAATTTATAATCCCACATGTGAAGGCAAAAACAGAAGCTTACTTGGAAGTCAACACAGCATTCCAATTATGATAGATCATTAAACAGGACATTTCATATTTGATTGGAGAATACCTAATTAAAATATGTGGCGCTACACTTTACACAAATCTTAGGGAAGATATACAATTATTTACAATGTGTAGGTATCATTTTTTATATATATAAAAAACACCATCAGCTCATTTTATTTATATTCTTAAATTATATCTTCCCAAAATGACATATCCACTATACAAGGAGTATTTTAAAGATATACTGCAGATTTTTTAAATGAAAAAAACCTCATCAACTTGGCATATGTGCAAAAGTTTAAATAACCATCTCAATTTAAAATAATATTTTCCATTTACTGAGCTAGTCAACCAATTTCATAGATGATGCTAGCTAGCTAGCTAGCTAGCTACCTAGCTAGCTAGCTAGATAGATAGATATAGATAGATAGATGATAGATAGATATAGATAGATGATAGATAGATAGATAGATGATAGATAGATGATAGATAGATAGATGATAGATAGATAGATAGATAGATAGATAGATAGATAGATAGATAGATAGATAGATAAATGGATATGGCATCCGTCTATCTCGAGAGACAACGTCAAACTGCTGAAGAATCACAGCGCCTGCTTTGGCTGCAGAGACTGGCTGCCTCCTGTGTTGCTTTTGCTGCAATAGCAGCACCAAAGTGACTGGACCAGTCCAATCATGGGTTCTAATGGCCAAGAAGGCAGTTGGTGCACGTGCTGCAGAGAGAAATAAGAGGCAGCTGGGATTCGTCAACCTGGGAAGGTAGCCCATCTAGGAGAAGGAAACTCAGTCCTATACCTCCGCTTCCTTGCAACTATACTCATTTATGAGAAAGGCTTTGGGAGTAAACTTTGAGGAAAAATCTGTACCCCCTAGCTTCGCGGGACATCTTTTTTGGGGGGGGGGATGGCTAAAGAGTAAATCCTTCACAAATCCTACACAAATCAGGCACTGATGCACAAAAATCTGCGTAGAGACAAGGCAACAAACTGCCTTTTTATACGTTAAAATGAAATACATATACCTACACTATTTTGCACAAGACACACATACCTTTACAAATCCATAACTGTTGTATCATGGGGAATGGCGCTGAGAGTGCTGCTGTCAGGCTCTCCTCTCTTTGGAAAGTAGCCATGAGTGTGCACAGACAAACAGTAAGTTTCAGGAGAATGTCCTTACATCTATACACAGTTGGGGTGCAGGTTAAAACAGGGACATTGGTTTGGGGGCTGCTTAGGCCAAATTGCAAAGGAAACTGCACATAGTTATATAGGCAATATGTCTCACTCAAACCAAGGATCACCTGTAGGCCAGTCCATTCCTTTCCTCTTTAGGTTCTTAGATGGGTCCAGAAATTTGGCGATAGAGGAAGAAACTGAGATCAAAGTTTATCGGCAAGGAAAATGATATTGTGTTTACTTGGGAAGCTGCCACACTTTCATCTTGGTTGGCTTCCTGTGTCAATTGAGAATGGGGCCCCAAATCTTCTGTAATATGGAGATGATTCTGGGATGGGCATCTGGATAATAGTTTGCTAGGGCAGCCATCAACTAAAACAATTGTGAAAGGACTGTGATTTGGATAAGCTAGCAAAACTTGAATATATTTGTTTTCAGTTAGTACTGCATTTTGTTTCAAGCGATACAATTTCGAATTTAATTTCCAATATGTTAATAGAAGCCTAATTAGGAACAATATGGTCCCATTATAATTGGCTTTTGTAAAAAAATAACAGTTTTGATTTTTGCCTTCTAATAATCTCGAGTATTGAAATTTTGTGATAGGCAAACTAATGCATTCACATTTGCTTATCATATCAATAGGGTCTAATTTTGTTGGCTCTTCTATCGAATTATCTGATGAATATAACAAGCAGTTTTGATTTAGTGTCATTCATTTTTTTCATTTATTATACTTCTTTGGTCTGAAGAGCAATATGTTTGCTTTCACTAATAATATTAAATAGGAATCAATTTTCATATCATCATTCATCTATTTTTTTCATATTGAATAGCCAGAGCTCATTAGCTGAAGTATAACAGATGTGAAATAAAGTTCTTGCTTAATTCTGCATACATTTTCCCCCTAATGTGTACTGCCATCAGAATGACCCGTTGGTGGCAATATTTGCTGTCAAAACAAAATTACATTACTTGCCGTGCCTCTGCATGGGGCTTTATTGGACACGGAACATCCAATCTTCCCAAGTCACACATGATCTGAGATGATCATGCACTGTTCTTGCATCCCCCCCCCATGAATGAGATAGTGGCCATAATTGACTAGTGTGGCCTAGATTCTGGCCAATTCTTCTCAAACAGGTGACCAATCCAGTACTGTACATTCTTACACCAGCAGCTACCTGTCATGTTAAGTAGATATACAAAGACACACAAGTGTTGTAGCTGCACACCTTGACCCCTCAGCTGTATATCTTTTGGTCAAGACCTACATCTGGCCTTCACAACTCATGACTCGCCAAGCTGGATGAAGGTCTCACAGTGTTGCATTTTGACCAAGAGCTGCTGGACACTTCTCCTTTATCTGCGGTCACAGGCAGACAACAAAACCATGGGGTTTAATAACGTCTTGTGACTCACCTTCCCAAACTAATGGGCTGCAGCTAGATTAGTAGTAACAGGTTGTGCAGGCTTGGTCTCTAGGAACTAATATTTTCGTGTCCTTTTTTTCTGTAATTACCATATATCATAGCACTTGAGGGACAGACATTAACATATAAAGAAAGCCTGCCACACCGTTGCAATTGAACTGAACAGACAAGCATACAGCGCAAGTCCCCTCCTCCTCACTTCCACGTTGCCACCACATTCTTCCCACCCCCCCTTCTGCTTCATGCCGTTAATGTCACATCTTGTGGCTCTAAGAAATGAAGTGAGTCTGCAGTCTAAATTTAGAGAAAGGAGAGTTTAAGCAGAGGCAGAGCAAGTTATGAGTTGACTGAAGCAGACGTATCCTTGCGGCGCAGTTCTCTGTGGTAACATGAAGCAGGACTAGAAGATGTGCTAACTGCTTATAGGAGACTATTTGCTTCCACTGTGCAATGTTTTTATACATGTAAATAAATGAAATACGATTGAGTAGCAGCCCTTTCTTCTTTGTTTGCCTCTCTCCCTGCCGTACAAAGCTTTTGCTTATCACACTAAGATCCACCATGATCTACCCTCCTCCAGGCTGGCTGCCTTTTTATATAGACTCAACCTGCCTGCCCCCGATAGCCACATCCTCCACTCCTTAAGATACAGGCTCCAGGAAGTTTGGAACTTTTAATTTTCCCACCCTCACATGCATAATGGAGTTCTACTGCCTTCACATTTGAGCCCCAGGACAGATCAGGCTTTACAAGTTAAACCTGTAGTCCCCAGTGAACAAACGTGAAATGAACACATTCTATATAACACACATCAGTCCATTTGTAAACTGCTCTGAGGTTGCTTGCTTGCTTGCTTGCTTGGTTTTTACAACCAAGCTTTATATAAATCTTATGAACTAAATAAACAAATAAACAAAACAAAGTCCATACAAGCAGTCAAGGACAGTGAAGTCCACTTGCTTCACACTCCATGCCAAGTATTTAAAAAGACACACAAACATTTCGATTGCTAATCATGCTAACATTATGTATAGTTAGGCTTATAACAACCAATTCACCTGTTTGCTTTTGAAGTGACCAAATCTATGTGTGATGACTTCGCCATACCTTTGTTGCAGGGAGAGAGCCATTTGTGTGGGAAAGCCTACGCATGAAAAAATAAGTGTGTCAAAGGAAGCACTTGACAATCAGAAGTTCAACGTGGACTTCTTAGCTTTGTGCCTATTTGCATTCGAGACAGAAATGCACAACAGGAAGGGGGGGAATCAATATTGTGCCCAATTGCCACACATCGGAGGTACTATTTCCACTAGAACATATACAGTTAAATGTAAACATGAGTGTGTTCCCCACATACAGTCAGTTTGCAAGTTGTTAGGAAACATCAATTTGCTTTGCTGTGAATGACACTGATTGCTTAGATCCTTTCCAATCTAGGTTCAGGCCTGGCCATGAGACTGAGTCAGCCTTGGTCACCCTGTTTGTGTTTTAATCTGTGTTTTGTTAAAATGCTGGTTTTAATTTTTAAAAATGTTTTAAATAGCTGTTTTTAACTGTTTTACTGGTAATTTGTTTTACTCTCTTCGTAAACCACTTTAAGTGTTTTTTAACAATCAAAAGTGGACTTGGGTCTTCTTGTTTCAGTTCACAATCACTGTCTTGTAGTGTTACCTTTGGAATAGTTGCAAGTTCCCAATTCTTTCACTACCACCCATTTGAAAACTGGGAAGAAAAAGCCGCTAACTTTTGCAAATAGCTTACAATGGGATTCTTTTCCTTTTTATTTTCTTGACTGAATCGACACCTCAAGAATTATTGTAATTTGTTTACCAGAATGCCATTTCCATGACTAGCTTTTGGGGCATCAAGATAAGAGAACTATATATATCAGCAATGTGAAAATGTCCCCTTTCAGATATATTACAGTTGGCTTGCTAACCATTTGCGGAAATTTGAAGGATCCATTTGCTGTTTGAATTGCTTGTCATCAACTGAAGAAATCTGCCGGCAAGGTTATGTTATCAACAGGGGCGGGAGAAGGAAAGAAATAAGATGGAAAACAGTAAGAGAACTTGAAAAGAGTAGCTGAAGATTTTCGGCTCTTTAACTGCAAATAGTGTCTATTTAGTCTCTAGACTAGCTTTGACAGCACAATTCTGATATATGTCAGGCTCCCTGGCCATAATCTTCTTTACATCATTCTATCCTGAGTCACAATCAAGTGCCATTGCTTATATACTTGACTACATTTCCACTAGATTTTAGGAAGACCCAAACACCCAGCCTGTGTCCCTAATCCTGAAGTCATTTTAATTCGCATATTTAATCCCCTTGATGTCAATGCTTATTGGGGATCAATTAAATTATTCCAACCCAATAGAATTCTAGAACTTGGGTGTGGAAACTGAGGCTCTCCATATATTAAAGGACTAGCACTCCAAACATCCCTGACTATTGACTATGCTGACTAGGGTTGATGGCAGCTGCAATCTAAGAAAGGGGCCACATTTTCACCATTTCTGCTCTAAAAGACTGCCTCCTTTTCTGCGTCCCACCATTTCCCTATGTCTCGAAAAGGCCATTATTCAAGCTATATTATATGGATCCCTAGAAAAACGTTCTCTTTTCTTGTTGAGTTTCTTCAAAGACTAAAGGCAAACATTTCCCAAAAAGTAGTGGATATCTGAAGGTAAAATTTATTGCATTGTACCTTTTTGCTTAGGGACGCGGGTGGCGCTGTGGATTAAACCACAGAGCCTAGGGCTTTCCGATCAGAAGGCTTGAATCCCCGCGACAGGGTGAGCTCCTGTTGCTCGGTCCCTGCTCCTGCCAACCTAGCAGTTCGAAAGCACGTCAAAGTGCAAGTAGATAAATAGGTACCACTCCGGCAGGAAGGTAAATGGCGGTTCTGTGCACTGCTCTGATTCACCAGAAGCAGCTTAGTGATGCTGGCCACATGACCCGGAAGCTGTACGCCGGCTCCCTTGGCCAATAAACCGAGATGAGCGCCGCAACCCCAAAGTCGGTCACGACTGGACCTAATGGTCAGGGGTCCCTTTACCTTTTTGCTCATTTAATGAATCCAAACCAATATTTTCAACTTTCCTCTCAGGGATCAGTTGAAAAGCCACCTTTTTTGTTTTACATACCAGCAGTCTGGCTCCACTCTGGTTCAAGAAGATCTCATTTTCTTGCACAGTTTTTATTACGTATCTGAGTCATGACAAATGTTGGAACAGAAACCTCAAACACTTTATGCCTTTTGAAATGAAGTGGGATGGGAGTGCACACCAAGGAGTATAATCCAAGTGTGATAGGTGAAGTGTAGGTGGGTTCCCACGAGGCAAGGCATAGCGATAACAGCAAGAACCTTTATTGAACTACATAACTGGGAAACAGGGGCAAAGCAACTGCTTATACAGTATACATTCCTGAAAGCCTGGGCCACTCCCACTCCCAACGTGATTGGCTGTCTAAACTTCCAAGCTGCCAATCACGACTCAGAGTTCAAGGGCCAAAGGCAGAGGCCCAAATCCTGAAATGTTCTGTGATGACATGGCTCCCCAAATCAACACAGACTGTGGAAACTTCACACTGGACTTCAAGCATCTGGCATTGTGTGCCTCCCCATTCTTCCTCCAGACTCTGAGTCCTTAGTTTACAAATGAGATGCAAAACCTGCTCTCATCAGAAAAGAGATTTGGGGAGCCATGTCATCAGCTGGTGTTGGTCCACTGTGCTTCATTAAGTCCAGGGTCAACGCAGCCGTCTACCAGGAGATTTTGGAGCACTTCATGCTTCCTTCCATAGACAAGCTTTATGGGGATGCTGACTTCATTTTCCAGCAGGATTTTGGCACCTGCCCACACTGCCAAAAGTACCAAAACCTGGTTCAATGCCCATGGGATTACTGTGCTTGATTGGCCAGTAAGCCCGCCTGACCTGAACCCCATAGAGAATCTATGGGGCACTGCCAAGAGAAAGATGAGAGACATGAGACCAAGCAGTGCAGAAGAGCTGAAGGCTGCTATTGAAGCATCATGGTCTTCCATAACACCTCAGCAGTGCCACAGGCTGATAGCATCCATGTCACGCCGCATTGAGGCAGTAATTGATGCAAAAGGGGCCCAAACCAAGTACTGAGTACTTATGCATGCTTCTACTTCTCAGAAGTCCAATATTGCTCTATTTGCAATCCTTGTTATGCTGATTTCATTTAATATTCTAATTTTCTGAGATTGTTAATTTGGGGTTTTCATCAGCTGTACGCCATAATCATCACGATTATAACAAATAAAGGCTTGACATATCTCGCTTTGCATGTCATGAATCTATCTCATATATTAGTTTCACCTTTTCAGTTGAATTACTGAAATAAATGAACTTTTCCACGATATTCTAATTTTCCGAGTTTCACCTGTACAGTAAATCTCGGAGCAGAGTAAGGATTTCCACTGGGAGCAAAAAGCTGTCTGTTCTTGCAGAATGCAGTTCTTTGCCACAATTATTAAGGTAAAGGTACCCCTGCCCGTACGGGCCAGTCATGTCCGACTCTAGGGTTGCGTGCTCATCTCGTTTAAGAGGCCAGCACTGTCCGGAGACACTTCCGGGTCACGTGGCCAGCGTGACGAAGCTGCTCTGGCGAGCCAGCACCAGCACAGCACATGGAAACACTGTTTACCTTCCTGCTATAAAGCGGTACCTATTTATCTACTTGCACTTAGGGGTGCTTTCGAACTGCTAGGTGGGCAGGAGCTGGGACCGAAAGACGGGAGCTCACCCCACCGCGGGGATTCGAACCGCCAACCATACAATCGGCAAGTCCTAGGCACTGAGGTTTTACCCGCGCCACCCGCAGCACCACAATTCTTAAGAAACCAAAATATGGATTTTTAGAGATGACTGACAGCTCAACATCTCTGAAAGTTCTGTCTGCCCCAGTCGCAAGTGCACAGTGGTGACACGCTGTCATGAGGCAGCACTTTCAAGCAACAATTTAGGTTTCTCTTCAGAAATAAGCTGGCAACTCAGCAAGGCTGGGTTTTCCCCCCAACAGTTTGAAGTAACTGAAGCAATATAACATGACCATCAAATGGTGGTTTGTTTGTGTTCGCTATGAAATCCTGTTGCACTGCAGCTGTCAGGGTAAAGAATCCATTCTTTGCCAATCCGATGCAGTTTGACATAAAGGCCACCTTGGCACTTCCCAAGGCACAGCCTTTATAAGCAGGAAAATGCAGTGTAGCTTCCCAACATGGACTCTGGTGATGCGGGATTAGCCGAAACTGTAATAATAAAAGCTAATAAAGTCCTTAAAAAAAAAAAAAGGAAGTGGGAAGGAACTCTTGTGCAAGCTGAAAGCACTCTCTATATTTCTCCAGTCCACGTCTTCCAGGGTGCACGTCGGAATAGGTTCAGAGCGTGTCTACCCAAACTTTTCTAACACATTCGAGAGGAGATGTCTACTAAGGAATTAGGAGCAGGCCGTTTCAATGTTTTCGAGGTTCTCTCCCCCCAGCGCCCTTCCCTTTTCTTTAATCCACGAGGCCTTGCAAATCACGAGAAAAAGAGAGGTTTGCGCGGGACAGAGAGGGGGCGAAAGCGCGTGAGAGGAAGAGCGCCCTGAGCGCGAGCTTCGCTTGTGGCGGGAAAGCGAGAGGCCGGGGAAGCCCTGACGGCGACGGCGCTGGCGCAGAGCCAGGCGCATTCCCCGGGTGGCTGGCGCGCGCGGGCGGGCTGGCCTGCCCGGAGCGAGCGAGCGAAGGAGCGCTTGCTTGCTTGCTTGCTCACTCGCTCCTGCCCCTAAAGCCATTGTTTCCTTTCCTGGCGGCGTCAATGGAAAAACCTCCCCCCTCACCGCCGCCTCCCTCCAGCTCCCCGGGCTGGGCCGGGCTATTTATACAGCTTGGCGCTGCCGTCACGGAGAGCAAGCTTTGCTGACGGGGGAGCTGACGCTCTTGGCTGGCGGAGTCGGGCTTGCGGCGTCGCTGGGGCGGCTACAATGGACGCTCTGTGTGCGGCGGCGAGGGGGCTCGGAAGGAAGGAAGGAAGGAAGGAAGGAAGGAAGGAAGGAGAGGAGAGAGAGAGAGAGAGAGAGAGAGAGAGAGAGAGAGAGAGAGGAGATGGGTGGGAAGGAAGGAAGGAAGGAAGACACGCACCCCCACTCGAGGGCGCGCGCGCGCTTTTCGCTGCCTGTTACCAGCAGCACCCCGGAAACACCGCGCCATTGCCAAAGCCCCCTGGAGGTGACCGCTCTGGCGGGCCCAAGGGAGCTTTAGCCCCACTCCTCCGCCGGCGCGCCTTTCACTGACAAGAAGGAAGCGGGAATTAGCAGGGGAAAGCCCCAGAAGCAGGTAAGTGTTGCATGCGGAGGAGCCGCAGATGGAGCCGCAGGAAGCGGTCCTCAGTTGCAACGACCAGAACTTCTGAGAGCAAAAAAAGAGAGAAAGAGAGAGAGAGAGAGAGAGAGAGAGAGAGAGAGAGGAGGGAGGGAGGAGGGGCTTGCTTTCCTTGTCCCCACCCTTATTTCTTAGATCGAGGAAGCCTTTTCTCTTGGGGGAGGGGGAGCTTTTTTGCAGCCAAGCGAAGGATCCGTTTTAAGATCCACTGCACACCGGAAGGCGTGAGCGTGCTCTTTTCTTCCCTGGATGTTTCACACACCACGTATCAATTAAATTTGCGCACAAACCTGTTCTCTTCCCTCCTCCCCCTCCCCCACCTCCTTCTGCCTTTTCTCATTTATCAGTAAAGCACTATCTCTATTCTGCTAGTGTTCAACCTGCTCCTACTTCTCCCTCTCTCTGTGTGTGTCGTTTTTCTTTAGTTAGTTCAATTTTGACAATAGTTTTCTGCGCAGCTGGATTTCCGCTGGGTGCAGATGTTGCTAATGGCAGCTTAAGCACGGATGGGCAGATAACATATGGAATGCAACATGTTGCCATATGGTCCCTTTAGCCTTTCACCTCCAAGAATATCAATCAAATATATTCTGGGAGGAAATTTAATGACTCTGAACAAGAAGATGAATTGCTTGGTACAATTTATATTCCTTGACCTGAGACTTTATAAGACAGTAAGCAGATCTTGCAGGCTGTCTAGTAAGGATGTGAACTGAGATGCAGGAAGACTCCAAATGCTGAAAACATCTCTTATTTGTCAGCTGGGATCCTGTGAACTACCAGATATGTCACATGGCCTACTCTTCCATAGTATAAATTGACAGTACAAAGAATAACTATGTTAAATGTAACTTTATATACAATATTATTGCCATCCTGTTCTGTGTATTTCTTTCCATGTACAGTTTTCTGGAAAGGGGAAAGAGCAGAAAGAATAGTAGTAAAGAACAAGAGCAGGATATAAAGAAATGGAATTGATAGCAAATCTTTTGTGTTTTCATTTGGAGCTACTTTTTCAGGGTGTTTTTAAAAATAAGAAAATACATATATCTTTTGTTTAAGAAGGACAAATATGCTTATTTCATCTAATTATACAAATTTAACTTTACAGAAAGGGGCTAACTGTCCTCATAGAAGTATAAAAGGTATGTAATCTATAGACTTTAGTGAGCCAGACTTGTTCATTAGCAAATATATCTCAGCCTATTAAGTATGTTAAGCCTTTCCAAAACTTTTCTTGTCAGTGATGATATCCATACTCAGAGTAAACCCATCAAAACCAATGGGCTTAAATAAATTGTTGATTGATTCTCATTAGCTTACTCTTACTTATTCAGATATTGCCCAGTGTTTATAGGATAACATTCCTTAGAATCCTATTGCCTTGGGCAGTATTCCTAACATACCTGTTTTTTGTTGCCTTTTGTCTGCCACAGCTTCTATGCCCTGACGTACAATGAGAAGAAAAATACTATTCAGTCTTGAAATAAAGGTGTTGCAGAGCTCAAAGTCTGAGTTGCATGGCTGTACTCAGTTAGGTTGTCAAGCATGCTGGGGCAATACTACCCAAAGCTGCAATTGATTGCAATTTTTGTCTCTGACAGACTGTATAAAAGAGAGAAGAAGAATATTTTAGGAGTAACAGCATTTATAATTATTCTTACGTTGCTGCACATTTCCTTCCATTTATATTTTCAATGCAGACAGTTCCTGCCCCGACATATAGAAATGAAATAGTTGTTTACATTTCTTTCCACGTGGTAATTTATTACAAGGAATAGTATAAAAGTTGTTCAACCTTGTATTATATTAGACTTAGCCAAACAGGATGTTCATGCTTACTGCAATACATGTCTGCAATCAGTATCCAGTATGTTTGGAGAATCATAGATGCTGAATTCTGCTAATATAGTCTTAATAAGGAAGGGAAAGTCATTTTCATTTTCAAAGTCTGCTATGTGACTTTAATAGGAGAGGGGATGAAGTTGTCCTGTTAGTTTGCAATCGAGTGTTCTTTCGGACTATTGCATATTCAGGTTTGTGGGAACTGCCCCACTCAACTACAGTCACTCGAAGTCTGATTGCAAAGCCTACATAATGAACTATGCAAATAATTATTTCACACCTGCTGGTGTAAAAAAAATGGACGTAGTAATGCCTGTCCTGCTAAAAACAGCAATATAGATCTGGTTTTAGAAGCACATAATCTGGTCACATGAACACTTGTATCAACATCTTTAAACATTATTTCCCTATTTGCTCCATAAGAGTTTAAGGCCCAGTCCATGGGTAACAACAGCCTGATGGCTTCCTGTCCATTGCAAAATGCCCTCAGGAGGAAACTTTGCAGCAGAGGAAGGTTTGGAAGCCCTCCCTCTCCAGCCTTCTCTAGTGAGGATGCTTTGCAATGGAGAAGAAGCCACTGGGCCTCACACTGCACATGGTCGCAGTGTAATATGCAGTTTAGTGGAGAAACCCCTTTGGGTAAACGTCTACAACTGAATTGGAGCCAATAAAAGCCTTTTGAAGAGCTCTGATGTCATGTATACAAACAATGCAGGATTATTTGTCTCAAAAGCCCTACTTACCTTTCATGGTCATAGTTGTGCAGTCCTGACATAGATAAAGAATTTTGTTAATGAGAAGTTTTTCTTTAAATAAGAATAAGATTGGACTCCATTAAGTGCTTGGCTGCGGAACCAGTCATTTAAAGGAACAGAAAACCATTATTGGTTGGAAGCATCCTAACAAGCTGTAGGGGAAACTGCTCTTAGTGAAACGTCAGAAAAAATAGTTATGGTTTTTAATATGGACCTTCCAAAACAGATCTTCAGTTGGCCCAGGAAATTTCATCATTCATGGTTTTTATCTGCTAAACTGTCAGACAGGAATGCTGATGACACAATTGCTTATGTCTTTCATCCTGAAGGGAAGCAGAGCAAACCAGAAAGAATCTGAACGTTGCGTATTGTGGATTCTAAATGCACAGGTTCACCCGTAAGCCTTCTCTGATTTCATTACAGCCACAGCTGCTGTCTTCCTGATATATTAATATTTCAGCATTCCTGCTTTTCATGTTGATATATTAGCTATCTTAATAAGTGATTGCATTTGTGAAAGATGCTAATGTTATAGTGTTCTCTCCCTCCTCCCAACAGAACAGAATATATTTGCATGTAGTTTTTACTTCTAAAGTTGTTCTAAAACATATGACCTGTAAGGTTACAAGTGCTTAGGCAATCTTTCTCCCATATAGAATTATTGGATTTTTAGTGGGGGAAAGTTATGGACTACGGCACAAAATGTGAAAGTACAACAGATGACTGATAGTTTTAATTGTGTCCTGTGTTCCAGTATTTAGATACCAAAATGTAGCATTTTGCTGCATCTATAAAACTGTTTGCATTTATTTAACATAGGCATCTTTTTGAGCATGGAGCCATGAATGTTTGTTCTCCCTCTCTTTTTTTCACATCATTACTCTGATACTGCTTGATTAGCTCCCTCCCCAGTCATGATTGGTAATTAAAATAGGCATTAAAATTAGTCACTTAGCAATTTTGCTGTTCAATTGGCAATTAAATTACTTAATTGCAATTAAAGTCCTAATTTTAATTGGCAAAATGATAGATGTAGATTTAAGATAATATGTATAAATACTTTAATAAGTGTCTATATAAGGATTACTTAATTACCCAACTTCAAGTTTATGTTGTTAACTTCAGAACTTTAAAATGAGCAATGAAATTTTATATTATATCTATTCTAAAGATGTGGTAATTAGTATGTGACTTATCACTATAAGGGCCCAGCTATAAGTAAGTTCTAAAATGTACAAGAAGGGCATAGGATAGCCAATGTAACAAGCATCAAGGCACAGGTATGCATTTTGCTTGGAAGCACCATTTAATCAATAGCGCTTACGTATTAGTAATTATGTTTAGGATGCAGGGGTTACACAAAATCTAGCAAATTTCTCATTGGAAAGAGAGGTGGGATTACTGAAACACAGAGCATTCCTCTCCCAAATAATTTATATAATGCATCAATAATTTGAGATATTTTACTAGCTGCCTTTTTGTTGGTGTTCAGCTTTGATGTGCTACTGAGACCCAGGCACCAGGGGGGAAAAATGCAGTTGAGTTCTAAAAGCACACCCTGCAAATGCACCATGTTCTGGAGTGTTTGGATACAAAGGAGGATATGGTGCTCTTCATTTTAAGTAGTTCAGAATAGGGAACTTGGCAGATGCCTCATTTTCTGCAGGGGTAAAGGGGGGGGGGGTAACTTACTGAATTTCTCTTTTATACATAACTGTTAAAGACGCAGGAGCTCTTTCTGCATTTTCATCCATCACACCTAACTTCCTTCTGAAGACCCGCTTTTATCAGTCTCAGTTTATGATTCTCACAAATAAAGCTTTAGATAAAATATTGGAAAGAAAAAGCCATCATAATTTGAAAATATAGCTTTGTCAATAACAAGAATTAGAGTTTTTGGGTTTTGGTTGGATGTTCTTTTTTAGAGTAAAGTAGCACCAAATCTAACATTCATCAGTGGTGTTGTTAACTCTGTATCTCATGCATTTCTGCTTCATGGAAATTCTGCTTTTTCATAATCTGCCCCTGGGGCGAAGCATAATTTGTAATGCAGTATTAGCAGCTAATGCAGATCAGGTAATGTGTATCAACTGTACCCCATAAAAATATTTCCATAAAGCATAATAGAGTGTATTGTTTGCTTGTTTGTTTGTCTTGAATGATTCAAAATAAAACATGTATTACAAACTTCAAGTGGAAAGTTGCATCTTCTATATTGATTCATTTATATTGGGCATATAAATTGTTTTTAGTCTTGTAATAACTAGACATTTTGTGTTCGTTTTCACATTGTGAAATTTCCCAGCGTACGAAAAATAACCCCATTAATGCCTTAGTCCTAAAAGTGTTTACATTTTAAGTGAAATTAATGGACCAATAGAGGTCAAATAATGGTGCTTAGATCTGAGTGTAAGTTAATACAAAGAAGTATGTGTTACTCAGATGGTAAGCAAATGTGTTGGCAGTTGGATGCCAGGCTGCAGTGAGGCCCATTTCATTGAGATTGTATCCAACCAGCCTTACTCAGAGTAGACCCATTGAAATCAACAGCCATGGCTAGCTTCAGCCCATTTATTTCAGTGGGTCTGCTGACTTAGTCAGATACAACCCAAACTGCCTAATCTTGCAGTCCACTTAGGAGTAAACACACTAAATTCAATGCAGCTTGAGTAAATATGCATAGAGTTGCCCTGCCACACACTTTATCAAACCCACCATTACAAAAAGCCACAAAATGGTCTGATCTGAGAGCATATGTTGGTGTTTAAGTTATGCTGGCCACAGAAGGATCACAGTGTTTGGAAGAAACTGCCCGGAGTTTCCCCCAGAAACCACTCTGAATTTCCTGAAGAACTAGCATAAAAGAAAGGCACAACCCTTGTGAGATAAGGAAGATATGCTCCACTGAAATCAGTGAGCCTTGGTATATGGAATTGGGGTGTAAATTCTGTAACCATGGGGGAATATTTTTCCTTCTTAATATTTAATATTAAGAGTGTAACATACACACTCGAAATCCCTATGCTAGATTGTCAGTCAGTCTTCAACACAAAGAAGTACATTTATGTTTTAAAAACTAGTATGACCATAGTTTGCCCATACTGCATTTCTTCTGTCAGTAAAGAGATATGAGCTGTCTTTTTCTGGGTCTCATTTGCAGGGTTTGGGGTTGGAAATTAGTAATTACCCACAATGCATGTGAATAATTATGAATCTGTATATCAACAAAATGTTATCGCAGGGTCTTTACACTGAAACATGATAGTCTGATGCTGTGGCGATTCCTTTGTGGTGGAACAGGAAGCCTTGACAGCATAAATGTTTAGGTGCCAGATCCCACAGTCAAGCTGATAATAGCATTTGTTGTTGTTATAACACAAATCTTATAGCATTCCTTAACAGTTACTCAGGGCAATATACACCCCTCCCCCATTTAAAATAATTATTTAAACTAAAAATACCATACCATAAAGTATATTGACAATGGTGGGTTATCCCATGATATAACACAGTAAAATATTTTTTATAACATAGTAAAATAATATTTCAAAATGCTTGTGTAGACAAGGTTTTCATAAATCCAAAAGCGTTTATTGCCATTCAGGCCCTTTTGTATTATAATAAATGCTTCTCTGATACTTTTATTAAGTATTCTCAACCAAAACTGGTTAATCTACAAGTCAATAACATCCAAGGAAATAATACCAACTGTTTCAGTGACCCAAAATGCAGGCATTTGATACTGAGATACGTAATATCTCAGCTGCCTTCCCTAAAAAAGGAATGGAATGCAGTAGAGCTTTTATCTTCTGGAGAACGTATTCCATGATTTACCAAAGCACGTTAGAAACCTCACTCGGATGTTATTAGGCCGTTCCAAATACACTTGCTTGTATTGATTGTTAAGCCGAGCCCTCTACCGCCAGGATTGCAGAAATGCAGTAGCTAATGGTTGTAATTGGCCAACTTCAGCAGGGCTTAAGAGGGAAACGCGAGAACAGGTTTAGCGACCTTTTGTTTGTTCCGGGTGAACTCCCCCCCCTCCCCGCTGAAAAAAAATAAAAGGTTCATTCTGTGTGGTCCTATGCTAAAAAAAAAAAATCAGACTATGAAAGAAAGAAAGAAAGAAAGAAAGAAAGAAAGAAAGAAAGAAAGAAAGAAAGAAAGAAAGAAGCTTAATTTGTGAAACCTTCGCAGTGGCAGATAGGTAGCCGTGTTGGTCTGCCATAGTCAAAACAAAAAAAATTCCTTCCAGTAGCACCTTAAAGACCAACTAAGTCAGTTCTTGGTATGAGCTTTCGTGTGCATGCACACTTCTTCAGATACACTGAAACAGAAGTTTCCAGACCCTTCTAAGGGTCTGGAAACTTTGCAGTGGGGTTAGGTGCCAGCCCTGATGGATGGGTCAAACTTCAAGCAAATGTAAAGACACTGTTTCTGTTTTTAAAAGGGCTGCTGAAGATAAAACAAGTACCGATAATTTCCACTATAAACAAACATAAAAAGATAAAACTTTGGCCGGCTAGAGTTAGCCCAATACAAGATACCCAAGTTACAAGGTGGAAGGACGGATGGGTATCTATCTCAATAGTTTTTTGAGAAGGTGTTGCCCCAAAGAGAGCGCAGTGTGTAGGGCCATACAGGCAGAAAGTTGTAGAGCTGAGGTTCAGGTCAAGCCCTGAGCCCGGGTGCCCGGGGTAGCCAGCTGCTGCTACTGCCAAGATAAATGCGCCGAGCCCCACATCGGGAAGAAAGTTGATGATACAAAAGCGGTAAGTAAACAGCGCTCGCCCTGATAGGCACACAGACATCAAGGGCTGCTGCCGTCTTTAGAGTCCCATCTGCCAGATGGAAACTCTTTAACTCAAAAAGGGGGCAAAGCCCCGTGCCCAGCTCCTTGCACACACACACATGCGTTTTTTGGGGGGGCTTGGGCGAGCAAAAGAAAAGAAATAAAAATAAAAGCAAGCAAGTGGGGGAGAGATTCTCAGTCTCTCAAAACCAGGAAAAGGTATAAAAATACCCCATTTCTCTGGCGGTTGCTGCTGCTGCTTTCGAGTTTCCGATTCGGGTAGCCTTAAAATAGCCCAGCCCACTGGCAGGCTGTTGCTTCCCCCTCTCTCCGCGCAATGGAGCAGCAGCAGCCACCGCCGGGCCAAGCTGCCTGGGCTCTGCCGCGGCCGCCGCGGCTATTTTTGGCGCATCCCGACCCTGTTGCGTCAATGGCCCCCTCCCCTTGCGTCACGCGCGGCCCCGCCCCCTTCTGCCGGCTCTCCCCTCCCCACTCTCACTTTTTCCCTTTCGTTCGCTCCAGCCCACGGCTGACGCGGCTGGGCTCATGCTAATGAGCTCGTGCTTCCCCCCCTCCTTCCTCCTCCCCGCCCCGCCCTCTGGCTGCCTCTCGCCCGGGCCAGCAGTAGTAGCAGCAGTAGCAGTAGCAGCAAAAGGAGGAGGAGAACTTAAGGTGGCCGGTCAGCGTTCTCCCCCTCCGCGCACGCACACTTCCTCCCCTGGAGCCCCACCACCACCCTGCGAAACTCCCTCGTGCTATTTATAGAGTTCCTAAAAATAGCACGGAGTAAGGGCGGGGGGGGGGGAGAGGAGTCTTGGCCCGTCCGGGAGGGAATCCCGCTGGGCTCATATATCCTCCACCCCCACGCTCAGCAAAACAAGGGAGGGGAGGGTTTCAGGCCGTCGGGGATATCCTTCCAATTCCAACTTGGGGAAGAAAAAAAAATTCAGGCCTTTTTCTTTTTTTTACTGCGGGGAAGACCGCTGGAAGTAGCCATCGGGCGACCAGATTGCCCAAGGTAAATAAAAAGGAGCAGGTCGGTCTTCTTAACCAAAGTTGAGGATCTGCTCGAGGCGACGCGTACCCTGCGCAGGATCTTTCCCGGAGACATGGCCATTAAAGTAGCCGATTTCCACAACTCTCTCCCTCCTTTTCCGCTCTTTAGTTTGTCCCAGGTTTTCACACACAGCGCTGCTAAGCCCCCATCGTCATCCTCCCCACGTGCAAGATCAGGTCAAACCTTGGCAGTTTAGGAGCAAATGCTTGGTGTCACGCCATTGGCAGGGTAGACATGGGCGTGGCCAAGGGGCGGCAGGGAGGGCAGCTGCCCCCAAAATAAATACAAACCAATACGAATTTCAGGTTCTGACCCCCTAGCAAAAGCCTACCCCCACCCTAACAAAAATCCTGGCTATGCCCATGTGGGTAGAATAATAGAATTGTACAGTTTCAGTGCAGGAATATTTTGGGACTCGAACCCATGACCAACTGAGTTATCTCTCTAGGGTGTAGGTGGGGGTGGGTGCGTGTGGGTGGGTGGGTGTTTTAGGGTGGGGGGTTGACACTTTTTGGGCATTTTTCTCCGCCTGGAATATTGAGGAGGGGGTGGGCCCGTGGGCCCAGGGGGAAGGAAAGAGGAGACGCCTGTGAATCGCTCTCCTTTTCTGGCTTCTTAGGTTTCTGGGAAAGCAGGGGGTGGAGTGGGCACGGGAGTGGGCACTCCCTCGACGAGCAACTTTTCCAGCTCAGGAAATGATGGCTTGTGCCCTCTCCTTCAGCCCCAGCCCCGCCTGCCCCTACTAGTACTTACTCCCTGGGCATTGGCACTGCCCACTCGGAGAGCATCCGTCCCGGTGGCTCACCGTGGCAAGCAAGACCGAAGAAAAAGTGCGGAGGAGCAGGCAAGACCTATGTTTCCCATCCCACCCCGCCCTTCAAAGCAGCAGGTCCCTAATTGGAGAAGCCCTTACTCACAAGCAAGCCTCGCTGGGGCACGTCCAGTGCAACCTTAGACGTGTTTCCTGGGAAGTAAGGCTCGCTCGCGCTCCCTTCAGCGAATCATAGGTGTGCTTAGTTAGGGCTGCAGCCTCGATTCCGAGGAAGCATGTCCGGATCCCACTTTTCCTTCACCAAACACACACGCACGCACGCGCCTTCCTGTGAATCCTTGCCCTGCCTCTGAACTCAACCGCTGTGCATGCAATAGTTGCAAACGGGTCTCTCCCCTGCCCCCGCAAGACTGGAGCAAATTCTTCTGCATAATATTGTGTCATGTGTTTGTCGTTCCCCATCTATATAGTAAGGAGGAAAAGACGCCGCATATTCCTCAAGCATGAACTTTCCCCAAAGACCGATGGATTCCTCCTCTCCACAGCTCTCTCCCCTCCCCCGCCCCTTGCGCGCGCGCGCTTCTTCAGAAATGATACATTTTGCAAAGTTGAGAAAAGAAAGAAGAGCAGCTCGAAGGATTGATGCTTCGGGACGTAGATCGCACTAGGGACTGATTGTGCAACTTGTTGCATGCGTTGTCTCAGCTTTTAAAAAGGGATGGACTGGCTGCGTCAATGCATTCCTGCTTCTTTACCTGTCAAATGCCCCTCTCGCAGAAGCGGCACGGGAGGGGGAGGGCGCATCCGGGATAATAGAAGCTACAGAGTCTCTGATAGAAAGATGGGTCAGTTAAAGATGGATGGACAGAGATGATACAGATAGATGATAGATGATAGATAGATAATAGATAGATAGATATAGATAGATAGATAGATAGATAGATAGATAGATAGATAGATAGATGATAGATAGATAGATAGATAGATAGATAGATAGATAGATAGATAGATAGATAGATAGATAGATATAGAGAGACAGACAGATAGACAGATATGCAGAGCAGCCTTGTGTGTGCTCACTCAGAAGTTAAACCCCGCCCTAGGAGCCAGCTCCTAGGGGCTGAGGTCCATTAGCCCCCCACCATAAAATATTTGAACCCCCCCCAAAGTTGATAGGCATTGCCATTCAAGCTGTGTGCACCACATCATGTGATTGATTATGAATATTTCATCCAAGTTGGCACCCCTAAACCACCACCCCTAAATCCAATGGGACTCCCTCAGAGGCAAGTGTCTCCTCTAGGATTTCCACCTCAGATCTGGAAGTGGGCATAGTAGATCCTCTTAAATCTCGGGGTCGTGGGTTGGGGGCCCCACGTTGAGCAAAAGATCCCTGCCTTGCAGCGGGTCGGACTAGATGCCCTTCGTGGGCCCTTCCAACTCTGCCATCCTAGGATTTCCTGTGAGATAAAATGAACACGCGTTGCAGCGAAGGGGCGGGAGTGGGGGAGATCTGGATTGACAGCTGTCTGGGCTCGGTCGGTGACAACAGGGGGCGGGGAGAGGGAAGGAGGCTTCTCTCTTTGTTTACAATCTCGGACAGGGGGGTGTACCAGAAGAGGGGGGGTGGGGAGCAGAAAGAGAGGGGAAAGTGGCGAGCCCTGCCCCTCTTTTGGCCCAAAGCAGCTCCCAGCTTGGCAGGCGGGAAAGCAGGCAGGCAGGCAGGCAGGCGAGCGAGGCGGCGAGTTGCTTCCCACCTTAAAAGCGCCACTCTTGGTGATGTCACGTCGGAAATTTACCAAAGCGAGCGCTAGCCAACGGTACGGAGCGATCCAGCCCCTGGCCCGGCTGATTGGGCGGGCGGCACTGACGTGCACTGACGCTTGGAGACTCGAGGTGCATGTTGGCTGGGCAAAAGGGAGCCCACATAAACAAAGGCACATTGCAGGCAAGGGCCAGTCCGTCCGGCTTGCTCGCCCCGCGCTGCGCTCTCGCGCCGCACTTCCTGGAGAGAGAAGGAGTGCGTGGCGCCGAGAGGAGAGGAGAGGCGGGCGCGGAGGGGGCGCGCGTGCGGGAGACAGGCAGCCCGGCAGCCAAGCCGCCAAGCAGGCAGGCAGGCGGAGAGAGCGACCGAGAAGACGCCGCCGCCGCAGCAGCCGCAGCAGCAGCAGCAGCAGCAGCAGCCGGGGATCGCGCGCTCTCGCTTGCTCTCCGCTCGCTCGCTCGCTTTACCTCGCCCAGCCGCCCCTGGGAATCGGAGCTACTACTCCCCACCGGTGAATGAATGAAACAGCCACAGCCCAACAAGTAAGTGGATCGCGCCGTGTCTGGGAGTGGGGGGTGCACTCTCGGCTTAACTGCCATCTGGATGCGCTGCCCGGGTTTCTCAAAGGCGAGGGAAAGTAGCGGGGGGGGGGAGACTAGAGACGGGGGGGCAAGGAAGGAAATAGTAACACGTCGTGCAGGAGGTTGTGCTCCAAATGTTCTTCCTAGAAAGAAAGACCTCGCTGCTCGGCCTTCAGGTCGGGGGTTCTTCCAACCAGCGCCCTCCCCTCTATATTCCTAACCGGCTGTTTCCAGTTATTATAAGGTGGGGAAAGTCAACTTTGGGTTTAGTCTGCTCGCCTCTTCTGGACTTGGTGCCGCAACCTTGAGGGTTAAGATCCTCGGTGTGCGGGGTTTTATATTATTATTTTCTTATGATTTTGGTCCAGGGTTCAATGGGAGAGGGAGAAAAGTTGCTGGGCGGGTGTGTGTTGCTTGGGAACGACTTTGATCTCCGCCAGTTGAGAAGCTTAGCCAGCGCGTCGTCGCCTTTCAAGGTTTTATTACTGCCGGAGGTTGGTGGGGGGTTTAAATTAGTGTAACGCACGCGGCTTTGTAACTCCGGGAGGGGGGGATGCCGGCCCCCTGACCTACCAGGGACGGCGCGGGAGTCGATCCGGAGAGGGAAATCTCTTCCAAATTCGGAGGAGAGCAGGAGGAAGGGGAAGAAGAAGAAGAACAGGGTGCCAGGGGTTAAACTAGCTGACAGATGAAGAGACTCTTTGCTTCGGATAGAATTCGAATTAAGGCATGCCGGGGACACGGATCTGGAGTGGGCGCAAAGAGGAGAGTTCCTTTGGCGGGCCGGCTGCCTGGCTTCAGTTGTCGAACTTTCCGGCGCTGTTCTCATTGTAAATCTAGAGAAACTGCGTTTGGGGATGTAGTGGTCGGGAAAAGCCGGCCACCCTCCCGCCCCTTAGACGTGGGTCAGTTCCGAAAGCCGTCCGGAAGAGTTGAGAGAGGGATCCCTTTCTCTTCAGATTTGCTACTTTGTCGGCGCGCGCGCGTCCCTTGGGCGCCCTTTCGCCCTGTTCCGCCTGCAGCTTCGGGGACTGTCAGAGACGGAGCTGCTTTGCTCTTTAATTGCCTTCCTCATTGTGTGCGCGCGTGCCTTTTAATTAATTCACTTTATGGCTGTTTTTCTCCTTTTCCTACAGTCCAGCGGAATTTCTAGAGGAGAGGGAAGGAGGGGGAGTTGTGGGTGTCGCCATTTAATGTGTGTGTGTGTGTGTGTGTGTGTGTCTGTCTGTCTATCTATCTATCTATCTATCTATCTATCTATCTATCTATAGTATACACACACACACCCTAAGGACATTTTCTTAAGTGTCTAATTTCCTAATGACTGAAGTACTTCCGAGTAAGCTGTGTCAATCTTGGGGCATTTGATAATCTGTCTGCGTGTATACATGGATAGACTTAGACATACACTACTAAGTAGTAAGAAGAGGAATAAAAGCAAATTTCCTTGCACTTTTGTTATATACAGTGAGGAAAAAATGACACGCGTCACAGCTACTTTAGAATTTCTAGCACAAGCTAACTTTTCCCTTTACATCTCCACCCTCATCTGCTCACACATATTAAGGTTCTAATGCCCCCAAACTTTCGGTGCCACCTGCCCTGCCTTGGGCTTTCGAGGAAGTCCTGCTCTCTTCCCAGGGGTTGGGGATCAAGTCCCTTGGCAGCCGCATCTTCCCCTCCTAGCCCTTTCCAAGTGAGGCTGAAAGAATAACAAGTTTTTTCCCCCTCCCCTCCTCTCCTCTGTGTGTTTGTTCCCCCCCCCCCCCCGCTCTTCTTGTGCTTTCCAGGGAGCACCCGGGTCACTCTGGAGTCCGCAGCGCTTCCCTCCCGTCTTGGCAACCTGTCCCTCCATTGAATTCCGACGCTGTCCGCCTTTAGCCCCCCCGAAAACGCCTCTCACTCGGCTGAAGGTGGGTGAGTCCCTGGCTATTTGCATCCATCCATCATCATCCTCCTCCAGATCCCCAAACGCTCCTTTCCTGGGGACCTGAAAGCTGAGAGATGGGGCAAGTCCGGAGAGATGGGCTTAGGCACAATTTGGGGAGGGGAAGGGGAAGGGGTATATGCAGGGAGAGAGGGAAAGCGAGAGGGAGGGGGAAATATATTGGGGTGATGTGGGGGGGGAGGGATATGCGGGCTACACCCTCCGCAGCCCAAGCAATGACAGCTCTCAGACGGCCCTCCTTGGGCTTGCCTGCGGGGCTTTTCTCTGCTTAGAGGGGATCATTCCCATCCCTTTTCCCCACGATCAGTCCTTCCTTCCCCCTTTCTGCCCCTCTTCTCTCCCCCATCCCCACCTCTACACTCCACGACCTCTTCCATCTCTCTTTCTCTGCCTGACCCACCTCCCCATCGCCCAGCTCCCTGTCTCCTCCTCCTCCTCTTCTTCTTCTTCTTCTTCTTCTTCTTCTTCTTCTTCTTCTTCTCCTCCTCCTCCTCCTCCTCCTCCTCCTCCTCCTCCTCCTCCTCCTCCTCACTCTCTGTCCATCTTCCCCACTGCAGCCTCCCTTTTGCTGCCAGCTTTTTTCGCCCTGCCGGTGGGCCACGTCGAACTTCCTCCTTCCTCCACTCTTCCATCCTGCCATCTCAGCCCGGCTTTCCTCCCTTGCTGCCCCACTTCCCACTTCCCCTCCTCCTCCTCCAGCCCCCTTCATCTTCTTCCTCCCGAACCCCATTCCCCGACGTGAGGGCGGTGGTTGGTGGGGAGCGGGAGGCGCAAGGAGGGAGCTTGGCGGTGTGGGCGGGCGGTGTGGGCGGCTGGGTTTTCCCCTTCGGGGGCTTGTTGCTGCGCAGCAGCTAACCACCCTGACCCCCCAGCTGAGCCATGTTGTTGTTGTTGTGCCGTGTCTCGTTTGCAGCCATGCCCTGCGTCCAGGCTCAGTTCGGGTCCTCGCCGCAAGGAGCCAGCCCGGCCACGCAGAGCTACGCTTACCACCACTCGGCGGCTGCCGGGGAGTACAGCTCGGACTTCTTAACGCCCGAGTTTGTCAAGTTTAGCATGGACCTGACCAACACTGAAATCACTGCCACCACTTCTCTCCCCAGCTTCAGTACGTTCATGGACAACTACGGCGCCGCCGCCGCCGCAGCCGCCGCGGGCTACGACGTCAAGCCGCCTTGCCTGTACCAAATGCCCTCGCAGCCGCCGCCGCCGCCGCCTCCGCCACCCCCGCCGCCGCCCCCGCCGCCCTCCATCAAGGTCGAGGAGCTGCCCCTGCACGGCCACGCGCACGGCTACCCCCCTCCGCCGCCCCAGCAGCCGCCGCCGGCCGCCGGGCCCCAGCAGCCCGACGAGCTGGCCGTCTACTACAAGCCGTGCTCGTCGCCGCCAGCCCCGACCGCGGGCTTCGCCCCCGGGCAGAGCGTGTGGGACGAGGCGGGGCCCCTGCACGGCTTCCACCACCACCACCATCACCACCACCATCACCACCACGCGCAGGCCTACGGCGGAGCGGCGGCCGTCGGGGGCGGCGGCGGCGGCGGGATGCACAAAGCGGTGGCCCCGACGGCCGTGCCGCGCCTCTCGCTCTTCTCCTTCAAGCAGTCTCCGCCAGGCACGCCAGTGGGCAGCTGCCAGATGCGCTTCGACGGGCCCCTGCACACCCTGCCGCTCAACGGCGAGCCCGGTGGGCCCCACCACCATCACCACCACCACGACGGGCAGCCCTTCGCCCTGCCCAACCCCATCCGCAAGCAGGCCGCCGCCGTCGGCTTCCCCGGGCTGCAGATCGGGCACGCTTCGCAGCTCCTGGACGCCCAGGTGCCGTCGCCGCCCTCGCGGGGCTCGCCCTCCAACGAGGGGCTCTGCGCCGTCTGCGGGGACAACGCTGCCTGCCAGCACTACGGCGTGCGCACCTGCGAGGGCTGCAAAGGCTTCTTCAAGGTGAGATGCTGCTGCTAAGGAGCCGCGACAGGGGGCGGGGGGAGGGCTTCTGTGTCAGTGGTGATGGAGGAGGAGGACCAGATTTTGCGCCGGCCGTCTCTCCAGCTTCCGAGCCGCTAGCGCAGCTCTCCATCCCCGCATCCCTCCCTCCCCTGTATCTATCCTGTCCTCTGTGCCCATCCTTCGCTCCTTCCTCCAAGGCACTGATGGATGGATCCCTTCTTCGCTCTCCCAATCTAGGCCGAGGCCCCGCCTCCGCAAATTGGAATCCACACTTGGCTGTTTTAGCCTGGTATGATAATTGCCCCTCCGCATTAGACGCCCGGCCTTGGACAGCTCTGAGAGGAAGGAAGCCCTATGGCGGCAGCCTCACACTTGCGCTCAGGGTTCATGAACCCAGAATAAACCTCAGTCCTGGTTCTCTTCCCTTTGCATCCTAAAGAGAGACAAGCTGGTAATCGCGCCAGGCGTCCCAGCGCGCATAGATAGGATCGGGCCCTATTCAAGCGGCATAAACTCTCCCACCAGTTCGCGACTCACCTGTCCCCAAATCTCCTTCGAATCCTTGACTTGAGAAAGTCACAGTTTAAATCACCTTTTTGGTCTCCCTACGTGGGAATATTGACACGCGCTTCAGGAACGCCAGACGCTTATATACCTAGCTCAGATATTTACACTCGCCCCTTTTAGTCTAAACTCTCTGCCAAAAGCAGAGGTTTTGGGGTTCCCCTCCCCCCACCCCACCTTTCCCAGCCGTCGGAAGAGTTGGCCAAGCGCAACTTTATTTATTTTCTTGTTGACCACGCTTTTGTCCTACTCTGTTGCTGAATATGTTAAGGACGGACAATCCGTTACGGCGGATAATCTTTATGAAAGTGGGAGAAGTGGGGAAGAAACCCCACCTAGCTCCTCTGTCGCCAGGGTTTATTGTTGGCACTGCTCCTGGGCACTGCGGAGACCACAAGGGCCAAAAGATGCCCGGTTGCTTGACCAAGGGAGTCAGGAAAAGTCAGGATTTCGGAGACGTGCTTTTGGAATCAGGGGAGAGAAAGCGCCGCCAAGCCCCAGACCTCTTTCTCTGCCCCAACCCGACTCAAAGCGTACCAGGGGGATCAAGCCAAACCAGGAATTTAGGAGCGCACACGGGCGCTGTTGGATGAGGGTGGGTTTTAAATATTTTAATGCGCTCGATGCTGTATCCTGAGGCCTGCTCAGAATCTCTACAGGCAGCCCATCACCTGGGGAAAAGAGGAAGGAAAAACGGTGGTCCATGTGTCAGAAAGTCGCTGTCCTCCCCAGGCAGCTTTCGTCGCCCAACCTACTCTCTTTAAAACAACAACAACACCACCATTTCCTTCCTTCCTCTCCCTAAGGAGAGGCGAACAGAGGCCGGGCGGGCGGGCGGGCGGGCGAAGGGAGCTATTTGCATGCGCTCGCCTTTTGCCTTCGGATTGAAATTGGTTAGGACAGAGAACCGTGTCTAAGCTAACCAAGTGGAACGGAATTCCCTATGGTCAAATTAAGTGATCTCTTTATTTCCCCCATTCTGATTGAATAATCTTATCATTTGAAAGAGAGAAGGTCTCGGAGGAATGTAAATAATATGAATGCCCACGGATTTGTATTTACCGAACGTCTCCTCTCTCCTCCGCTTGGCATATCAAGCATCGGCAAGGAGCTGCGGGGCCGGCGCGCTCGCTTCCCATTTGTTTCGAGATAAATGCCTTGGAAAAGGAGAAGGGCTGGAGGGGAAGGGGAAGGCAAGCGAGAGGGGGTGGGAGGGGGAAATGGCGAGGCGCTGTGCAGGGAATTTAACCGAGGGCGCCTCCTTTGGACTCCCCCACCCCAATCTCCTCCCCTCTTTTCCGCAGCGCACCGTCCAGAAAAACGCCAAGTATGTTTGCCTAGCGAATAAAAACTGCCCCGTGGACAAACGCCGCCGGAATCGGTGCCAGTACTGTCGCTTTCAGAAGTGCCTGGCAGTCGGCATGGTCAAAGAAGGTACCGCTTGCGGGGGGGAGGGGCTGCCGGGATGACTGGGAGCGGGAGGGGGGCCGGGCTGGTCCTCGGAGTAGCCACCAGCCACAGCTGCGAGAAGGACGCGCGGACGAGCACACTTCCTTTCCCGTTCGCCACGTCGGAGAACGTCCGCGTCCCAGCAGCGTCCGGGCCTTATTCAGTCCTATGCAAACGAGTGCAAGCCTGGGGAGGCTTTTCAGTAAACCTGCAGAGATAGCGGAGAGTTCTGGAGCCCTGGTCCTTCGACGGCCACAGTCGAGCGCCTACACACACTGACTCACAGGGGAATCTCCCAGAGAAGTAAATAAATAGGCAAGCAGAGGCCTTAACTGCCCAGGGAGCTTGGGATGACATCGAAGAAGCAGAGGCAGTTACTGGCCCCTCTCTGGAACCCGATGGCCTTCATCCTAGACGTGAAGGGAGCCAGGGTTCCTTACGTCTAAGATGTGAAGGAGGAGGCATCCCAGGGCAAAGAGAGTCGAGGCAGGGTTGGGATTTTGCCAAGGCTCGGATGCACTCTTTCCTAAACAAGAATGCCATTCATATCATGGCTAAGGCCAGAGCTTTTTCCCCCCAGGGTTAAGTCACCGGAACTCTCGGGTGAGTGCCGGCACCTCTCAACTGTGAAGTGTTTAGAGTGAGTTCCGGCACCTGTTTTTCTAGAAAAATAGCACTGGCTAAGACCGAACAAATGCTGGGGCCCATTCCTGAAGCTACACCGCTCCATCCCAATTTCAGATTTTCATCCACAAGGATGTCTACTATACACTGGTGGTTCCCTTTAACAAGCAACTTTTGCTCCCGCGCGCACATACGCACGAGAGGAAAAGCAAATAAAGGAATATTCATTCAGTGGGAACTCTGGACACCTTTGTGTTGGAGGCTTCCTGGTGCCGTCGAAGAGATTATGGGCACTGCATCCCCGGGGGGCAGAGGTGGTGGTGGTGGTCGCGTAAGGGATGCCAGGGCTTCTTCGCTTTCCTGTTCAAAAGCTGCTCCCTCTCCGGCCGGGCGAGTTGACCAGCTCTCTCTTTTGCAGTGGTTCGCACAGACAGTTTAAAAGGCCGACGGGGTCGCTTGCCGTCGAAACCGAAGAGCCCCCAGGAGCCCTCTCCCCCGTCGCCCCCGGTGAGTCTGATCAGTGCCCTGGTGAGAGCCCATGTCGACTCCAACCCGGCTATGACCAGCCTGGACTATTCCAGGGTAAGCTGGAGACAACATTCGCCGAAGGGTCCACCTCGCGGGGGGACGCGCTGAGCACGCGGCTAGTCCGTAGCGAGGCCATTTCTCTGTTTGGGAGGAGAGAGACCCTTTGCCCTAAAGCTGTTGCCAAGAAACCGCGGGGATGTTGGAGGACTGCTCTTAAGATACATCAGGGCCGAGGGGCGGAGGATTGTGGTGTGGGTCGGGGGCAGGGGTGGATGTGAGGGGGAGGTTTACGCCTTAGAAGCAACGCCTTGCCCACATCCGCTTCTAAGAGAGGCCTTTGATTCCCGTAGGATTTGCTTAGGATGCTTAGGGAAGTGAATCAGGAAAGATCTACTCTCGAAGTAACGGCGAGTAGGACCGACCTTAAGGCCTGATCCTCAAAGTCATTATTGGAGACAGCACATACACTGGCCTTAGTGGAGTTCCTTATCCGAAATGCTTTGGGGAGCTCATTCAGGGTATATATTTTGGCTCATTCTGGTTTGTGGGGGAAGAGAGAGGAGGGTTTGCCGATTGGGATCTCCCTCTTTCCCTGTCCATACCGCATACCGCTAGCTTTATTAATATTATTACCCGGTCCTTCTGTGCTTCTGCACCACAACAGGGACACGACACACGTGTATAGGTCTGAATAATGAAAATTAAATAAAATGATGGGGACAGACACTTGCGTGGATGTGTTTTATCTTCTTAGACATATGTGCTTATGCAAGTGTGTGTGTGTGTTTCACGACACATACGGGCCTGTGTGTACAAGAGGATTCATTCCTAGTGTCACCATCGCACCCATCCTACGACATTCGCCTTTCCAGAGGCAAAAAAATAAAATCAGGGGCTGCTTGGATTTCCCCCCCTGGCGCGTCCTTCGGGGCGCTTTCCCAGGGCGCCTCTGCTAAGCCGACCCTTCTTGGCCACGGCAATTTCCACCTTCCTAGCACCACCCCTAATTGAATTAATTGCCCTGGAACATCTTAATTTCCTTACTGGTCAGAGCGAGGTTTAATTGTTATAAAAACCAGGCTCCCCTCCTCGGAATGGGGTTAGCAATTTCACGGGCGATATATTTTAGAGAACCTCATTAAATTGCTGGGGTCTCTTCCTCTCTCTCTCTCCTTCCTCCCCCACTTGCCTTCCCTTCCCATCTTTCCCCATCCGTTTCTCCTTCTTCTCCGGAATGGCGACTCCAGTTCCAGGCTAACCCGGACTATCAGTTGAGCGGCGACGACACGCAGCACATCCAGCAGTTCTACGATCTCTTGACTGGCTCCATGGAAATCATCCGGGGCTGGGCGGAAAAGATCCCCGGCTTCACCGATCTCCCCAAACAGGACCAGGACCTGCTCTTTGAATCCGCTTTCTTGGAGCTCTTCGTCCTGCGGTTAGCCTACAGGTAGGCAAAAGGAGGCAGAGCCGGGACAATTAGGCAGGGATCGGAGGCGGCGCAGTCCTGGGTGTTTGCACGCGCGTATGGATGTGTGGATGGATGCCTGCCTGCCTGCCAGTCTGATGAGAAAATCCTGAGCCGTTCAAGGTCCGCTGAGCTGCGTTTTATTAACTCCTCGGTAATTAGGTGCCTCTTAAGCCCTCCGTTTATTGCTCGGCGAGTAATTAGTTGTTTGCCTCTTTCTCTCTGTCTCTCTGCCCCTGGGTGAACTCCCCCGGCAGATCCAACCCGGTGGAAGGCAAGCTGATCTTTTGCAACGGCGTGGTCCTGCACCGGCTGCAGTGTGTCCGCGGCTTCGGCGAATGGATCGACTCGATCGTGGAGTTCTCCTCCAACCTGCAGAACATGAACATCGAC
This sequence comes from Podarcis gaigeae, assembly GCF_964106915.1. NCBI lineage: Eukaryota > Metazoa > Chordata > Lepidosauria > Squamata > Lacertidae > Podarcis > Podarcis gaigeae. The sequence continues at coordinate 105,268,363 of NC_139678.1, read as the reverse complement.
ATCTCCGCCTTCTCCTGCATCGCTGCGCTGGCCATGGTGACAGGTGAGCTTTGGGCTCCTACCCCTCATCGGGTTTTTTTGCTCCAGATTAATTAATTTGGAAGAAGTACTGCGTCATCCCTCCCATCATTATAAGTGAGCCATGCAGATCAGAATTCCCACTTCGCTTGCAATCTTACAACCCATGACGGTCTGTCTCGTATTTGTACAATTTGCTAAGGCAGAGTTAGAATTGCCATATAAACCAGAAACCTTTAATTCAGCCTTTTAAAGTCCACAATACTCACCCCACACTTTCCACCCGATTACTAGGATACTACAGTATTACCATACATTGGTCATTAGAATTCCTCCTTCGCCAATAAACTCCTGCATTTTAAGCTGGATTGAGCGAGGATATTTATGGACTTCTTATCCCTAGCCCCTTGCAGATCTGGCTTGAATGAATCCGGAATAACAACTCTGCTCTCACGATTGCAAATATAGAAAATGCAAGGCACAAAACCATCCTCAGACAGTGCTTGTTCGTGTTGAGCTATCGCTACACAGTTTGACCCTCTTGCACACTCAAAAGTGCCAGTCTGGTCTGTTGATACCGGATACGGTGTGCCCAAGAAGTTGGACTGTGCCATTTTTACACGTGCCTTCTCAAAAGAGATTCTCCGAGATTTACACCCAGGTGAAGTGCCTAGCCTTTGCAAGCTAGGGCACAGCTAAAGTGGAGAGTTGCTTCTTCCTGGTATTAAGGAGCTGCAAGTTTGCGTCTTCTAGGCAAGGCCTGATGGCCACACACACACACACACACACACACACACACACTGCGTCCAGTCTAATAAGCCCCTTGTCTCTTGCAGAGAGGCACGGCCTGAAGGAACCCAAGAGGGTGGAGGAACTGCAGAACAAGATTGTCAATTGTCTCAAGGACCACGTGACTTTCAACAACGGCGGCTTGAACCGGCCCAATTACTTGTCCAAACTGCTGGGCAAGCTCCCGGAACTGCGCACGCTTTGCACGCAAGGCCTGCAGCGCATCTTCTACTTGAAACTCGAAGACTTGGTGCCACCGCCGGCAATAATCGACAAACTTTTCCTGGACACGCTACCTTTTTAAAATAAAAGAGAGAGGGAGAGAGAGGGAGAGAGAGAAAAAAAACGAAAGAAAGAAAGAAAGAGACAGAGAGAGAGAGAGAAAGAGAGGGAGGGACTCTTCTTTGCCGCTGAGCTTTCCAAGTGAAGAACTTTCAAAGCCTGGAAGAGAGGGGGAAGGAAGGAAGGAAGGAAGGAAGCAAGCAGATGAAGGGGTCTGACTAAGACACCTGGTCCGTGAGGAGCACCCATGGGTGCTGCTGGGCTCCCATCCCTTCAGACTGTGGTTGGCCTCTCCTGAAGGACAGAGACTGGACATTGGGGTGGGGGTCTCTCTCTATAGGCACCCTGGATCCCGTTCCTTGGACTGCACACAAATCCCATGGTACAAGCTTTTTATTATCGCCTAAAACAGACAAACAGTATCCTTCATACACCCCGGTCTCCCCGAAACAAAAACAAAAAAAGGGGGGAGGGGAAAAAAACAGAATTTCCTACTGCTATTATGGTGATGATGATGATGATGGTTATGATGAAGGACTTTTTGAGATAAGGAAGCTGAGCCTTAGCTGCTGCCGAAGGAGAGTGTACTAAGGGAACCCACCTAAGACTTTTTTTATATATAAGAAAATCATTTTCTGCTGTAAAGGAAAGCTGTAATATATATATAGACGACCAGTTAAGGTGTGGGGAGGGAGACGGGGGGCGGCATGAATCGACAGAAGGCGAAGGATTGTACATTTCACCAGATGCGGTTTGGCTTTTTCTTTCTTTCTTTTTAAAAGGAAAACAAAAAACTATTCTGTGCCTATTTATGAATAAGCTATTCAAACCGATTCTGATAATAATAATGATAATAATAATAATTTTTTTAAAAAAGAGAGTTGGGTTGGGGGGAGGAGAAAGTAAAGAATAACAAGAATCAATCAAAGGAGCTTGAAGAAATAAATAGATAGAAGTTGACGATTCAAGACCTAATCGAGAGAAAGCAGGACCATTCTAGGAGGACCACGTTTATTATAGGCACTTGCTATTTCAGTAATGTCTATATTCTATAAATAGTAATTTCAGACACTATGTAGTCTGCTAGATTTTATAAAGATTGGTAGTTCTCTAAGAAGCCTCGAACGTTTTTCTCAATTGTAAAATAAGTGGGCACACGTGTTACACAGATCCAAACAGATTCTTCCTTCCTAAAACCCCAACCTGCCCCACTTCCCGGAAAAAAGCAAACACCTTTCGCCAGGTACCCCCATTTCCTGTCTTTGTAAACACCGTCCGGCATTCCTTGTTTGTAAGTGTCGTATGTATTGTTGATGCTGATTAAAAGAAAACAGTTTATATCTTGATTATTTTGTTGTCTGAAGCGGAGCCAAGTCTTGCATGCCACAAACGTTTTCACCGTTTCCAGAGTGCTTATATCTCATATACAGAACTCCCTGGGAATTAACTGAGCACTTTGAATTTTTATTTCGGGAGTGTTCGGGTTTTGGTTTTTTTGGTTTTTTGGAGGGGGTGTGAGGGGTTGGGAAAAGGTGTATATTTTTCTTTTTGAAAAACAAATGTCTAAAATTGTCGGTTAATATATTATTTTACATTTCAGTAAGGACGTTTTTTAATATATATCTATATATATAATGCCATATTCTGTAGTTTTTCTTTTTCTTTTCTTTGTATATTTCCAGGAGGGCACTTCCTTAAGTTTCTGCCTCCTCTCCACCCCACAACCCCACCCCCGCCCCTCTCCGTTATGGTGTATGACAGTTAGCCTTGGACATTTTATCCCTAAAAACTCTTTCTTTGAGAAAGACAATTTTAATGTTTACAGCAAATAAATCCATGTAAACGAACAGAATCCAGTCTTTTTTCTGTCTAATCAAAGGGCAGCCTCCACGCCCATATAGGGAGCTGGCAGTGACATTAATAATAAAAGCACCTATTTTTTTATTTTGCTGCAGCTGGGATTATTGCTCTTGTGATGGTTATATTTTTGAATGTTAAAAAGCGGTGCTGTGATTTCGGAGACGGAACTTGCAGTCTCAAGTGGAGACTGGCGAGGCGAGGCGAAGACCTCGCGAGCTGCCTTCTTCTTCCTCTGCTTGATTTCTCTGCAGATTTCTTGCCACCTTATTTCAACCCTGCCACTAGAAGTCTAGGGTCACATGCGCTGCTATTTAAATGGCCCGTTGATAAAGGGAAATAGATTGCGCTTGGTTAAATGGCTTCTGCAACGGAGCTTGTATGTCTCTCTCTCTCTTGCGCGCGCGCCTCGTCATAGTCAGATTTGCAGCCGATCCTAAGCAGGTCCACCAGGCAGCTGAGTTCAAGGAGGTAGTGCTGCAAAAATAAACGTCCTTAGGATCGGCTTGTATCTTTCTTCTGAGAACTTATTTAGAACTGGAGTAGTTATTTCCCTTTCCCTAGGGGTTAAATTTGGAGAGATGGATCTTGGAAACGGCGTGTGCATGTGTGCCCGGGCCCAACGAAATGTTTAGCGTGTTTTACTCGGAAGTAAGTCCCACAGAGTTCGAAGGGGCTGGCTCTCAAGTAACTGTGAAACAGTTAACTATAAAGAGAATAGGAAATGAATGCTCCAATTTCTTTCTCTGGAATAAAACCCCATTGCATTCAGCAGGATTTACAGCCGAGTCCATAATAAGCTTAGGATCGGGTTGCATCTCTTGTCGAAGTCTTTAGGATCCGGGTTTTCAGTAATCTGATCTACTAAGCCTCTAGATGCTCTTAGTTTTAGCTTCTGTAGATTAGTCTTGTGATGTGCATTGCAATTCCTCCTTGAATAAAATGCTGCTATTATTTTTAAAAGAATCAACGCAGCTTATTAACGTGGTAGTGAAAGATTCTTCTGAAGGGAGCGCGCTACGAAGAAAGCAAGAAATGATTTAAATAAGTGACATCTTTGGGCATTTAAAAAGAAAACTAGTTGCGCCCTTCCTTCGCCCTCCCCCCAACCCTTTCTCAATTAATCAGAGTTCCGGGATACGGTGGCAAGTTACTCCAGACCCAAAATAAGTCTCTGGGCGGGGGAAGCAGTATTGCGGAAAGAGAGAGTGGTTTTACGAGAGGATCTTGACCCGGGGAAATGTATCTAGCCTAATTTTGTGGGGAGAGCTTTTATCGAACTGAATGTGGGTTATTTCAGGAGGAAGGTAAAGAGAGCCCGCCCCCTCCCTTCCCTGCTCTCTTCTAAGGAAGAGAAACCCCACAACCCTCCATCAATGGGCACGTCTGTTTTGGATCACAGGAGCAGTGGTCATTGCTTCCGCCCGCGCGCACTTTCTGGGCATGTCAGCCAGACAGCAAGCGGATCCTTCTCCTTTCAGAGGAGAAAGGTGGAAGGTGGCATGTGAACTTTGGAGAGGAATCTAGGGGCGGAACAGGAATAAATCCCATTCCAAGAGAGAGAAATCTGGGGGAAGGGACGTCGTTCAGTGGCAGAGAACCTGCTCCCCACATGGAAAGAGCCCCATATTCAATCCCAAGCAGAGCCAGGCAGAACTTAGAAGAGCCTCAGACTGACACCCTGGACAGCCGCTGCCTGCCAGTGCGAACAATACTGGGCTAGGTATGGAGGAGGGGTCTGGCTCAGTATAATTCAGATTCCTCTTTTCCTGTCTCCATCCTTGGTCTTGGGATGACTGGGCGCAGGAGCGAGGATTTTACCTCCTGAGCGCGTGTCCTCGGAACCAAGTCCCATTGAGTTCAGTGAGGCTTACACCCAGGTAGGTGGGTATAGGATTGCACCCCTCACTTACCCGGGAGTGAGCTCCACGAAGTGCATAGGATTGCGCTGTCTTCCTTGTTGGCCAATCCCAAGGCTCTCCTGCAGTGCCCTCTCTCACGATTGGCTATGGGGACGTTCCATCCCCGATGGAATGTCGTCGAGGCACTCTGTGCCCCGGGGCAATTCCAGCGCACAGGTTCTCTTTGGGGCGGCCGATCCATCACTTACTTCTCCGTCTATTTACACAGCGCGGGAGGGAGGGCAGCGAAGGAGAGACAGAGGCATCTTTCCCAGGCGCAACACCTTGGGGAGACAGCGCGCAGTTCCCCAAAGCCCTGGGGAGGCGCTCCCGGTAGTCCCTTCTCCCCTCACCCCCTCGCAATCCCTTGGGCGCGCAGAGGGGAAACTGTGAAGGACTGCGGATTACATTTTCAGTTCCAGGGGTTCCCCTCCCCCAATAATCTCCCCCTCCCTCCTGGCCGCCAGAAAAGAAAAAGGCAATCTAACCGCACAACACATCTTAAGAGAGGGCAGCCCGCGGAGTTCCTCAATCTCTCCGGGGACTGTCCAGGAAGTTAGAGACCTGGGAGAATTTTGTTGAGTCCTTATCGCCATCAAATCTCCCCCACCACCATGCCACCCACCCTACCGAAAGCAGGGTCAGAGAATGCCTGACCGGCGTGGATACAGCACATTATCCCCCCCCCCCCCCAAAATACTGCAGTAATATGAGCAAGGAAGGAAGATTATGGTGTGGTAAAGCGTGGTATTATTCCCTCCTCCCCTTTGCATGCAGGGCTTTTAGGTTTAAGGGGGCTATTGCCTACCCTTCCCAATTCGTGGCGTGGAAAGCAAGCAGCTAGTAAGTATGCCGGATTAACTAATGCGGAGTACATAGCATGTGAGAGCTCTGTTGCACGCGGAGATCCTTTTCTGTAAAAACAAACAAACCAACAAACAAACAAACCCAAGGGATGCAATTGAACAGGTAAGAAGAAAGTTCCGTTTCCAGGACGAGGCAGCCCTAGCAATGCTAGGAGAGGACTCCAAGGCTCTTTCCAAGGGGCGCTTCACCCCACCGCCACGGCCTCCTGGAGGCCAGAGGCTGAACTCTCCCGTGCCTTGGGGAGTTCGCAGCCTTACCTCTGGCGGGGCTAGAGGGGAAGCTGCTGCAAAGGGAATAATTCAGTGGCGTGGCGTGGGTTGTCAGCACCCGGGACAAAGCAAGTAATTTGCACCCCCTAACCCGTGGATTTGCGCCCCCTAACCCTAACCCCCAGATGTTGCGCCCGGTGCGGCCGCCCCCCCTGCACCCCCCACGCTACGCCACTGGAATAATTCCCTTTGTACTTGAGCGAGCTTCTGTCTCGGCTCGGCCTGAAAGCTGGGGACGCAGCGAGGGGCTTCGCCTGAGCTTTTGATTTAAGGATCCACTTGCGCGCGTGGCTCTCAAGGCGGAAAATAAATAGGCCCTTCTCCCAGTCGCAGATCTCTCAAGAGGCTGCCAGCCTGGTTACGAGTCCTGGTACGGTTACCCCGGGGTAATTGACTCCTATTTGCCTGAATAGGATTGCCCCCGAGGGAAGCAGTGGGTGTGCTTCCCATTATCTTGAATGGGGATTACCTTGGAAGAAGCGATTGGGGGGCACGACTGGTTCCCATTATCTTGAATGGGGGCTAGCCTCGGGGAAACGGATTCCCATTAGGCTGAACGGGATTTACCCCGAGAGAAGTTTTTTTGGTGTTGTTTTTTTTTTTTTTAGGGGTGCGAACTGACTACCATGAGCTTGAATGGGACTTAACCCGGAAAGGAAGGAAAAGGGTTTGGGGAAGTGTATGACCGGTGAGTTACTCTCTCTGACCCCAAGCAGATTTCTGGATAAGGGAAACCGACTTCGTGGTCCCGCTCTCTGTTTCTTCCTGGGCAGACCTGTCCCTTGGCCCATGTCATAACAGCGGGGGCCTCGGGCGATCCCTGGGGACCGGAGACGTGACCATCCGCCCTCATCACAACACAGGGAAGCTTCCTTCCCCGGCGCATAAAGGGGCCGGAGAGTGAGTAGGCGGGCGCTCGAGGAGCCATCTTCCTCCCCCGCCCCCCCGAATGGGAGACCCGGTTGGGCAACTGGTCGCAGCTGAGGCTGCCCTACCTGTTGCGCCGGACGCTCTTCCGCGTTGCCCAACCTTTTCTGGCCGCTGGACGGCGGAGACTCCCGCACCTATCCTGACCCCCGCGGACCATTCCATTCTCACAGCCAAAGGGGATGTGCGTAATGAGCCACAGCCCGCAGGGCGGGGTCGGGCCAAACGGCCTCCCTCCTCCACCTTTGAGAAATCAACCCACCTGGCCTTCTGCGAGGAAAGGGATTTTATTCATGCTGTAAGCAAAAAGGGCGCTCTCTCCCTGTGCCATTATGATTTTTATTTTAAAGACATATTTTTTTTAATTTAAACACAGATAATTTCCAACACGATAGGGTGGGAAAGCCTGCCTAGCTGAGGAAATCGGGTGGAGAGTTGATATCCGTATCTGACAGATTTGGATATTTTGTTTCCCTTTGTGGAAAGTGAAATCCTGGACCGATTTTCCTTCCTTCCTTTGCCACCTTGCTCTCCTGACCCCTTGGCCAGTCTTTTGTTGAGTTCAACCTCCTTAAGTATACACCCCTAGGTGAGAGCGCTCCTTTCCGCAGAACTTGGCGCCGTTGCGCTTTGCTCAAAACTTGCGCCACAAGCGAATGACTCCCCCATCGGGGCACAAACCACACGTGGCCAGAAACTATGGCCCCTGCCACTACTTCGGGCGGGGGCGGGCAGTTGGGGCGGGGAATATCCCAAATGCCTCAGCGAGCCCATCAAAAGCGGTGGCTTTTTTTTTTTAGAATAAAAAAAATATTTTATTTTTGCTTTCATTCCATCTACCGCATACGCGCAAGGATTCCCGCATCCCAGTCGAACGGCAGCGCAAGGTTTCAAAGCCCTTCCCAGTTACTGCCACCGGGAACCAGTCGTATGTGTCTTTGCAACCTTTCTCTTCCGTGCGCCTACGAACTGCTTTGCATTTCCTAAATCACAACCTGGCTAGCGATCTCTCTAAAAGGCCACTTTGCATGAGTTTCACAGGTGAGCCCCTGAGTCCTGCCCGCTTCCCCCTCTTCTCCCCGCCACCTCTTCTTATCCCACAGTCAGTGCGGAAGATGTATATAAATAGCCCTACTCTCGAACAAAAAAAACAACTTCATTTTTGCTGGGCGCCACAAAACCCGTCCAGGTAGGGCAAACCCTCTTTTTTTCAGACGAGGAAGTGCTTGGGAGATTGTGACAGCGGTGACATTCGGGCTGAGCCTGAGAGATAAGAGTGGCAGGTCTGATCTGGCGGCGGGTTCAACGCCGGGCGGCTCTGTATTCACTGGACCACAGCCACAGGGAGCCAGTCGATGCAGAAGAGGGCATTGCTCCGGCTCCCTTCACAGTTACGCATCTTGCACGACCAGCCACAGCCACGCTGAACACCCCACACAAGTATTCAAGGTGCTGGGAGGGAGGCCTGTTTTCTTTCGCGTCTGGCCTCCCAAGTCTCCGCGCCTTCTGTTTCTGCCGCGGAACAACCGAGCTCTTTTCGAACAATTCGAATTGAGGAGGGGCGTGGCTTGCAGAGAGCGCTTCCAATTGGAGGTCCCGCGATCCGCAGCTGCTCTCCACCCGCCCGTCTCTCCTCCGCCCTCCGAGATCTGGCTGGATGCTGGCAGAGCTGATACTGCTCACAAGACAGGGCCCAATCCACTCAGAGTTGTGCCTCTTTTATAAATCCCGCTGAGTTCACCGGGGGAGGGGTGGGATTTATCTGACCTTTCATAGTGAAATCAACTGAGACTTAGGTCGCAATCCGAGACCCGCTTGCCTGGGAGTAAGTCAACCAGACTTACTTCTGAGTAAACAGGAATGGGATTGAACTGTTGCAAAGAGCTTCACTTTGGCTGGATCCTGCATCAGTTGCCAGGGAGTCACAGGGCTAAAACCCCCTTCAGCTATGTCACGGTAATTTGGATGACCGCTGCAAGGAGATATTTGAAGGAAAATCCCAGTTGCACCCTCGCTTGATCTTATTGGCGCTGGTTAGGAATTTAAATCCGACCGAGGCCCATAGGATTTACTCTCAGGTAAGCGCGCCCAGACTTGCAGCCTGCCTCTGCAACCCTCCTAAACTCGGGTCTGAACTCGGTAGGGATGAGTCCCGAGTCAACGTGTTCTGGATCGCGCAAACAGTAGCGCGTCAGTCTCGTTGGACTCCCGAAAGTGCTTTAGGATCAGGCGCATAGGAAGGGCTGTTTGGGGATGGACGAGTTTTTGGAAAGGCGGGCACCTGCCTGTGTTTGTCAAGCTTCTTAGCAAAGAAGCAGCCCGGAAAACCATATTGAAACCTTGAAATGCCGGGGAATGGAACTCAAGATGAAACTCATGTTCTTAGACAGATGGAGGCTTATTGCCTAGTACTCGGTAAGATGCGCAGCTGTCGGGGCCCGCGAAGGCACGGCGAAGAGCGGATCGAAGGCTCTCCTTCTCCATCCATCCATCAGGCGTAACCACAGCCGGCGCAGGGAGCCCGGCTTGCCCCGGGGAGGCCTGCGTGTCAGTCCCAACTAAGCAGGAGCTATGGCTGCGGGTGAATGGCAGCCTCTGTTCCCCTCTGGTTAGAAAAGCAGAGCGGGAGGAGGGGAATAATGAGGAAGAGCGATGCCACCGGAACCTCGGCTCACCTGCGGCCCAGAGGATCCTAGCTTTCTGTTTCGTCTGGTTGCACCCATTTTTTTAAAAAAATTATTATTATTTTGCAAAAGGAGGCTGCAATTGTTACCAGGGGGGCGGGAGAAAGGCTCTTAAGGAAATCTCCCATCCCCGACGTCTCTCCATTTTTAGCCAAATAGTGCCCCAATAGCCTGCTAAAAACAACATCTAAGGGGCGCCCCAAAGGCGAATGGACCCCCTCTCTGTTATTTCGCCAATGAGTTTTGCGCAATGCACACCGCACTTGAAAACCAGAAGAGGCGTATTTCTCAGCAACTGGGCATAGGATCGGGTCAAAGGGAAGCACATTTCCTGGGAAGGAGCTACCCCTGAAAAATATGAATGGGACTGGGCTGCGCGTGTGAAAAGCCCCCTGCCACACTGCTCTTGCGCAGGCAGTTCATTTCTATGGGGCTTGGCCAGGGGAGAAGCTCCTGCTGGGTACGCGGGTGGTAAAAGCCGCAGCGTTGGGTGGTAGATCGGGTGGTACTCCGTGGGATCGCCTTCCCCGTTAAAGCGCACAGGATCGGGCTGTAGCTATGTGGGTCACAATCCCACCAATCGCACCACATCTGCTACAATAATATTTTTAAACTTAAAATTGTCTTGATGGTGAATGGCATCTAATTTAAAATTTAAATTTCAAAGGGGGGGGGTCTGCGGCTGAGATCTTGTATTCGGGGTAAAAGTTCCACTGGGGGGAAAAGAGGAGACTTAATTTCTGCAGCGCGTAAGGCTAAGGGGACAAAAGTGCTTAAGTCTAAAACTAGCCTAGGGCGGACATCACGATCGCAGGGGAAATGAACAGGAGAGATTCGCTTTTTTCCGTCCGGAACCCACCCCCATCCCGCCCAAGAATTTTGGAATAATCGTGCCCATCTGTAACTTTATCGCTTCCCCAAACTTTTGCCGCTGTCGAACGAATCAAAGGGGCGCATTCACCGAGCAAGCCATTTTTAGATTTCCGAAGATCTGGGAAAAGCTACGAAGTGGGACAGAAGAACCGTAGAAATGTCAGAAACTAGGTCCTATGCATGCTCACCCCTCATATCTGCTCCGCTCAATGGGTCTTGCTCGCTCCCAAATAAGCCTCCCCACAGAATCTGATGCTCCCTGAAAAGGGAACAAGCCCTGAACTGACTGGAATCCAGTTTCTGAATAAGCAGGCGGTGTTAGTTCTTGCAAACCCTCTGGAATCCTCAGGCACCGATTCAGTCAGTTTGGGGACAGAAGAAGTTGCAAATCTCTGCCCACTTTCCTGGAGTAAGGCTGCAGTCTTAACCACACTGATCTGGGAATAACCCACACTGAATTTAACGGGGTTTATTTCTGAGTAGACCTGGTTAGGTTTTGTTAACCTGGTTAGGATAACACCCCCTGAGTCCCCTTTGAAATTACAGTGGTACCTCGGGTTAAATACGCTTCAGGTTACATACGCTTCAGGTTACAGACTCCGATAAACCAGAAATAGCACCTCGGGTTAAGAACTTTGCTTCAGGATGAGAACACAAATCGTGCTCCGGCGGCAGCAGGAGGCCCCATTAGCTAAAGTGGTGCTTCAGGTTAAGAACAGTTTCAGGTTAAGAACGGATCTCCGGAACGAATTAAGTACTTAACCCGAGGTACCACTGTACTGGGATTCAGTTCTGGGCGAACATGCATAGGCTTGCGCTACTGGGTTACAGTTCCTGCGCATTGTGACTTTTGAATAAGTCTCACTGAACAGAGTAGGACCTCCCCGGCAATATGCATGCATAGGCTCGGATTGCTTGGCATGAAATTACCTCGACCGGGGTGGGGGGTAAATCCCATTGCAGTCAGTAGGACTTCCTCTCAAGTAAAGGAGGGGAGCGGATCGCTGCACTTTGCAATCCACTCGCAACCCCACACCAGCCACCCGCCGTTCCGCTTTGCAGCCCCCGCTTGTTCTCCAAGCGCAGCGGCTTGCCTTGAATCTGCTTCAAGTCCAGTGGGAAGCAGCCCTTGGCCCAAAAGTGGGAAGCTAAAGAAGGACGGACATATACCAAATGGGAGTTGCGGGCTCCCTTGCACCAAATGGAAGATGAAACCTGGAGCAGGTGGAAAACCTGCCGCGGGCGCTCAAAATCCAGGCTGCAGCCCTGTCCACACTGGACTTGAGAGTGTTTAGTGGGACACGCTGCTACTACGCGGTGAAACTGGCATTTCCTTTCTAGGGAATGACGGGGCTCTTGAGCCTTTAAGAGCAACACAGCAGACCATGAATTATTTGGGGGCGGCGGCCCCCCAAAGCTGATGGGCACTGCCATTCAAAGAGTTTGCGTGTGCCGTGTCTTGTGATTTTATCCACTCAATAGTTTATTCATGTTGGCACCCCTGCAACAGGCTGAAAGTCCATAGGTTCAGCCTTGCCTCCTGCGCACCTGGGCGAAAGAGGAATCTTTTCCGCATGCCAGGTAACCATGAAAAATACAGAGAACCGACCGGGCAGGGCGGGGCGTAAGAAGTGCGCCTCTGATTCACCTGGGATTCTCCGGAGAGCCTCTGGCACCTTAAGGATGCTTTAGTTCAAGACTGGCAGTTGCCCGGATGTTGTTGGACGGGACCTCCCATCGTCCCCCTTGCCCATTGGAGCTGATGGGAGTTGGAATCCAACCAACTTCCGGAAGGAGGTTGTTTGAGGAAGCCTGAGCGTCTTACTGTTTTGGGTGTTCCCATTGTTATACTGATTTGTGGCTTCCTTCGGTTGTGTTAGCAGCTGCTGTTGCAGAGCACAGGTATGGCCAGGTCCCTGCCCAAGGGGGGTCTTAGTCTCCATCCGAGGGACGGAACAAGGTAGGTCCTAACTAGAGAAGTGGGAAGGAAGTGACTGAAGGAGTAGTTCCATCCTCCCCATGGCAAATAAGGGCCCTTCGAATCCCACTAGAGGCTGAGTACTTTTGCCTACTCAGAAGTAAGTCCTCCTGATTTCAGGGGGATGCACTTCCTCTTTGCTGTAGGGTTGCCAACAGAGTTCTGACCTGCAAGGCTTGAGGATGTCAAGAAGACAGGAAGCAATTTGACCCTCCCCTGCAAAAAAAAAACCAAAGATGAGAAGACAAATTCTGCCTTCTCCCCATCTAGAATGAGCAGGCCTTAATGGATGGCTGGGTATCAAGGGTGCCAACTTGATTAAAATATTGGGGGGAGGGCTGGTAATTCACAGAGGCACAGCACTGCAGCTCATTTGCCAAAATGTCTTGGGCCAGCCGTGCCTATATAGCCCTCATTTCTCTCGCTGGCAATGGTCATCTTATTCCGAAGAGCTCTTTACTTTCTTGAGTGGATGTGGTGGTGCTTGATGTTTCCTTAAAGGGCTCTTATGGTCTTCTCCTCCTCAGGGAAGTGGTGAGTGCATGGAAATCTTATTGTCTTTAATCAACATGCTAGTGCTTTTCTCTTTTCAACCCAGATCTCTTGCATGTTTCCAGCATCTACATCAGGCACCCCCAAACTCGGCCCTCCAGCTGTTTTGGGACTACAATTCCCATAATCCCTGACCACTGGTTCTGTTAGCTAGGGATGATGGGAGTTGTAGTCCCAAAACAGCTGGAGGGACGCGTTTGGGGGTGCCTGATCTACATCATCACGACCCTACATGGGAGGTGAGAAGTCATCTCGTTTCATCAGCCAGCCAGTCAAGAATGTAGATGTTTAGGCATTATTAGTTCCAATGGAAACTGGTCCATTTGAGCAAATGGGGCATTGCCCTACCAACCTCTACCCTTGGCCAGTCCCTGTGCCTTCCTGCCTCCTTATTTAAAACCAATCCAGTGAGTGGTACTGCTTGCCATTGTTGGCATCCACCTGTCTCGGGAGACAATGGAGGGATGGACCTTTGTGGGTGACGCCTTTCTGTTGAAAGGTTGCAGTGCCTGCTGTGGCTGTAGAGAGCGATGTGGAAGAGACATGTTTTGTTGCAGATGAAGGTATCCATTTGTGCCGCTGCAGATGCACCAGGGTCATTTCTCCTCTGGTCACTGCTATGCAACCTTAGTCTGCCCTCATCCTGCTCCCGCCTTAGTCTCAATATTGCCCTTGTAGAAGTCAGCAAGGAAGAGGATGGGGACAAAGTTACTTGGCTGGGCCTGTCATTGGTTCGGGCTTCGCCTGCTGCTGGACTCCCTGGCTTCCACCCTATCGGTCCAAATGGACAGAAGCCACCTTGGCACATAGCGCTAGGGCAAAGTTTCCCAAACTTGGGTATCCAACTGTTTTTGGACTACAGTTCCCACCATCCCTGCTCACTGGTCCTGCCAGCTAGGGATCATGGGAGTTGTAGTCCAAAAAAATGGCTGGAGACCCAAGTTTGGGAAGCTCTTTGCTAATGTGTAGGACTGAGATGTAGGCTTGCCTAAAGCCTGATCAGATGGAAGAGGAATAATTCTTCCTGCTCTGCCTCATTAGCAACCCTACATTTTATACTTTGAAAATTGAGACTGAGATATAATGGACATTTGGTTAACCATTAAGGTGACTTAGTGAGTCAGTTGTGGGAGCCCAGCACTGTCTCGCTGTACAGGCCTCAAGGATAGACACCTTTGTCATGTACCCACCACCAGGAAACTGTGGATGAGAGAGCACCTAAGGAAGTCATCTCCAACCAGTTGTCCTTCAGATGTTCCAGACTCTAGCACCATCATGTGTGATCACTAGTCATTCTAGCTGGGGCTGATGGGAGATGCAGAACAGCTGATGGGTACCAGGGTGTGAGAAGTCTTGGGTCTTCAAATAAGGAGATAATTTTCTTATTAAAGGGGAATGTGTAAAGTATATCTTTCAGTGAATGTACTTTGAAACAGATAATGCAAGAGGAAGAAGAAGTAGTGTGCTTCCTTTAAATGGAGTTTCCGTGTTTATTGTTTATAGTATGAAAAGTTGCTGTGGTTGTATAACAATAAAAAAACACTGATCTGATCAGGTACATATGAGCAGGGCTCTGGCTTTCTGCTTATATTTTATTCTGTTTTTTGATGTTTTAGACTTGGAAAGAGAACTGCACGTGCTATCTGATGAAACGCCCTCTTTCACATAACAAACGAGTTTTCCGTTATTGCAGGCCTTTGTTGAGTTTCGAAATACAAATAAGTGTTTGCTTTCATCGGGCTGTTGCAGCCTTTACCTGGCAGCAGATTGGGATTTGTGGGAAAGTTCTCCTTGGACAAAAAAGACCGTGCATCCTGGCTCTCTGAGGAGTGGACATGTAATAATAACCAGCATGTTTTTCTCAGTCACACAGTACACTTTTAAGTGTACAGACGTACATACACACAGAGAAATGTAATGTGGGAGCCAGTGGTAGCGAAGTGGTTAAAGTGTCAGACTAGGACCTGGGAGACCAGGGTTCAAATCCTCGCTCAGCCTTGGGCCAGTCACTGTCTCTCGGCCTAACATACCTCACAAGGTTGTTGTGGGGATTAAATGAGGAGAAGGAGAAAGAAACATGTACACTACCTTAAGCTGCTTGGAGGGAAAGTTAGGATATGAATGCAATAAATGAAAATAATCCTGTGTGAAGAGGCCTCCAGCCTTCTAATTAATTTTCACATTTCTTATAGATGTGTGTGCTCGGTTAATGAGGCCACCCATTTGAAGTAGGAGTGTCAAAATTGGAACGGATCTATGTAATTCTTCATTGTTTTAGTCAGCTTTAGAAATTTCTTTAATGGTTGTATATGTAGAAATGTCTTTAAGGACTCTCTCTCTCTCTCTCTCTGTCTCTCTCTCTCTCTCCCACCCACCCACCCACCCACCCACACCACAACACAACACGCACTTGCTCACTCACACTCTCATGGCTTATTTTAATACAGGAGGCAGGCAGTGTTGCAAATTCTGTGCGTACCAAAGTGTTAGCTCTAACTAACCTTTGCAGCAGGTTGTGGTGTGGTGTGAGATGATGGTATTCAAGAAGGTTTTGACAGGTTTGACATTTTATATATGGTGTGCTTCTCTAGTTTTTGACTTCTTCCTCCCAGCCCCTTTTCTAAATAAAAGGTGACTGTTGCCAGACTGATGCACATAGAGGCTTTTGTAGGAAAATGGGAGTTGCATTGCAGGGAAGAGAACTGACTCGGATTCTCCCTACTGCATCACCACCTCATCCATGTATGTGTGCGATTATATTTTCAATATATCATTTCCACCTTATTAGCCAGGCAATAAAGGCGTCTCCTGTTGATTAGATGGCACAATTATTTCACTTTTTGTAATGTTCAGAGGCAAAACATTTCCTTTGAATGCTAGGTAGCGTTGCTCAGGCTGCGTTTTGTGTTTTGTCTTTGCTCGGTTAGCTGCTAATGCAGTTTGCCGAAGGCAAAAGTGCCTGCAAACTAGACATTCTTATTCTTTTACAGCACAATTCCACAAAGGTTTACCTGGAAGTTAGTCACACTGTCTTCAATGGAGTTAACTCCCAGGTAAGTGTGTTTGTAGGATTGCAGCCTAAGTTAGATATTTATCTCATTCCTCTCTTCCATCTCCAGTGTCCTCAGTAAGCTGTCCTCAGAAATAATGCCGATGGGGCAGGAAGTACATTCTCTATGTAAATAAAGTGATAGTGATGCCACAATCAATTCTGGGGATTTTTTTTTATTTAGCTAAGAAAAAATGTTTTAACCAGGAAGGGATTTCTCCCCCCCCCCAGTGTGTTGAAATGCATAATTTAGTTTTATGCATTTGTGAACTATGCTAAGAAAGCTTAACTCTTTACAAGTATGGCCATTTAAACATTTTTTATTCCCCCTTCCCAAGCAAACTTGAGGGAAGAATAATTTCTGGACTACAAGTTCTTTATTTTTGATTGTCAGATCACTGTGCTTCCCTGAGTGAATATGAAGGAATAACAGGATACTGCTTTGATTTTTTTAATGCTTTTTAAGCAGCGGAAATAAACTTATCAAAACTATCTCAAGGTTGCGGAAAATATTATCTCGGAAAAATGTGTCTTCAACAGTTATATTGATGCCCAGGAAACTTTGGTTATTTGTGTAATGGTTCTAGGGATTGCTCGTGCGTAAGCCGGTGCTTATCTCCCCGGCTGGCTGCAAACACCTGGCTGGGTTGCCTAAGTGAACCTTTTCTGTCCGGACAGCCACTCACCCGTGGCTGACTCAATCGCTGGCAGAATCCGTCAGTGGGCGTTTCTTAAACTTCTTCCAGCAAAGAAGCTCTTTGACGCCTAGTCTCCTCCTACTCTCTCTGCGCGAAAGCCTTCTGCGCAAGGAGGGCGTGGGCAGCGGAGGACCCCTACTCTCCCCGCTGGTCCCAGGCAAGGAGTCATGGGATCGCCTCGCCGCTTCCCCCATCTGCCCCCCTTCTCCACTGGTGCTAGGCTGATTCTCTTCCCCAGAAGATGGGCTGCTTCTCCCGATCCCTGGATGCTCTCTGGAATCCCTCTGGCTTTTGCTCTCTCCCTCCGGCACTGATGGCAGTTCCCTGACAATTTGCTAGTGTTCTGGTGATTGCATACATGCCACACAGATTAGTGGATTCCATGTTGGATTGGGAAGACCTGCAGACCCTCCCAAATGTCCCTATTTTTCAGGGATGTCCTTGATTTAGAGAAGCTGTCCTGGTTTCTGATTTGATCCCAGAATGTCCCACTCTTCCTTAGGATGTCCCTATTTTCATCTCTGCTTAGTCATGACTTTGGGTCAATATTTCTCAGTCACAGGGTTGTTGTGTGATTAAATGGGAAGAACAGCAGGTTCTCTGCTCCAAATTCCTAAGGAGCTACAAATCACTGTAATGTCTTTCCAAATACATCTCTGTGAGTGTCTGAAGCATCTCTCAGATCTCACCAAGCATGTGAATTGGTAGCTGTCCTTTCTGCAAATTGTACCAAATGCTGTAGTTTTGACATACTAAAAACATAATACAATGGAGGAATCCTATGCTTGTCTGTTCAGCAGCAAGTCTTACACAGTTTAATGGGACTTACTTGCAGATAAATTTGTGTAGGGCTGAATTCTGAATATCTCCCAATCACACAGTTCCAGTTTTTCTAGGCAAAGCGCTAAGCCTGTAAAACAAACCTTTTGCAATTAGACATTTAAATCCCACAGCTATTGCAGATTTAAACCACCCATCTTTGAACAAGGTCTTGGCGACTACAGCTCATAAGAAAAGATTCCTTCCCTTTATTTTCTGACTGTTCAGAGAAGTCTGGAAAACAAATAAATCTTGTGCTGTGCCTTAAAGGTCAACAGCATTAGAATATTCTAGACCCAAAACCAGCGTGCCACCGAATTCCAGTCCTCAGGGCCCTTAATACATATGTCCGATGTTATGATTGCTTGTCTTGAAGCCCTGTTGAAATATCCACCAGCAAAGGAAATTAGGCTGGCAAACACACCTCTGGCAAAGGGTAGGGCTTTATTGGTAGGATATTCTACAACTGTGGAATTCTGCAGTGTTCCTTGTGATATTGGGCAAGCTCCTATGTTTATTTACTATATATATATATATATATATATGTGTGTGTGTGTGTGTGTGTGTGTACACACACACACACACACACACACACACACACACACACACACACCGCCTGATTGTAAAAAAAAAACAAGAGTAGTTTACTAGAATGCAAAATAATATCAAATATCAAAACATGAAAATCCTAAACAAAAGTCATTTAAAACAGGTTCTTAAAAGCACTTGAATACCAATCCCTGGATATTTTCAAAGGGTGCTTAAAACATATTTTTACCTTGCTTTTCAACATCTACATGAAGCCGCTGGGAGAGATCATCAGGGGGTTTCGGCTGGGTGTTCAGCAGTATGCAGATGATACCCAGCTCTACCTCCCTTTTAAATCAGAACCAGCGAAGGAGGTGAAGGTCCTGTGTGAGTGTCTGGAGGCAGTTGGAGGATGGATGGTGGCTAACAGATTGAGGTTGAATCCTGACAAGACAGAAGTACTGTTTTTGGGGGACAGGAGGCGGGCAGGTGTGGAGGATTCCCTGGTCCTGAATGGGGCAACTGTGCCCCTGAAGGACCAGGTGCGTAGCCTGGGAGTCATTTTGGACTTGCAGCTGTCCATGGAGGCACAGGTCAAATCCGTGTCCAGGGCAGCTGTTTACCAGCTCCATCTGGTACGTAGGCTGAGACCCTATCTGCCCGCAGACTGTCTTGCCAGAGTGGTGTATGCCCTAGTTATCTCCTGTTTGGACTACTGCAATGTACTCTATGTAGGGCTACCTTTGAAGGTGATCCAGAAACTACAACTAATCCAGAATGCGGCAGCTAGACTGGTGACTGGGAGCGGCCACCGAGACCACATAACACCGGTCTTGAAATACCTACATTGGCTCCCAGTACGTTTCCGAGCACAGTTCAAAGTGTTGGTGCTGACCTTTAAAGCCCTAAATAGCCTCGGTCCAGTATATCTGAAGGAGTGTCTCCACCCCCATCATTCTGCCTGGACACTGAGGTCCAACGTCAAGGGCTTTCTGGCGGTTCCCTCACTGTGAGAAG
Organism: Podarcis gaigeae; assembly: GCF_964106915.1. NCBI lineage: Eukaryota > Metazoa > Chordata > Lepidosauria > Squamata > Lacertidae > Podarcis > Podarcis gaigeae. The sequence continues at coordinate 105,249,255 of NC_139678.1, read as the reverse complement.
CGAAGTTACAGGGAACCAGGCATAGGGCCTTCTCGGTGGTGGTGCCCGCCCCGTGTAACACCCTCCTACCAGATGTCAAAGGAAAAAACATCTACCAGACTTTTAGGAGACATCTGAAGGCAGCCCTGTTTAGGGAAGCTTTTAATATCTGAAGGACTATTGTATTTTAATATTTTGTTGGAAGCTGCCCAGAGTGGCTGGGGAAACCCAGTCAAGATGGGCAGGGTATAAATAATAAATTATTAATATTATTATTGACTTTCAGTAGGCATGGGGAACCTTTGGCCTGTCAGGAGGTCCCAATTTGGCTTCTCAGCCATGGCCACCTACTGCATGCCTGGTGCCATGTGTGACATCAGGTGTGGGGCAGGTACAAATGTAGCTATAATAGAAAAATTACAGGCTTAAAGAACTCCAATAGCACAAAGGCTTTGCATGAAAACTGCTGCTAAAATGGAAGGTGAAAGCTCAGTTTTCGCAGTGGTTGTCGGTGAAAACTTTGACAGGTGGGCAGGACGACCTACCCACCAACCTCTCAATCATATGATGTCATAAAGGCATCAGGCGACAGAGAGGTAGGTTGTCCCACCCACCCATCAAAGTTCACCTGTGAGCATCAAAAATATTCGCCACCCCTAGTTTATTATTACTAATTAAATGTTACAGAAAATAATTGTGGCTGGGGATCTAACTTTATAGCCTTGTTTTAATGACTATATTATGCTATATTTTTGAAGTTGGATTGCTAATTTTAATTTCATTGGATTGTTTGATTGAGATGCATTTTATGGACAAATTTTATGACAGGCATGTCCAACTCCCAAGAGACTGCAATCTACTCCCAGTATTAAAAAACTGGCAGGGATCTACCCATTTTCATTGGAGGGAGGAGGAGCTTTTTGGGAGGATTTTAGCTCCCTCCCATAACTTTTTGTGCACAATAAGGATCCCGTGACCTACCAGGATCAGCTGGGGATCTCCCAGTAGATTGCAATCTGCTGGTTGGACATCCCTGTTTTATGTGAACCACCTGGAGAAGAATTCTCTTTTCAAAAAGCAGTATACATTTTTCTTTAAATAAAACCGCCCCCAGAGAGCTCGCCCACAAGAGTCAAGACACAGTGTATCTTCCCCAAAGTTAGCCTTCATGGAAAATCAAGGCTAACACCAATCTTTAATTGGCTTCTACAGATGATAATCTATTAGGAGAGATGTCATGTTTGCTCTTTGGTTCTCCTCTTGCACCAGTCATTGTCCTGCAGTGATGGCATGACAAGCATAATGGTGGTGGGACAATCTTACTTCAGGGTGGTTAATGTTGCTGTAGGGGGTAAACTCTGCACCTTTCAAATTAATAATAGTGTCAAATTTTATTTTATAATTTTATCATGGGGGTGCTGGCTAGTATATACCCAAGAGCGGTGAGCTCACTGATTTTCTTGTCAAGGGAAGTCCTTCCTTTTACTTTTTTATCTTCCCGCGGTGATATTTTTAAAAGTGAAAATACTTCACTTAAAAACAAAGAACAACAAACAGCCGTCAGCAGTGCGGTAGACAGCCCTCCTTGGGTTCCCAATCATACAGGAAAGTCTAGTTGAGGACCTCATGGCTTTGAAGGAGGTGTGGGCACCTGGAATGATGGCAGAATGCAGAGCACTGGAGAGATAATTTTCAGTAGGAAAGAAAGAAAACACTGTTTTCCTCACCACCCCTTGAAAGTAAGGTAGATGCAACAACCCTCCCCCCACACCTTCCCTCGAACATCACCTAAATGTTATTCCTTATTAGATAATTTTCCAATGCAATTTATTTTCTCATTTAATTGATGGAGAATGGTTTGAAAAACACTGAAGGATTTTTCACCACTGCCCAAGAGGGTTCTGCAATGCAAGCATAAACTGGAGGAAGGGTATCCATATTCCTTGCAACCAGAGGTTTACAGGGATGTTTTCTCCTTTTTGGGATGCGGGTGGCACTGTGGGTTAAACCACAGAGCCTAGGACTTGCCGATCAGAAGATCGCGGTTCGAATCCCCGTGACGGGGTGAGCTCCTGTTGCTCGGTCCCTGCTCCTGCCAACCTAGCAATTTGAAAGCACATCAAAGTGCAAGTAGATAAATAGGTACTGCTATGGCGGGAAGGTAAACAGTGTTTCCGTGCGCTGCTCTGGTTCGCCAGAAGCGGCTTAGTCATGCTGGCCACATGAACCGGAAGCTGTACGCTGGCTCCCTCGGCCAGTAAAGCGAGTTGAGCGCCGCAACCCCAGAGTCAGTCACGACTGGCCCTAATGGTGAGGGGTCCCTTTACCCTTTACCTTTCTCCTTTTTACACAAGTTAAAAGTTGTCCAAGCTCTTCAGTGACAAACTGGAATGCTGTGCAGTGTTCTCAGGTACAGCATCTCCAGGCTGGCAAAAAGTTCTGCAAGTATTTCGGCAGCTGATGCACCTCCATTATGTTTATATTTCCTTTAACCCTGGTGTTGCTAATTCTCTAGGGTCATTTTTTAAATGTTATTCTCTTTAAGAAATGTCCCTGACTTGGTGAGGTTTGACATTCCGTTGTCCCAGATCTTTCTTCTGTTCTTATCTCCCTGTGCTTGTTGTCAGCTGCCATGACAGCTCCTTACCTCCAGGTGGAAGGGCAGGTGAGTAGCTTTCTTTGGCAACGATGTCAAAGTTGCTTTGCTTCACGGAATTGCTGAGAATGAATGTTCCATGAGCAGTTTAGTCTGCACTTTCTCCCTGGAGTCTGAACACATCACTGCTGTGACATGGGTAGCTTTGTTGGCCTGAGGTCTGGGATCATGTGTCTACCTCCCCCAGTTGTCGGTGAAATGTATTTTCAATGTGTGTTCCAGGCTGAATAAGGCAGTCCACTGGTATTATTAAAGAATTGACTTGCAGAGCAGTGTTTGAAAGGTGCTTCCACAAGGCCAGCGCTTGCCTTCGTAACTGTAGAAGCCCAAGATGTCTTCCAAGATGCAATGTGGTTTGGTGTGGAGGGGGCAGAGTGATTGGGCCTAATGCTGTTGTATAACAAATCTGAGATTGGCTATGGACACAGTGGATGCTGTGCTGGCTCAGCCTCTTGCCCACATGTTTGGCACATTTCAAAGCTTACTGATGTGTAATGGCTTTAGCCTAACCACAGTGAGAAATTAGAATAAACCCCTCACTGTGTATGGTATGCCTGCAACTTGCATAGGGGATTGTACCCAGAGTAAGAAACTTAGATATATAAACAATTCATCAAATGACACCTTAAACCTAGGTTATGGTTGCCACGACTGAATGTTTAGGCACCTTTCCCCCCAATGAAGTTGTTGTTGTTATTATTATTAATTTCATTTCAGTACCACTTTATATTTTAAAGAAAAAATCTCAAAGCGATATACAACACATTAAAACATCAAACAAAACAATCAAGAATAAAACAAATTTAAGCTTCAAAGAAAATATTTCAGCGTAGGTTGTGTGCAAGATCCTTCTAACCCCTGGATCCAGCAAGTGTTAAAATAAAAGCCTGACTAGCATCCTGTGTTGAGGTGATTGCCTGGGTGATGGTCCATTAATAGAACCAAGGAAAGGGGACTCTGTGAGGAACGGCAGATGGCTGGGTCAGCTCTGAGATAGTCAGAAGAACAAAGCGTGAGTTTAGAGCTGAAAGTTATCTAGCAGTAAAGCAGCAAGCTGGAGAGAGTGTGAGAGCAACGTTTGAGACCAATGTTTGATTTCTGCTTGAATCCAAGGCTGTAGTTAAGGGAGAAACAAAACCCTTTTGGGGCGTTAATGCTGTGAACTCCCCCATTGCAGACTCTAGTTGTATATATGTGTAAATAAACCATATATTATAAAGACACCACAGTCTCTGCTGTGCCTCATTCCCAAAAGGAAACATGAACCTTGAATAAGCGCCTAGAAACCCTGGAACCTCTCATTACTCAGAGATTGGGGTGGGAATTGTATGTATATATATTTTTGTAATCATAAGTATTAAAAACTTTTTGTTGTTATATTTTAAATGGTTGCAACCTGGCCTACGACCTTAGGGGGAAGGGCAGGTAAATAATAATAAACCTGTGTTCTGCTATTCCGCTAAGGTCACTCCCAAGTTACTCACAGTATAGTTTTGCCATAGCTTTCCAGCACAGTTAGCTTGAAACCGCATTCCAAACTTGGAGGGAAGCTGAGGGAATATGTGTGTAAATGTGTGCCTTTTAACTGGTTTTTAATTGCATCTTGCTTTCCCAGATTTTATTACTGTTCAACATCCTGGCAAAAGGATGCCTTTATTTCCAATTACTTTGTTATGATGCTGTCATTCTTAGGGGTTATTCTGCATTGTGACAGTACTTAGTCTTGTGTGTCAAAGACTCTGCACCCCACACTATTATGATTTGCTTAATGGCACTATGGTTATAATTCGTAGGCTAATGGAAGTCAGATGTGGAAAGGACCCATTTGATTACTGAATCAGTGGCCTGCAGATGCAAAGTGTAATCTTCTAGAGAGAGGATACAGCAGATGTTATGTAATAGAGGCCAACTTGATCTCAACTAATCATGGCAACCCTAAATCACACATGTTCCTTAGGTTGTGGCAAAGATAGAGTCATGTCAAATTGTGTATAAACAGTATTTGTTTGGCTTGATTTTTTTCCTCTGAAGATGCATTCTCACACTAAAGGGAAAGCACAATATGAACCTCGTAACTTTGACTTAAACAACTTTAGGTTCTGCCACATTAGAACTGTGTAAAATATTTTTTTTGTAATGGCAGCATAGACCAAACTGGAGAACGAATATTCACTTATATATGCAAAATCCGTATTAGAACTACAGTAGGGTGGCGCTGTGGGTTAAACCACAGAGCCTATGACTTGCCGATCAGAAGGTCGGTGGTTCGAATACCTGTGACGGGGTGAGCTCCCGTTGCTCGATCCCTGTTCCTGCCAACCTAGCAGTTCAAAAGCATGTCAAAGTGCAAGTATATAAATAGCTTCGGCGGGAAGGTAAACGGCATTTCCATGTGCTGTTCTGGTTCACCAGAAGCGGCTTAGTCATCCTGGCCACATGACCCGGAAGCTGTACGCCGGCTCCCTTGGCCAATAAAGCGAGATGAACTCCGCAACCCCAGAGTCAGTCACGACTGGACTCTGGTCAGGGGTCCCTTTACCTTTACCTTTTAGGTGTCTTTTGAGTTTTCCAGACATTTCACTTCCCGTCCATTACCTTTTAGAAATGTTGCTCACTACTTTAATTTGTGAGCTACTCTTTGGTATGAAAGTGCCCAAAGCAGTTCACAGCACAAGAATAGCATCAATGCAATTAAACTGCCTAGTGTCAATTCACTTGCAAGCCTAATATATTAATCCAAACAAATGGTTCATTTCAGTTATACTGGCATTATAACCTTGTAAGATTCATTACAAAATGTATTGATCACTGATCACCCTGCACACAGGATGGTGGGGGTGGGGAACCTTTGGTCTGTGGCCCTAATTCAGCCTGCCAGAGCTCTCCATTTAGCCTGCAGGGGTGTTTTTGGGGGACATGTAAACATGTGGTGTTCAGGATGACTCCTTGATGCTCCAGAGGCTTTTGGGCGGTTCAGCTGGGAGGAGAAGATGGGGAAACTTTCTTCTGTGAACTTCCTTAACTTTGGATCTGAGCCAAGGCCTGTGCTTTGTATCTGTGGCCTGTTTGAGAAGGGCTGTCACTGAGTAGCAGAGTGTCTGCTTTGCACCTGCTTCAGTCTATGGCATCTTCAGTTAGGACTGACAGGGAGCACTGTCTGAAACCCTGCAAAGTTGCTTCCAGTCAGAGCAGACAACACTAAGCTAGATGGACCAGTGGTCTGATCCTGCGTAAGGCAGCTTCCCATTTTCCTATTAAGCACTGTGTTGCCAGGGGCAAACTGGAGTAGAGAATAGAAGTGAAGACAGTCGGCTGCAGTAGTAGTAGTAGTAGTAGTAGTAGTAGTAGTAGTAGTAGTAGTAATAAATTTATTATTTGTACCCCATCAATCTGACTGGGTTGTCCAAGCCACTCTGGGTGGCTACCAACAAAACAACAACAACAACAACAACAATAATAATAATAATAATAATAATAATAATAATAATAATAATAATAATATTTTTTTATTTATTTATATCCTGCCCTCCCCAGCCAAAGCCAGACTCAGAGTGGCTATCAACAGTAAAAGTAATACAGCATTCTAAAATCAATTCATTCTAAAATCTATTCAAAATCAAATTAATGGCAACCATTGGGCTAGAGTTATGTGAGAATTATCAAAGAAGGGGGTCAGGCTGTGCCTTGGCCAAAGGCCTGGTGGAACAGCTCCATCTTGCAGGCCCTGTGGAAAGATGTCAAGTCCCACAGGGCCCTAGTCTCTTGTGACAGAGCATTCCACCAGATGGGAGCCACAGCCGAATAAGCCCTGGCTCTGGTTGAGGCCAGCCTAAACTCCTTGTGGCCCGGGACCTCCAAGATGTTTTTGTTTGAAAACCGTAATGTCAGGGAACTGCCATCGGAGCCAGAGGCAGAGGGAACGCTCCAGAGGGATGCCAGGGAGGGTCCCAGTAGGGAGAGAGGCAGCACATCTGCTGGGGAAGGAAATCAGCGTAGCACCAGTGGAGAAGGGGGGCAGATGGGGGAAGTGGCAAGGGGGCTCCAGGACTCCTCGCCAGAGACCAACGGGGAGAGCACGGGTCCTCTGCTGCCTACACCCTCCCTGCGCAGAAGACTTCCGCGCAGGGAGAGTAGGAGAAGACTAGGCGTCAAAGAACTTCTTTGCTGGAAGAAGTTCAAGAAACGCCCACTGACGGATTCTGCCAGCGATTGAGACAGCCACGGATGGGTGGCTGTCCGGACAGAAAGGATTCACCCAGGTAACCCAGCCAGGTGTGGCGACAACTTACGCATGAGCAACCCCTAGAACCATTACACGTAAGGTCCTCTGTGGGGTATACCAGGAGAGGCGGTCCCATAGGTAGGAGGGTCCTTATCATATTATAAAATTATAACAAAACATTAAACCTTAAGAAGCCTTGAAGAAGGGGCATTGGAGAGTTAGGTTGGAGTCTTAATCCCTGACCATTGTGCTGAGCGTCTAGTTTCACAGCCTGCTTGATTGAATAGGTTTTTATGCTGGATTTATTATTATTATTTTCATGCTTTTACAAAAAAACAAAAACAAAACAACCCTTGATTGTGTGTGAGTTGCTTTGAATTATTTTAGAAGAATTGCAAACAACGTGCAACAGACACAATCTGAGCAATCTAAAAATTGCATGCTAGGATTCCACATGGCAGTGCCAGGAACCTTGTGGGGGCGGGGACAGCAGGTCGAAGGTACCAATCAAATACCTTGCCCTTCCTGGATAATTTTATTGGTCCAATGAGTTGGGGGATGGTGGTGAGGTAGATGTTCGCAGTGGTTGCTAAGCAACCACTTGGGCCCAGTAAAACAAAAACAAAAGGCCGGGCCTGCTAGGCAGAGCCTGGTATCTTGTTGCCACAAGAAGCAAGGAAAGGGAAGGTGGTAGGAGTCTCAGACCCTCTTGGGGGTGAGGTTCTCCCTGGCTATTCACAGTTATGTGAATAAAATCCAGTGCAGTTGAGAGCACAGAGAGTAAAGGTCAGTGGTCCCAGGTAATATCAAGACTGTGAGAGGCTGCTTTGCATAATGTATTGGAATTGGTGTATTTTGCTACTTCCGTCCAGTGGGCTAGTAGCAGTAACGATAATAATAAAATCTTGGTTTTTATCCTATTGCCCAGAGGAAGCAAAAGAGAAGAGGGAAAGGAAAGCCTCTTCAGAAGTGGTGCTGGAAGATCAATTTTTATAAATAGTCATAGTCTTAGTGGAACAAAAATGCTGCCCCCCCCCGACTATGACCATTTATAAAGATTGATTCAGCACCTTTCTTTTGCTTCCTTTGGTCTTTTGGTGCTGCATCCCTCCCTCCCTCTCTCTCTCGCTCTCTCTCTCTCTCTCTCTCTCTCACACACACACAACTTCCTCCTACTGCCCAAGCCCACCTTCTTTAACCAGATCTATTTAGCATTTCTTCTAATAGCACAAAGACATGTGTTTCTGCACATGCACAGAGTGGCTTCCCTCCAGGGCAGGTGAAAGTACTCCTCAGCAGAATCCTGATATTTTTTAAAAAGAGAAAAGAACACCTCCCCTGCCTCCCCTGACAATATTCTGGGGACAGCATTACTGTTGTTAAACTTATTTCTCATTCCTAGCCTTAGGATAATCCTCTGTACCTGAGCTTACATCCTTTACACACACACACACACACACACAGTGTATGTATGTGCATATATGTACATGAATATATGCATATGTATATGTATGTGTATAAATATACAGTATAGATATAATTCCTGTCAGAGGTGAATGGGGAGTCGTTTCTGTGGTGGAAGACTCCCCCTTCCCCTTTAGTGAGTGCGCTTATATGATTTATTTCAAGCCCCTTTACCTACCAAACTGTATATGATCTGAGCTTCCTTTCTTGGGGACGGGGGCATTTATGAGGGGTGTCAACAATCAGCTTTACAAAAGACAAAACAAAACCCACCCTCTGTGCGATGGGCTCTCAGGAACCCAAAATCCAGGAAGCATTTCCGAGGCAAAGCGGCTTTCTCTCGTGAGGCCCTGTATGTTTACCTGCTGTTGCAACTGTGTCTGAGGAGCATATTAATATGCCTATTAGTAATGGAGGCCTATTTAATTTTGGGGTCAGGCAGCAAAAAAAGAGAGAGGAATATTTCTTCTTCGTCTTCGTCGTCGTCTTCTCTCCCCACCTCCCAACCCCTCCCCCTTCATTGCTCTACCTGGACAGTAACTAGCTGAACATTTACAACTCTGAATGATATAATGCAATTAAGACTCTCTCTGTAGCACTCTAATTTGCATATCTCATTATATAGAGTGACACCATTAGAAGACATGTGTTGAAGCTTTCAAAATGATTATGATATGTGAAGGTATTAGAGGCCATGAATGTGGCTGGCTGGCAAGCAGTGGGCTGATTCCACCGCCGTGGTACCAAATTCTCACAAGCGCCGCATCGCTTGCTTGCTAGGTGTTTTTAATGGAAAATAATAGATCCTGGAGGGCTAAAGTCAATCAGCTCTTATTCAGATGAAACTCCCATTGACTTGAGTGAGGCTAGAGAATTTGACTCTGAGAGGGAATGCTAATTAGCAACTGGATTTGATCTAGGAATAGAAATAAGGGTTTTAGGTTTGCTACTAAGCTAGCTTTTTTTTTAAAAAAAAAATGGAGGCACACCTGTGATGCAAGCAGCTTCTCTTCATGTGTATGTGTGTTTTCATTGAGTCATAGAATTGGAGGGGACCATGAGGGTCATCTAGTCCAACCTCCTACAATGCAGGAATCTTTTTGCCCAATGTGGGGCTCGAACTCACGAACCTGAGATTAAGAGAGTCTCACACTCTATGGACTGAGCTACCCATTTGTGTGTGTCTGTGTGCATGGTATTAGTTTGCATTTTTTTAAAAAAAATCTCAGTTTTTCCTCCCTCTGCTTGTGTATTAGAAACATATGCTTCTATGGAGGAAGGTGGTAAGTAGAAAACAGTGCAAGGACCAAAGGTCACTGAGTGGCAGAACTGGTCATGGGAGTACATGGTGAAGCTCATGCAATCAGAAATTGAGTATGAAGAGAATTTATCAAACGTGCAAGATATTGCATGGTAATTATATCATTTAACATTCTGGAATACCTTTGAATTGATTGGGGTGGGAGACCAGTGGCATTCCAGACTTCCAACTCCCAGCAACGTCAGCCAGTGATCAGGGATGATGGGAACTGGAGTCCAACAACATCTGCCATGCCACAGGTTTCTCCTACTTGCATGAGATCCTAATCTTGTGATTTAATTTTTTTAAAAAATCAGAGCTGGACCAAAAAGTTCATCTAGTCAATTCAGTTAACCACCGCACAGCGTCTTTGATAAGTGGTCATCTAGCCCTGGCTTAAAGGAAAGTGGCACAGTCTGGCTGAGTAGGGGACAGCCATCAGATCTTGGGGAACTGCTGAGGAATAGACCTATTGTAATCTTAACCATTATGGTGCTGGAGGAGACTCTTGAGAGTCCCATGGACTGCAAGAAGATCAAACCTATCCATTCTTCAGGAAATCAGCCCTGAGTGCTCACTGGAAGGGCAGATCGTGAAGCTGAGGCTCCAATACTTTGGCCACCTCATGAGAAGACTCGATTCCCTGGAAAAGACCCTGATGTTGGGAAAGATGGAGGGCACAAGGAGAAGGGGACGACAGAGGACGAGATAGTTGGACAGTGTTCTCGAAGCTACCAGCATGAGTTTGACCAAACTGTGGGAGGCAGTGGAAGACAGGAGTGCCTGGCGTGCTCTGGTCCATGGGGTCACAAAGAGTCGGACACGACTAAACAACTAAACAACAACAATCTTAACCATATTGCCAGATAAAGGACACCTACAGGTTAGAAGGTTCAAGTGTGAGTAGAGCACCTGATGGACATTTGCAGCAATGAGTGCCAGGTCAGTTTCCCTGGCAGAGTTGAGTTGAGTAGAGTAGAGAAAGGGAGAGGGTTTCCTGCCTATCCCACTTCTACATATTCACTGACACAGCTAATAATTTAGTTGATTGTAAATGTTTTTAATTGGGTGTGGGGAACCTTTGGCCCTCTGCATGTTGCTGAACTCCCGTCATCCCTGACCATACGCCATGCTTGCTGGGGATGTTGGGAGTTGTCATTCCAAAACATCTGGAGGGGCAAATATTATTTTTAAATAAATGCTGTGGCCACTTTCCAATCCAGAATGCTGCCTGCCTCCTTCTGTTCTGTCTGCACTGAGTTCTTTGCTGCAATGAGCATCTTGAAGCTAAAATGAAACAAAAATATTTTTTTTCATAAGATGATGGCATGGACACACCTTTCTGGATTGTCCTCCTTGTGCCTCATGTATCATTGTATTGAAGTAGAAAAGAATGTATAAATATGCGTTAAAACGGCTTTGCACCCGCGCAGGGCCCAAATACGCCATAGTTTCCTGGTTGAAAGAACATGCTTAATTCAGCTACTCCATAAGAGATAATCTCTTTCCAGGGAGGATTAAGGCTCTCAGAATAAGAGAGCTGTATGAACCATGTAAGGATATACTTACAATTATAAGTAAGACGATAATTACCATGGTAATTTGGTTTCTTCATGGATGAGATTTCTTCAAACGGACTCAGAAATATCTCTTTCCTGCTTCTGCAACCCTCTGCTGAGTTTGACTCGCAGACAAAAGCTTCAGATCAATCACCTTAAGGGGGATCTATGATGCTCAGAAGAAAGCTCTTCAATGCATTTCTTTCATTTTTGTTTTGTTTTTCATTATTTCCACATGAATCAAAAATTTGCCTTGGGTCTGTTCTTGCTCCTCTTTTTTATATGTACACAATAGTTTGTTTTTTAGCATGAAAGAAATCACTTACTTAACTGAATGGCTTACATTTGAACCAGGAGGCTAACTGTGCATTGGTGATGATGCTAGAAGCTCACTTTAACCCAGGGATGGGGAAGCCGTGGTCCTCCAGATACTGTTGGACTCCAGCTTCCTTCATCAATGACCATTGGCCTTACTGGCTGAGGCTAATGGGAGTTGTAGTTCAGCAATAAGTAGTTCCTTAGGTTCCCCATCCCTGCTTCATTCACATGGTAGTACCGCTCAACACCTGAGATGTCTTGTTTCCTGGTTATTCCAATAGCAACATCAAGCTATTTCACATGGTGTTGAGATTCCCACTACTTTATTCTGCCAGTCTCTGCCAGACACATAGACCATAATGTTTATACTGGAATTTGTAGCAAAATAAATGTATGATAGCCAGACTTCTTCATAGTGTGAAGTAGGTTACCCTTTTTGAACCACTTGTTCTGAAGCTCTTTCTCAGAAATAGCAAGGGCGGTTAGAAAAGGCTTTGTGTGTGTGTTTTCTGGACACTTCATTGGTCCGTGAACACAAGAAGCTGCCTTATGCCATCATACCATTGGTCTATCTAGCTCAGTATTGCAGTGGTTTTCCAAAGTTCCAGAGAGGGGACATTCCCATCTCAGCTCTGTCTGGAGGTACTGTACTTGGGATTAAACCTGCATACAAACTGCATGCTCTTCCACTGTGTTACAGCCTCTCCCCTCCCCTGTTTCCTTTTCTAATGTAATTGGTATTTCAGTATGGAAAATCAGATTGTCCACTTAAAAAAATGTTTCAGCTTAAATCTCACAGGAGATTGCCCAAATACTGCCAAAAAACCCAATAAAGACAAGAAAGCCAAATAGAAAAATAAATCAAGAAACTTGCCTTTATAGTTTTTATTTGGAGAAACCCAAACACCATTCTTGCAAAATTACCTAATTATCTATATTTGTTCACCTGTGACATACTGCATCTCAAGTGACTACTTTTTTTCCCTCCCACCCTGCGCTGCTTATCTTTGTGAAGAATGCTCTTTCCTCAGTTTGGTGTTTGCTAATATTGCAGCTAATACAGTTTTTATCACTGGTGGTTGAGTGATTTTTTTTTAAAAAAATATATCACACAACTATTAGATAATAAGCAATAGTTTCTTGTTATCTTGCTGCCCATTCACGGCTTTTGCTAGTGCTGTTCTCACATTCTTTAATACACACAGACTCCATGCAGGTTGAGACAGAAGGATTGTTCTTCCATCCTTTGTCCAATCTGACCTCTGCCTGTTCCACCCTCAGGCTTGCCTGCTTCACTTGCACAACGCATGTATGCTATGTCCGAAGTGCGTATTTGCATCAAGTTCAATGTACTGAGCTAAGTTTTTGTGCAGATGCATTTGCATGTTATATTTAATGCATATAAGCAAGGCAGGACCATTATGCAGGATCTTTAATGCATTTAGTGCTTGCAGGATTAGCTACTGAAATTTTTAGGACTACATTTTCTGTTTGGATGCCAGGCTCTATTTTTCAGTTAATAAAGTCCTTTCTACAGGTCAGTTATGTTTGCTGCAAGAAGTTGCTATCATAGGCATTGTGAGGTTTGGTGGGGAGGAAGAAGTGAGGGGGCAGAGGTGGAAGAAAGAGGTGGGGTAATGCTGGTTCATGTGTGGAGCTTTGTGTCAGCGTCACGACAGTAGGTTCTTTATTTGTTTGTTTTTGTTGGCAGCGTGAGAGGTAGGAGAGCCCAGGGCCAGGTTGGTTGCGTTCAGCTGATTGCATCGAGTTTTGGTTGCATGTGCGAGGGGGCGGAGGTCGTTGAGTCAGGTTAGCCATATCAATTTGTATGCTGTCGGGGGTTTAGGTTGTTGTTTTGTTGGACTGTATATGTGATGAAGGGAAGACACACCAGGTTGAAAGAATCCTCTTTTGTTTGCCTCATGCACCTGCCTCTGATTACTTCCTCTTCACTGGCCTTGGCTGCTCGACCTACTGTAGCTACTGTCTCCCCCTTACAGATCTGCCAAACCATGGTACAGGAGAGCCAGAGAGGAACAGGCAGGATAGTCTAGGGCAGCTCCTCAGAAACCACCCTGATCTGCTGCCACTTTCCTTCACCTTGTCCTCTAACACTGCTGTTGTGTATGAGGCCAAAATGGCGGCATCAGTGTGAGGTGCCTGCCCTGGTTGTTCCTCTGTGGTTCACCCACTTGCCTGCATGAGCTGCTTGCCTGTTGTTCTCTCATCATGCTGCAGTTTGCAGGGCTGCCTATTGGTGGCCATACAAACGACAGTGTGACAACAGTCTTGCAGTTTTATTATATAGTGAGATATATTGGGTGCCAAACCAATCACTTCCCTGTGTCCTCTCCCTTTGGCTACAGTGGAGGGGGAAATAGTCCTGCAGGTAAGATTATTCCAATCATTTACAAGTTTTGTTTTTGCTTTGGGCATAATCAAAATTTTAAAAAGGGGAGCCAGTATGAGAATACAGGCATTTTATAGTGAAAAGATCAAGATCAAATGTGACTGATTAGATAAATGATGGCTGAAATTGGGTCGGCGTAAAAATAACCTGCAGCATATGATGTTTGCCAAAACAGACAGTGCAGATCAAACAGTTTTAGAAGGATTGCAAATGATTCTCCTTCAACTCTCACACTTTTTTGAGGCCATAATCCTGTACAAAAATGGACTGGCAAGCCAAGTATGAAAACTTGAGAAATCCCTGTTAAATTAAGCTGCTTCAGACAAAATTAGGTCAACTTGTAAGAAAAACTCTGCATTTTGAAAAAAGAGTATGTTTCATACCGGTTCTTCATTTCTTCAAGAATTCTGCTTCACATTCCGGACAGTTTAATGAAGTAGCACATTTGGTAAGACCTGGCAATGCCAAAGCTAAACACTTGTAAGACCTATTGATTTCCCTGTGAGAAAGCTTAAGTACTCAGCACTCACATTTGAAATAAATAGGATTTAAAATGCATAATATTGGCTGGAAGATGCCCATAGTGATTAACTGCAGAATTACTTGAGGGAAGTGGTTTAAAAAGAACAACTAGCCAATATGAATAAAAGCTTCAAATTTTAAACCCTAGCTATTTATCGTGTTATGAAAAAAAACAATACAGATAATTTTTTGATAATGGTCCAACTAATAATATATAGCACTTTATACTGCTATTAAGTGTGCTCATGTTTCTCACTTTGCCTTAGTAAATCAGTACAACAAACTAATGATTTCTATCCTACAAATGGGGGAAGTAGGTTCTGATCCTGAGATAGGTTGTGATGTGCCTTGAAGGCCACTCGGTAAGCTCATGGTTGAGGAGATATTTGAACCAAGGATTTAATAACATTTCACACATTTTTACAGTGTTCCAAAGTGCTTCACGTTCCTTATCTTGTAATCTTCACAGCAACCTTTTTGGGGATAATACTACTGACCTCTCTGATTGCAGATTGTGGGAAGGGCAGACTGAGGGTCAGGGAAGAGTGACTTGCCAAAGGCTACTTGATGAGTTCACGGTGAAGCTGATGTTCCAACCTGCGGCTTCTTGATTAGGAACTTGGTCTCTTAGTCATCCTCTATACTAGCTCATACTTGCCGCCAGCTTACACTCTTAAGTAATCAGCCACAGAAAGTCAAGAACAAAGAACAAAGTTCGCTGTGAAATGCCCATATATAGTAGATTTTAGGAAAGATTGTGAACTTCTATTGATGTCACAATAGAAGAATAATTCATTGGCTATGAAGTTATGAGTTCTACGCGTGGTGGCAGATACATGTATTATATTTAAGGTGTGTGTGTGTGTATGTTAGGTGCTACTTTTCACCCCATATGAAGTTCCAAAAATGACTCATAATGAGATGAAACAACTTTGAAAAAAAACAGTTTGAAATGTTGATGAACCCAATTCAAAAACAAATGGCTAACTCAGCTAAAACAGCAGCATCATAGAATGAAACTGGGAGGATGAGGCAACATAAAAAGCACATCCAAAGAAAACCATTCTTCTCTACAGCTTGGCAGCAGAAAGGTTAGACAAGTCTCCCTATGAAGATTGTCTAGAGCAGCCTTTCTCAACTTTGGGTGCCCAGATCTTTTTTTCTAAAAAATATATATTTTTATTAAAGATTTCTTAGTTTACAAAAATATGTGCATTGTCTCTTTTTCTCAAGTTGCATTTTCTACAGATCAGTTTCATTTGTTGTGAGACATTAGTGTTACATACAATGTTAGGTTAGGAAGAAAAGGGGGAAAGAGGGGGAATGGGGAATTGTGAGTTGGGTGGGGGTCCCCAGATTTTCTTGAACTACAACTCCCACCATCCCTGACCACTAGGGTGAAAATCTGGACACAAACATTGTTGAACCAACATGGGTGGCCATATATCCAGATTTCCCAGACATTTTGCCGATTTTCGCCTGGAGACTGCTTCCGACTGCAGTATTCTGGACATGTGGCAACTCTATTGACCACTGGCCATGCTGGCTAGGAGTGATGGGAGTTTTAATGCAACAACATCTGAGGACCCAAGGTTGAGAAGACTGGTCTCTCAGCTTAGGTAAAGGTAAAGGGAACCCCTGACTGTTAGGTCCAGTCGTGGCCGACTCTGGGGTTGTGGCGCTCATCTCGCTTTATTGACTGAGGGAGCTGGCATACAGCTTTCGAGTCATGTGGCCAGCATGACTAAGCCGCTTCTGGCAAAACCAGAGCAGCTCACGGAAACGCCATTTACCTTCCAGCTGGAGCAGTACCTATTTATCTACTTGCACTTCATGGAGCTTAGGCACCACCAATAACAAGGTCCAGTCCTGCATTCTTGCCAAGAACGTCTTGAGTGGTGGAAAGATCTTGAATGGTGGCCAAAGTACTTCAGGAAAGGAAAAACAGTTGCTCAGTATATGAAACAGCTGAAATAATTACATGGTAGTGAAAGGGAGGAACACACACATGCAATTCTAAATTGTGCTAGCAGTGCATGAAAAGAAAGGTCCATTCCTTCTGTTGAAATGTGCATCTGATTTGCACCCTTCTGCTAATGTATGTGCTTTTTAAAGCCAGGGTCATTGTATTGCTGGGAGGGGGAGATGGCAGAGGGGTGGTTATCGAAGGCAGAAAAGTTTTTAAAATTCCAAATTCAGAAAGCCACAGGGTTAGCTGAAGCCCAATGTGGTTCTTAGCAGCTCATTGCACCTAAACCATTGTCTGTAATATGAAGGGGGAAAAAGAGACAATTGTGCTATCATAATATTGTTTCAGATTGTTACACAGAGGATTTGAAACAGTGGTCATGGTGTGAATTTTTATCATGGTGCAGACATGCTGTGAGTAGTGTGATGCTTCCTGTTTTGATTCCCGAAGAGCAGCATGGTTAGGAAAAATGGAGATGTGATTGGTGAGCTGTCATATCCAACTAGTACTTGGCTGCCCAGCTAGCTCTAATTAGAGACTCCTTGAAACATTTGCGATTTGACCCTTGGGATTAAGCACCTGATGGCTCCTTTGATTAAGTTTGGAATCTTTAACATTGCTTTAAATCACATTAATTCCTCCTGCAGTTGTGGGATGGCAGGTGCAGAATAGCTAATCCTAATGATTTGGCTGTCATCTTTTTGGTGTCGAGGACATTTCAGAAGCTCACACAATATCACTATTCTCAGTCTTTCCTTAAGAAAGAAGCCACCAGATGATGAGCAATATGGAGACCTGTGTTTAGTGCATCCAGGTTTTGAGACTTCCCACATATTCAGTATGTTCCTTTAACATCTCACTGTGTGATATATCACGAGGAACGTACTGGTGTAATTTGGGTTTCAGGAAGAACATCCTTATGCAGTGGGCTTAATGGTGCTGCTCTTTCTGCTTTAAGCAGTAAACAAAACACATAAACATGGGATATATTTGAGTCAGCACTAATTCAGCACATATTTCCAAATAAATATGTAAAGATATATATTTAGGGTGGTAGTGGAAGAACTAGGACCAACTAGCAGTCAGATAAAGTGGCAGTGTTGGGGTAAAAGGTAAAGGGTAAAGGTAAAGTCATAACTGACTCTGGGCTTGCGGTGCTCATCTCGCTTTATTGGCTGAGGGAGCCGGCGTATAGCTTCCGGGTCATGTGGCCAGCATGACTAAGCCACTTCTGGCGAACCAGAGCAGCGCATGGAAATGCCATTTACCTTCCCGCCGGAGTGGTACCTATTTATCTACTTGCACTTTGACATGCTTTCAAACTGCTAGGTTGGCAGGAGCAGGGACTGAGCAAAGGGAGCTCACCCCGTCGCAGGGATTCAAACCGCTGACCTTCTGATCAGCAAGTCCTTGGTTCTGTGGTTTAACCCACAGCGCCACCCATGTCCCTGCAGTGTTGGGGTACAACTTAGTTGTTGTTATTATTACAGTTAAGTTAAGTATTTAAGTTATAAATACTCGGGTTAAGTATTTAATTCATTCCGGAGGTCCGTACTTAAGCTGAAACTGTTCTTAACCTGAAGCACCACTTTAGCTAATGGGGCCTCCTGCTGCTGCTGCACTGCCGGAGCACAATTTCTGTTCTCATCCTGAAGCAAAGTTCTTAACCTAAAGCACTATTTCTGGGTTAGCGGAGTCTGTAACCTGAAGCGTATGTAACCCGAGGTACCACTGTATTATTATTATTATTATTTTACCACCTTGAGAAGTTGGCACACCTCTTTGGGTACTCTTGGAAGAGGAGAGGAGAAAGAAACTATATTGCAGAAATAGTCAAAAGGTATTTGGTTAATGGACCATTTATTTATGGGCATGCTGCTAAAAAGAACAAGTGCATAGTCCAGCCAAACTCAAACAATTAAAAGCCAATGGGGCTAAATGTAGCATGTACCCAGCTTTCTGCCATTGAAATCAATGTGACTTAAAAGCTTCTGCTTTGCATTCCATGAAGAATGGAGAAGGAAATTGACTGAATATGCAGAATTGGACAAATTGACTGGGAAGATTCAATATCAGAAAGACCAAAAGTTTATCGAGGACTGGGGGAAATTTACAGAATATCTGAAAAACATATGTGATGTACAGACAACGCTTGTTGGTTTTGAAGAGACTCTGTGAGATAGTAAGAAATACTGCAAAAAAGAGAGTAAGAGGAAAAGGAGTTCGGAAAGGCAATATTATGTTTAGAAATGCGTTAACAAATAGAAATTTTACGAAAGATTGAAAGAGAAACTGAGGGAAGTCAAAAATTGAAGAATGAGTGTAAAATTATTTGTTGACTGTATAAAATTGTTTGGAAAATGAATAAAAATTATTTTAAAAAATAAAAATAAAAGCTTCTGCTTTGGCTAGATCATGCTCTATGCATTAGCAAACTAAATCCTCGGTGTTGAAAAAGCTGCTGTTGTGAGTTGTTCAGGCACAGGAAGTAGCCATGACAGTGTATTCCTTTTTATTTATTTATAAATAATAGCCCCAGTAATAATGCAGGGGAGGTATGTGTAACTGCTGTCAATGAATATATTTGCACCTTGTTGTCTTTAATGTCGCAAGGAATATTCAGCAAGAGTCTTTGGCAGCCATTCAGCTGTATTCCTCACAGCAATCACACTGCTCAAGTGTGCATGTTCTGCAGGAAGAATGCCATCTTCCTAGCGCAAACATATTGTTTGTTGAATTGTGTGTGTGTGTGTGTGCTGTGCCCCTGCAACAGGAGTTCAGCCTCTCTGGAATGTGTCTGGGTTGAGAAACAATTGTGGGAAGGGAAACCCTCCTAGGCCCTCTTCCCTTTAGAGGTCTGCTGTCCATGGTACTAATCAGAACAGGTCATGTCAACTTTATTCCCGCTGTCCAAATGGATGCAGACAATGTAACTTTGACAGAAGTACATCATTGGACAAGAAAGACAGTTGCTCACTGTCATTCTAAATAAACTTCATCTTTCCTAGTTTGCTGAGTTAAACCTGTTGTGTCATCCAGTTAGTCAGAAAGCATCTCAGCTGTAACATCCTGTAAAATATACTGGGTTTTGCAGTAATCCAAATCCAAGATCGCTGAAATTATGTTAATCCATGCTTTTTTCGTTTTTGTTTTGTTACTGTGCAAGATCAAGCAATGTTTCATTTTTTGAGGGACCCTCATGATGCCCTTTAAGTAAGGCAGTTGAATCAATGGCCTTAGGTTTCCTAGGGTGCTCTTCGTTCTATTGTCCTATATTGCCCATGTATGCAGTTCTTCTGGGTCATGTCCCCTTGACTACCATGGGCAGCAGCGTCTCTGGAAGACTACCATAAAATACCAAATAACAGCATCATGTCATCATAATCCAACACATTGAATTATACAGCCAACGGCCATTTGGCATAAAAATCAAGGCATGGTAATACAGCATTACTAGATAATGTCACCTGCTTTGAAAACAAGCATTTTCAAATTGTTGTTTTTAACAGATCAAGGCAAGTTTGGCTGTTCTTATCAGTTCCGTCTGACATCTTGCTGGGAGATGACTGTAGCTTTTTGTTGGGCAGACTGTTGTAATGTACTCATTTATTTGCCTGTGGTTCTAATCATGAATAATCTGGGGTGGGGTGGGGAGTTGCACTGGAATCAATGGGACTTGGTTTCCTGTTAATATGATTTAGGATGGGGTCTTTCAATTAAAATATTAAAAACTACACTCTTTGAAACACAGAGGCAGAACAAAATAAAAAAAATCCTTCCAGTAGCACCATAGAGACCAACTAAGTTTGTTATTGGTATGAGCTTTCATGTGCATGTACACTTCTTCAGATACCTGTGTGCATGCACACGGAAGCTCATACCAATAATACCTACCTGTAACTAGAGGCAGAACACTATCTGTGCAACAAGTGCTAGATTTTAGTTGTGTAAATTAATGCTTGATTATGTTTCATGAGGAATTGCCAACATATACAAATGGAACATTTGCCCATTGCCTTCTCCTTGTATTCCATTTGATTTACTAATGGCACAGAAACTTGGGTAGGAATGTTGCAGAGGTGTTTTTGGTGCTCACTGAAGGTAGAAAACCCTTTACCCTATGGAAGAAATATGGTGTTGATAGTAGCTAACAACAAAAAGGAAAAAAATGGGCAGCAGTATCTTAGCTATGATGTACAGCACTTAAGACAATGATTGCATTCAGACATGGAGATTACTGCATTTGTTTCCCTGGTTGTAATGCTAGTACTTCTGTCACTGTTTCTAATGTTCCTTTCATGCTGCAGTACCTGTTGCGTTATGGAACTCTAGCTTTTTGATTGATATACCACCATGTTGTACTAAATTTCATTCACACGGGTGGGTGTGGTGTGACTCAACAGCAGACATCGTTGGACGTGTCTGCATCCTCCATGCACATCCCATGATTCACCTATGACAACAGTGGGGGAAAGAACTGTATGCTGAAATACCACCATCCCAAATTTTGTCCCACAATTTCCCAGGTTAACAGGGTTGCAAACTGCATCCCCCCCAAGGAAGCAATTAATATGGAAATGAGCACTAAGCTTCCATTAGATTTCCAGAAGTGGCTTTTACATTGTGTGAAAATATCGTGTAAAATGCAAAGTTGATCAGGTAATGAAACATTGGAAAAATTGGACTAAAGTAGTGTCTGAATGTAGAATGTAGAACGTAGAACGTCTGAATGTAGAATGTAGGTGTGTATGGTGGGTTGCAGGAAGGGCTTGCCCCCCCTTGCACATGGCTTTTTGGAGCAGCCTGTGTTCTACCTTACTGCTAAGACATAAGCCAAGCCACCTTGATATGCTGTGGTACAATGAATCAAAACAGGAAATGTAGTAGTTCTAGATTCTGGTTGGTGACTTTGGTCTAGTGTGTCCACTGTGAGTCTTCTACAGAGGCGGTTTTAAATTGCTCCATATGAGGTCAATTCATGGATTATTTTTCCCCATGACACTCTGAATCTTCTTCCCTCCTTTAGTTCACTTGCACCCATGTAGAGACAGAGAAAATGTATAACCTATCTGGTGAGTGGCTCCATATTTTAAACAGCCGCTCTTGCATAGTTCTGGCCCTTAAAACATCCTGCTGAGGTGACATACACAGAGGCAAGCTTATAGCTTGGCAGCCATCTGGGCTGCTTTTCTGTAATTAGTATATAACTGTATCTATCCTATCTATAGAATTCATGTCTTGACCCTGCACTATCTTAAGCTACACCAGCACGGAAGTCTATCAATGATACGCGTTACACAGCTTTGATTTGCGCCACTCAAATGTGGGATTTCAGCAAAATTGTTTGGATACGTTGAGGCTCAAAACACGAGAGAGAAATGGGCATATTCATTGTCAAAATGAACAATGGCCATTTATATAAACAAGTTCATGCCTGTTATAGCCAAAAAATGGTGACCAGGATGATGAGGGGGTCTGGAATGGTTTGATGATGCTGGGTATGTTTAGCCTGGAGGAGAGAAGAGAGACATTGCTCTGTCTTGCTCCAGAGAGCAGGACTAGAACCAGTGGGTGGAGGTTGCAGGGAACCAGATTAGAAGAAAATCAAAACAGAATCACTGGTGGAGGAAGAATCACTGGTGGAGGAAGGAAGGGGCGGGGGGAGCGCACCACCCCCAGCACCTCTGGGGAGGGGGGTACCATCACAGCTGCCCCCGATACACGCTGTGTATCCCACTGTGGGCAGTGCCACGCCCTCACAGGCCACATGCCATGCCCCCGGGCCGCGCACCAGCCACGCCCCTGCCTGCTCTCTGCCCCCAGCTTTGCCACTGGTAAGAGTTACTGGGAAAAGACTCCCAGTGGTGGCTGATGCCCACTGGAAGGTGTCCGAACAGCAGATGGAAACTGGAAGGAGTCCGAACAGCAAATGGAAATGGAGCCAATGACAGGCAGAGCCAACTAAGCCTAGGGCGGTATGCAACAATATTTTACTCAGAGCAGACCCATTGAAATGAATGGACCTAACTTAGACGTGTTCATTGATTCCAGTGTGTTTCCTCTGAGTAAAACCTAGTTGAATGCCACCTGTGGATTTATGCCCAGTGTCATCGCTGCTGAGTTCTGTAAGGGGTGACACTGAGAATTGAGGAAGGGGAAGAGGCTGACAGGCAGTGCCACCCACTGGACAGGTTGTAAGGAAAGAAGGCAGGCAAGTAGGGGCTGATTGAGGTTGGTGGGGCAGTGTCCTGTAGGCCCTAATGGGCCAGCCTTTCAGAATGTGGCAGACTCTTCTTTGCTGGAGGTATTTAAGTAAAAGCTGGTTGGCCAGGTGTCAGCAGATGCTGCCATTGTGTTCCTCCATTGCAGATCCTGCACTGGATGACCTCCAAGGTTCCTGATCTATGGTTCTGATGAATGATGATGATGTATTAGTAACTCAGTGGGCCAGCATAGGGAATACAAGACACCATTCTGTAACTGTTATGTGTCCTTGGGATAATAACTGTTTGGAGCATGTTAGAATTATTGAACCATAGTCAGTGTCTTCAAATTCAAAGGGTTTCTTTGTGCAGTGGTACCTTGGGTTATGTACTTAATTTGTTCCGGAGGTCCGTTCTTAACCTGAAACTGTTCTTAACCTGAAGCACCACTTTAGCTAATGGGGCCTCCCGCTGCCGCCAAGCTGCACAATTTCTGTTCTCATCCTGAAGCAAAGTTCTTAACCCGAGGTACTACCATATTTTTCGCTCTATAAGATGCACCTGACCATAAGACGCAACTAGTTTTAGAGAAGGAGAACAAAGGAAAAAATATTCTCTCTCTCTCTCTGTGCAGCTCCCCTTCAGTGAAGCGGCAGGAGAAATGGATTTAAGTTTCTCCTCCTGCTTTGCTGAAGGGGCGCTACGCAGCTCTGCCTCTGTGCGCAGCACCCCTTCAGCGAAGCAACAGGAGAAGCGGAGCCCCTTCCATTTCTCCTCCCGCTTTACTAAAGGGGTGCTGCGCAGAGAGGGAAAGCTGTGCAGCTCCTCTCCAGGGAAGCAAAGCCAGAAGAGCAAGAGGGATCAGTGCGCACCGTTCGCCCTCTCACTCTCCTGGCTTCGCGTTGCTTTTGCTGAAGCCATGGAGCCTGCATTCGCTCCATAAGACGCACATTTCCCCTTACTTTTTAGGAGGGGAAAAGTGCATCTTATAGAGCGAAAAACACAGTACTTCTGGGTTAGCGGAGTCTGTAACCTGAAGCGTATGTAACCTGAAGCATATGTAACCCGAGGTACCACTGTACATGGCAGATGCAAGGCCCGTAATTATGTAAGGAATAATTCTGTGGATTTTTATTTATTTAAGTAAGAGTTATCAGCAACATGAAAAAATGGCTAGGTCTCTTCACCAAGAAAGAGATTTGGGCATTATTGCTGAAAAATCCTTAAAGCTTTCCATCCAATATGCAACCACGGCAATGAAAACAAACATAGGTAGGCTAGTGATTGCTACAGAAACAGATTATGAATTTTTTAAAAAAGTAATAAAATTCCTAGTTGATGGAATGGTGCAGGTAAGGGTTCGTTTGAAGTAATATAATGTTTCTAGTATCCATATACTTTGGTGGTGGCTGAAGAAAAGCAATCAAACTCCTCCAATATTACATTAAGCCTAAAATATTTCATGCACCCAAATCACATCGGTTGAATGTATTCTCTTAATAAGCGAATGCAGTGCAGTGTTGACTTCTTCAGGCAGTGAAATTGAATGCTATCAAATCTAATGCACTTTCTTAATACTAACATTTCCGAAGTTTGGCTGACTATCAGCAGGAAACCTAAGACCACCTGGCAAACTGTCAATGTTACGCGAATATAAAGTAGGCCCATAGTAATCAGTGCATCTGTACCCTGCAGGAATGTGGAAGGTTCTACTCGTGTTGAAGGCCACATGGGCAAAAGTCCCCCGTGAACCTTCCCTGCTCAACACAGGAAGGTCAGAGATTGAGCAGGCGGGGCTTATGAGATGTTTGAGACAGGGCTTCTGTGCATGCCACGGCTCCTACATTTAGCCATTTTAAAAACATAACAACAACAACAACAACTTCATTTCTATACCACTTTATATTTTTAAGAAAAAACCTCAAAGCGGTTTACAACCTACATTAAAACATCAACATAAAACAAATAAATCAAAACATCAAATAAAACAATCTAGAATAAAACATTAGTGAAGAAAGTCAAATGTAAAGTATACATTTAAAGCAACATAATAAACAGGAATCTGAAATACTGTATTAAACATTCCAAAAGAAAACATGAATAGAGGTAGTCAAATATGAACTGCACATTTAAAACAGCATCACCAGCAAGAGGAGAAAATATTACCATAAGCAGAACATGGCTGCCAATCCTGCCAGTGATTGTTCATAGCGGGCGGTGGCTGTAGAAGCTCAGGCTTGATGACCTAGGTCTGCACTAAGAGATAGCCAATCACAGGGGTCGGCAAGGTTTACCTCGCCTGGGCCGGTTCACTCCCTCCATGGGCCAGATTTTGTGTGTGTGTGTGTGTGTATATGAGTGTGCGCACCCACAATTTCTGGCGTCTGTGTCTGCGCAGACACGATTTCCGGCACCACGGAAGCAAGTCCCCATGTCATGCTGTGTCAGTTTAGCACAGCACGTGGGGACCCGCCGAGCAAGTGGCTCGGTTCGGGGGTGGCTCGTGGGCTGATTAAATGACCCCCGTGGACCGCTTGTGGCTCATGGGCCTTAGGTTGCCTACCCCTGGCCAAGCAGGTTTCTGGCCTCTTCAGCAGCCTCAGCTTTTGTAGCTGGAGTCAGTCAGGTCCTGTTCTCCCAGTCCAGGTGGAAAAAGGCTTGCAAGGCAGGGAGCAGACCTTCCAGGTCTTACAACCAAGATGGTTGTGTTGAAATAAATGAAATAAAACTGCACAATTAAATAGTAAAGTCTCATCGGGACTTCCAGTCTGACTAGCCATGTTAACTCAGAACTTACTTACTTATTTGATTTATATAGTGCCCATCATAAGATCTCAGGGAGGTTGTATGGATTTTGGGGGTGGATGGGATTGACTTTCAGGCGTGCCTGGAAAAGCTGCTGCATACATTTGAAGAAAGCATAGGCCTTGCTAATCCTGTAGATTTCCTTCTAACGTAGAATCCTTTTCTGGCTTGCACAGAAGCTAATAAAGCACTTGCTAGTGTAAGCCCAATGTTACATTTCTGCATTGATGTCTTGAACCTTCATTTTCAATTTCCAATGAAGACACATTGCAACAGAGCTGATTATAAATCTTTAGCAACAGTGCTGAAAGATATCAAATTGTGCACATTTCTGATTCATTTAAAATATTGTGGTGCAATTTTTGTTTTCGTTTGTAAATTGTTTTATGAATGGAAATTAATACAACATATTTACTCAAAAAGTATGTATGTAGGCTAAGGATTGAAGCCTTGGCCGTGACAAAATTCTCTCCCTCCCCCTGCACCAGATTTAGCCACAGAAGGATGATTCAAACCTAGTCCCAAAAACTCTTGAGGAAATGAAACAGGCCCTTTGCTGCCTCCTCGTTGCAGCCTAGAGTATAAATTCTCAATTATCCTTGAAGGAAATTTGCATTCAGGAGATCACCATTGATCAATGGTACTTCTAAAATAAAAATAACTTGCATTTCAAAAGAATATTTATATGTCTCATTTATAATTCCCCCATGCAAATTACAACAATTCAACAGTTTTGCTTTGGGATGTGTATCGCATAGAAAGCACAAGAGAGGCATTCATACACTATTTATTGTAATTGACTGGTCTTCAGATGTGGAATGATTTCATTTTCTCTACTTATTTAGAAGGAGCATTTCTCACAATTGAACTTAAAAGTTAAGTATTTGCCTTCTGTGCAATTATCTGAGACTGTATATGTATGCCTTAGAAGCATAAAACTCAATATTTTATCAAACTGTAGACTATTAGAGATTACAAAATATTTTGCTTCTAATTATTCTACATTTATTTTATGCTTTTTTGTAAAATGTCAAGTATGCTGACGATGCAGTATGGGCACTTATTCATTTATTGGCAGGGATCCAGTCTCCTATAAGCAGAACTCCACTTAGGTGACATCCCCAATGGAAGTTGGTGGCATTTTTTTTTTTTTTTTTGCAGATTCCTCTTCCTCCTTGTGCTTTCTAAAAAGCTACTCTCTAGAACAGGGGTCAGCAAACTATTTCAGCAGGGTGTCGCTTCACTGTCCCTGAGACCTAGTGGGGGGCCGGATTATATTTTTTTTGGGGGGGATAAACGAATTCCTATGCACCAAAAATAACCCAGAGATGTATTTTAAATGAAAGCACACATTCTGCTCATGTCAAAACACCAGGCAGGCCCCACAAATAACCTAGAGATAAATTTTAAATAAAAGCATGTTGTCAGATGCTGGTGTGGTTGCTCGAGAGTAAACAGGCAAGACTCCCACCTCTCTTTTTCAGGCTTTATTCTTGGTGCAAACTATTTACAGTGAAGAGCGTCGTAAGTTCATGTCTGGCTCAATCGCTAGCAGAATCTGGGAGTGGTCGGTTTTTGTACCTCCCCCAGCATAAAAGTCATGTCACCCCCAGCCTTTTCCGCCCCTCCCTGTGCCAAAGTCTACTGCGCAGAATGGGCGCTGGCAAGGGCGTACTTCCCGCCTCTCCAGTTTGCTCCCGCTCAGTGCTGAGGCTCTCCCTAGCATCTCCTGGTTCCTGCATCTCTTCTCAACTGGAGGCGGGGCTTTCCTCCTCGCCGGAAGAGGAACTGCTTCACAAGATTTTCGGAGGCTCCCTATAACACAACTGCCCTTCCATCTCTCGCCTCTGAGCTGATGGCAGTTCCCTGACACACACATTCTACTCATGTCAAAACACCAGGCAGGCCCCACAAATAACCCAGAGATGTATTTTAAATAAAAGGGCACATTCTGCTCATTTAAAAACTTGCTGATTTCCAGATCGTCCTCACGCCGGATTTAGAAGGCGATTGGGTTGGATCCGGACCCCGAGCCTTAAGAAGAGAAGAAGAGTTTGGATTTGATATCCCGCCTTTCACTCCCTTTAAGGAGTCTCAAAGCGGCTAACATTCTCCTTTCCCTTCCTCCCCCACAACAAACACTCTGTGAGGTGAGTGGGGCTGAGAGACTTCAAAGAAGCGTGACTGGCCCAAGGTCACCCAGCAGCTGCATGTGGAGGAGCGGAGACGCGAACCCGGTTACCCAGGATTACGAGACTACCGCTCTTAACCACTATACCACACTAGATTGCCTACCCATGCTCTAGAACAGTATGGGAGGCAGAGATGTGAGCTGAAAGGTGGAAATCAGAAAATTGCCTCCCTATTCTTCTTTCTGTGCATTGTCGGTGCATCTTAGCCTCTCCCCTTCATTGAAAGGACTCTCTGGATTCAAGCTACTACTATGATTGTTGTTGATTAAAACATTTTTAAGTGGAATTGTCTTCAGCATACCTTTAAGGATTTTGGGGCTTTTTTCACACAATTAGACAGCAGCCTGAGAGTATTTTATTGGATCTGATGTCAAAGTCGTAGGGTTTCCAGAAGAGAAGCTTCTTGCATTTCAAGAAGGCTTTAGCAAAGAGAGTATCTTAGCCCAAGTAGCAATTATCACCATGATATAGTCTAGAAGCTGCATTTGCCAAACTGTCTATGAAGCTATGAAAAGTGAAGAAACCATGCTTGGCATTTGAACATGGCAACATATAGCTAGTGTAAAAAAAAAGAAAGGACTAAATTTGTCCAGAAGTATAAATAGATCAGATTACTATCAACAGTTGTTAACATTTTATATAATGTAATAAAGGTGAGAAAACATGAAGCTGATCAGCCCAAAGTTAAGTTGGCTTTATTGGTGCTACCTGCTGAATATTGAACACTGTTACCCATCTGCTCAAGTCCCCAAGCACTGTTTCAAAGGTGCACCCGTGTGTTACAGCCAGGGCACAGGTACCATGAAATGGCGAAATGATCTTTTGGAATATATGAAAAACTATAGGTCAAACAGTGTGGTGCAGGTGGAGGACTGGAACCTGGAATTTGAGGGTTCAAAAATCCACTCAGCCACAAAGCTCACTGGGTGTCCTGAACCCTGGCGTACCTAGGGGTAAGTCCCAAAGGCAATGCTAGAGAGTAGATAGTCCAAATGATCATATACTGGTCCAGGCCCAATACAATCAGCAAGGTTCAAAGCCAAACTGTAAGGCCAGGTTCCTGCCTCTGCAGAAGATCCAGCATTAGAAAACCCAGGTCCCAAAGTCACAGTCCAGTGGCGTTCCCAAAGCAGTCAATACATGGTCCATCAATGGAGAAAGCTGAGCAGAGTCTCTGCCTTGCTTCCCTTTTACCTTTCCCCAGTCTTGATTGCTGCACCTGCGTTTGCTGCAGCTGACGAAGCATGTGATCCTCACCTGCCCTGAGCTTAATCCAGCCAGGTGATCACAAACCTAACAAGCCCCGTGATCTTCTCCTGCTCCACTAGTGGGCTGTGCTGTGTTTCCTTGCCTCCTCAGTCTCCTGAAGTGCACTTCCTGCTGTTCCCAATGCCTGAGAGCCCTCCGCATCTGCAGAGATGGGGAGACCTCTGGTTCTGTGATTTGTCCCTCTCCTCTGGCTCCCCAGAACTGTTGGTTGCCCCTGCAATGTCTCCTGATGTCCTGTGAGTACTTCATAAGTCTCCACCCTTCCTCATCTTTAGCTTGCCATGGTGTGTTGTTGTTGTTTAGTCGTTTAGCCGTGTCCGACTTCATGACCCCATGGACCAGAGCATGCCAGGCACTCCTGTCTTCCACTGCCTCCTGCAGTTTGTCAAACTCATGTTGGTAGCTCCGAGAACACTGTCCAACCATCTCGTCCTCTGTCGTCCCCTTCTCCTTGTGCCCTCCATCTTTCCCAACATCAGGGTCTTTTCCAGGGAGTCTTCTCTTCTCATGGGGTGGCTCCTCATGAGCCTCAGCTTCAGGATCTGTCCTTCCAGTGAGCACTCAGGGCTGATTTCCTTCAGAATGGTTTGATCTTCTTGCAGTCCATGGGACTCTCAAGAGTCTCCTCTAGCACCATAATTCAAAAGCATGCCATGGTGTGTACCTGTACCAATTATGAATACACCCCTAGCTGGGATCCTCCTCGTCTTCCTCAGTGTCCTGGCAACTCATGACACTGGGGGACCATGGGCCGCTCAGCCTAACCTGCTTCACAGGGTTGTTGTGAGGATGACATGGGGATGGGGAAGGACTACTGTCAGGACTGCCGCTAGGTCCCAGCTCACAGAGGACCAACGCCCAGTGGATGTTATATACAAAAGTCTTTATTGAAGTTTAGTTTCCATTGCCAAGCTCTGGGCGCGCAGACCCACGTCTTGACGCTAGACCGGCTAAGTCCCCTCTGACTCACTGCTCCACCCACACCAGTTTAAGATTCTAGCCCGGCTCCACCTCCTACGCTGTTCTTTCCTTCGCTGGGTCCTTCTGCCCTCTGGGGTTTCCTCCTTCCTGGACTCCTCTGACGCTGAGCCTCCTGAGTCTTTCCCCTCCCTCCGGCGGGCTTTAGGACCTGGCTCCCTTCCCGGGCTCCCCGCTGTGCCGCGCTCCTGTACATTTGAACTTGGCGCGCGCGCCCAGCCGGTGACTTTCCTTCTGACCGTTTCCCCGCTTCCTGATGTGGGCGTTGCCAAACCTGACTCCTCTCCTCCCTCTGGTGGTGAGGACACTGGTCCCGACTCCTGGGACTCCCCCTCCCCACTGCGCTCTGGTGGAGAAGCTGGTCCTGATTTCCAACT
Source organism: Podarcis gaigeae (assembly GCF_964106915.1). Classification (NCBI taxonomy): domain Eukaryota; kingdom Metazoa; phylum Chordata; class Lepidosauria; order Squamata; family Lacertidae; genus Podarcis; species Podarcis gaigeae. Next base: position 105,219,032 of record NC_139678.1, on the reverse strand, counting down.
GCTGCTCAGGGACTCCCTGCTGGCCCCTTCCTCCTGGGGCTTCCCCCCTGGAACCCCCCTCGCTCTGGCCACCGGCGCTCCCTTCTGTGAGTCCTCCGATTCGCTAGAGAGGCTTGTGGAATAACTCTGGCCACTGTCACTGCCTGCGCCCCCCTCGTACTCCTCCTCACTCTCCATTTGCTCCCCCTCCTGTGTCTCTCCTTCTGAACCCCTGACAACTACGTATGCCACTTACTGGAAAGAGTGAGGTACAAATGTAAATATATACATATGAATGAATAAATGAATAAATAAAATATTCAGGAGATACTTATGGCAAGAAGATCAACAGCACTGTATTCAGACCATACCACCCAAATGGATTACCACAGCATCACTAATTCAGTTAGCTTGGTTGCAATAAAATGGTGATAAATGAGTGCCTGGCCAGATTTTAAAGAAAGCCACAATATACAAATAAGCTGGAATATTGTGGAACTGGTGATTGCAACAACTTCAGTGGTGCGGGATATGATGGCACTTGCTGCTGCTTTTTTTTTTTTTTGAAGGGAAATTCTGGGTAGTCAACTGGCACAGTGCAAATTACTGTTGCTGTAATGCATCCTTTTTACATCTTTTTCCAGAATATCACAAGCTTTATATTTGGCGTGGTTCGGTTTTGAAATGGAGTGCAAGGGTATGAGGCTCCTAACACCCAGTAGTGCATGGAAGCTGATGTAAAACATTGCCCTCTAGCGAAATTTAGGAGCAGGGACAACTCACAAGAACAAACAATCGGCTGCAGGAAAAGCCAAGTTCTGCAGATTTTGGTGTGAGCAGAATAAATTATGGTACTAGTCCTCTTGGTCAGGGGGCCACAACCTCATTCTGTACCAGTGCTCGGCTATGAAATAGCCTTCTTCTGCAAAATATTGCTGTTTCAGAAGGTGACGGAAAAGCTCCATCTCTGGTGTGTTTCCTCTGTGACAGCAATAATGCCCTGTTGCAGTCTTCAGTGATAAATGTGCATGTGCAAGCCTTCAAATTACTGCTCCTTTGACTTCCTCCCCTCCTGTGATGTTGAGCATCTTGTGGTAGGGTCATGGAATAAGAACATAGAATCAGAATTGTAGAGAGGTGTCCCACCCCCTGCAATGCAGGAATCACAGCTAAATAATCCATGACACATGACCATCAAACCTCTATTTAAAAACCTCTAAAATCTTCAGATAGGGCTGAGAAAGATTCCTGGAATCCGATAGAATCCTGGAAGGTCACTGTCTGCCAGTGTTTTTATTTATATTTATTTTCTTCAACAATTTATATGCTGCCTAATTACAGTAGAGTACAGGAGACTCAATAAGGAGGAACTAAAAATGAATTAAAACCATAAAACCAGAATTCAATTTTAAAAGCCTTTTGGAATAAATAATAATAAAAATAAATTCTTCAGTAGGCACCAGAAATTCATCAGAAACTGACCTCAGCTGGCAGGTAGTTTCATAAATGCTGCTTGTTATATTACCCCATATTTAGATCTCATTTAATCTCCCCATTGTTGATCTGTTAGCCACTGATCAAGCCATAGTATTTATTATAATGCACTGATTATGTAGAATATCTAACCCGGTTTAGAGCAGTGCTCCTAAACAGCTCTCCTCCACGGTTGGAGGCAGTAGTCCTCTGAATGCTAGTTGATGGGAGTAACGAGTGAGGAGAGGGCTCTTGTGCTTAGGACCTGCTTTGGGGCTTCCCATAAGTACCAGTCTGGTCCTTGTGAGAACAGGATGCCGGACTAGATGGGCCTTTTGTTGACCTTTCCCCCACTCTGCAGTCTGGACGGCTTGGCTTACATTGTCTTTTCACTTCATCCATAACCAGCTCACTTATCTCACTCAGATCCAACCATCCATTAATCCTCCTTCTGCTGCCAAATGTTTGATCGTTTGCATTTGCAAGTTGCGTGCTTTTCAAGTTTTGTTCTAGTTAACAAGGCTGAGGATTGATGTACACAAAAGTGTGGATTGAAGGTGAGACAGACCCACAACCCAGTGTGTGTTGTTGAGGACAGAACAGTCAGAATAGGCAATGCTGAGCTAAATGGACCCGTGGATTGACTTGGAAGCTCCATATGTTCGTTAATACTCCAATCTGTTTCAACTATGCATTGCCGATGCTTTCTACTGCCGGTTCTTTTAAACACATACATACTGAGTCAGACTTGGCTGTAGAATTGTTAATTGGTTAATAGTTCCAAGTGTCACTGAAGTCCTAGTTAATTAGACAAGTAATAGTTAATTAATGAATCCTACACCACGTTGGCAAAATAGCCAAGGGCATTTCCTTATAGCTACTGTTTTGCATGTTTTAGCAACCTTTTTATTGGTGTATCATCTGGCTTAATTGACTCCGTAGTGGATGCTTCCCTCACTTCCCTCTAGCCGCAACTCTTCCCTCATAATTTGAAGCAGGGATCAGGCCTGGGAGCTTTGAAGTAATAGGCTAGTTCTGAGAGGGCGCAAAAAAATGTGACAGAGGGTGTTGGCTCTGGAAGGCCAAAGGAGAGCTGGAAGTACATTTGGTGGGGAGGGGGAGGAGGAGGAAGAGCTGAGGAGGAAGGAAATGTAGATGGACAAAAGCCCAGATTGCAAAAACAGTCAGCAGCACAGAGTCTTACCTATTCCTCACTCGAAGAAAAAGCTTGACAGTGTAAGCAAGAGCCAATGAGAAGGGACCAGGACTTCCAGCAAGTGATCATCTCAGTATGGTGCCCTAGGTCAGTGGCCCCTGGATTACCGTATTTTTTGCTCTATAAGACTCACTTTTTCCCTCCTAAAAAGAAAGGGGAAATGTGTGTGCGTCTTATGGAGCGAATGCAGGCTGCGCAGCTATCCCAGAAGCCAGAACAAGAAGAGGGATTGCTGCTTTCACTGTGCAGCGATCCCTCTTGCTGTTCTGGCTTCTGAGATTCAGAATATTTTTTTTCTTGTTTTCCTCCTCCAAAAACTAGGTGCGTCTTGTGGTCTGGTGCGTCTTATGGAGCGAAAAATACGGTATCTTAGCTCTTGAACTGGTGATTCCTAATAGGTTATCAGCATGGGCATTTGCTGGGTACATAAACAAGCCATGGCTCAAATTTGCATAAAATTTGCTTATAGGTGCCTCTGGGTAAATCAAGGTGGTCGGTGGTTAGGATCTCACCAGCACAGCATTCTGCAACACACCCATCCATTGTATATGCAAAGTAAAAAAATAATTACATTTCTTTTTTTCAAGTTTAAAAGCGGTTTGTTTCCATAATGGTCATAGGCCCCAATGGAAGTAAATATATTTCATATGTATAAAATGAGGGATAAATCTCATAATTTACAACGGGCAGAAGTTGAGTCAGCCTAAAGTATTGCAGCGCTTACGATGAAGACCTTTTTGGGTTTTTGCTTGCAAAAATATCTGCAAGAATACTACAACTTCCCTTTTCTGTTGAGACTTTTCTGTGTATTTAGGCAAGGACTGCTCTGGAAGTCTCTTTTCTCTCCCCCCCCAGCTGTTCCCCATTTCTCTTATGCTCCTGACTGACCTTTGTGAGAACAGGGCATCTCCTTGAGACAGTAATATAATATAAATTAATGGAACGGGTGTATGCAGTTGTAAAGAACTGACACTCTCTGAACATGTACAGAGAGGTTTTTTGTTTGTTTTAGCTTTGGAGAACTTTGTGGCAATGAACAATGCCCCTTCATCACTGAGAAGCCCACACTGGCAAGTCCATGCTCCTTTGAGGGTTGGGGCAGATCTTCCAAGTCACAAAATGTGATGTCTAGACTGGCTCAAATGCAGGTTCCTAGATAAATAACCACATATATTGTCCTGTTTTTGAAGGCTGTCAAGTCGTTAACAACCCACCTTTCCTGTCTAAGGAATTGATTGCTCTAAGGTACAAGCTTCTCGTGTTTTGTTGTTGGCTGTTTGAAACCAGAGCTCATCTGGAGGAATAAACATTTGAAGCAGCATCTTGCCTCTGAACTGGATTATCTCATTTTGCTATCGTAGTGATAACCATCGATAGGCCTATTCACCTTGGATTTGTCTCACCCCCCCATTTTAAAAAAGTCATTTAAGACAGCAGTCATAATCATCATCACATCTTGTGATTGTCAGCAGAATAGGTGGAATCAGATGATTTCAACCAAAATCCATTGCTTTTTCTGTAGAATAAGTTACGCTGGCATAATAGGCCCCTATTATACCCTTGAATTATGGTTATTATGATTGTGTGTGCATCTATATCTATCGTATAAATAAATAAAATTCCTAATTGTGTGTACTATTTCAGAAAGACTATCCACAGACTGCAGGTCTGTAACTATGAGCAACAGGAGATATATATTCACCCACTGGCGATGCTTGATGTCGTTCCAGCCTGCGAATGCTCCTGCTGCTCCTTCTGTACTAAAGCAGGAGGGATGGAAGGGAGAGAGATCTATTTTGGCAGGTGGCAGTCCAGGAGGTGGGTGGTAGGGGAGAGGGGACCACGTCATTCTGTTGTAGTCAGGATTTACAAAGATTAGCTTGCTTTGCATGCTTCGAGAGATGTCGTCCTAGTTTCCCATTTTAATAAAAACTATATGCATGCATGTTTTATTTTGTTAACAGTTAAATGCCATTCCAGCCCCCGAGCAAGTTAATAATGTACATTCTCCATATGCTACTTAATCTAAAGTTTGTGTGTGTGTGTGTGTGTGTGTGTGTGTGTGTGTGTTTTAAAGCCAATTTCATACACGGTGGATGCTGAGCCATTGCGTCAGTGTATTTTGTGCCATCTTATTGTACATTTATGTACTCATATATTACACCGACAAATTAATATTCGTCATGAAGGGTTATCTTCTTTTTTTAAAAAAAGTATCTGCTTTGAAAGCATGTTATGCGTGTGACTGTGCCCCCACGCTGTGAACACTGCTGAAATAACGTAACTTGGCTCAGCTTTGTAAATATCTAATTCATTTGAGAGGTGAAGTGGGAAGTAAGCAGGAAGGACTCAATAATGCAACAAGACAGGCATAGCTAGTGTGGTGACTTCCAGATGTTGGACTACAACTCCCATAATCCCCTGACCATTGACCATGACCATGTTAGCTGCAGCTTATGGGAGGTGGAGTCCAATAATGTCTGTTAGGCACTTGCTTGCATTAGGAAGATCTCCAATGCAAGCTTTTTTGAAAGGAATGTGGGTAGCACATAATCATTATATCCGGTGGAGCTTGTCAAGGGAACCTTCTGCTGGATTGTGCTCACAGTTATTATCTTGAGGACTGGTATATTAAAACAACAGCAACAGCATTATATTCATAAATAGAAAAACAAAATGGGCTCAAATCACCAAACCAACCAAAATACAATATGTTAGGGATACATCGGGGTGTTTATGGCAATCTCTTTTTTTTTTTTTTTATAAAGATATTTATTAGGGTTTTTTTATAAAAAATACAAAAATAATAAACAACATTCCTTTTGTCTTAACAAATTTTCAAACCTTTTTGGACTTCCTCACGTTTCCCGTTCACACTTACATTATCAATACATTTTTCCAAGCAAATTATCATGTAATTTATAAACACTCTTTTAAATGATAAATAACAATTCTTCAGCAATTTTTGTTTTCTAAAATCTCACTTATCTTCCAATTCAAATCCAGATTAGTGATGGCCAGTTTTTTATAATCAAGCACCCTTCTTAACATTCCACCAAATTACAATATTTTTGTAAATAAATCTTAAATTTCCTCCAGTCTTCTTCAATCTTTTCTTCTCCCAAGTCTCGGATTCTGCCGGTCATTTCCGCCAGTTGCATATAGTCTATCAGCTGCATCTGCCATTCTTCCAGTGTGGGTAAATCTTGAGTTTTCCAATTCTTAGCGATAAGGATCCTTGCTGCCGTTGTAGCATACATAAAGAATGTTCGGTCCTTCTTTAACACCTTCTGGCCGACTATACCCAGGAGGAAGGCCTCTGGTTTCTTAGTGAAAGTATACTTAAATACTTTTTTCAGCTCATTATATATCATTTCCCAGAAGGCCTTCACTTTCGGGCAAGTCCACCAGAGGTGAAAGAATGTTCCTTCATTTTCCTTACATTTCCAACATTTATTTTCGGACAAGTGGTATATTTTAGCAAGTTTAACCGGGGTCATGTACCATCTATATATCATTTTCATTACATTTTCCTTCAGAGCATTACATGCAGTGAAGTTCAGCCCAGTGGTCCACAACCTTTCCCAGTCTTCAAACATAATATTATACCCAATGTCCTGTGCCCATCTTATCATAGCAGATTTAACCATTTCATCTTGTGTGTTCCATTTCAACAGCAAGTTATACATTCTTGATAATATCTTACTCTTTGGTTCTAACAGTTCTGTCTCTAACTTCGATTTTTCCACCTGGAATCCTAACCTTTTGTCATTTTTAAAAACTTCTTTAATCTGAGCATAATGTAACCAGTCTAGCACTTTACCCTTCATTTTCTCCAAACTCTGCAATTTCCAATTGTCACCATCTTTTTCTAATATTTCCCAATACTTTGGCCAGTTGGCCTCCATATTGAGTCTCTTCCGGGCTTTAGCCTCCAGAGGTGAAAGCCACCTTGGGGTTTTGTTTTCCAACAAGTCTTTGTATTTTGTCCAGACATTAAATACAGCTTTCCTGACAATATGGTTCTTAAAGGCCTTATTGGTCTTAACTTTGTCATACCATAGATATGCATGCCAGCCAAATGCATTGTTAAAACCTTCCAAATCCAACACATCCGTGTCTTCAAGAAGTAGCCAGTCCTTGAGCCAGCAGAAAGCTGCTGCTTCATAGTACAACTTTAAGTCCGGCAGGGCAAAGCCGCCTCTTTCTTTCGCATCAGTTAGTATCTTAAACTTAATTCTAGGCTTTTTGCCCTGCCAGACAAATTTAGAAATATCTCTCTGCCACTTCCTGAAGCACTCCGTCTTATCCACAATTTGTAATGTTTGAAACAAAAACAACATCTTTGGCAATACATTCATCTTAATAGCGGCAATTCGGCCTAGCAAAGAAAGTTTCAATTTTGTCCAACAGTCCAAGTCTCTCTTAATTTCAGACCAGCATTTTTCATAATTATCCTTAAATAGACTCAGATTTTTTGCTGTTATATTTACCCCTAGGTACTTAACTTTTTTCACCAATGTTAGTTCTGTTTCTTTCTGAAACCGTTCTGACTCTATGTCTGTCAAGTTTTTCCCTAATACTTTAGTTTTCTGTTTATTTAATTTGAATCCCGCCACCCGACCAAAGTCTTGAATCAATTCCAAAACTCTTTTTGTACTAGATTCTGGCTCCTGCAGGGTCAAAACTAGGTCATCTGCAAAAGCTTTAAGTTTATATTGTTTCGCTCCGACCTATGGCAATCTCTTCTGATATCTGGCAGGCAACTACATGCAATGCAGTCTTCTACAAGTCTACTTAAATTTAAGAACCTGCTGGAAAGTAAGCAAGCTGGTGAATGAGTAATGGGTTGCTCTGTTCTTCCTGTGTCAGTCCATTCCATGCTCACTGTGGAGGAAGGAAAGTATCTTCCTCCACAGTCAGTGTGGAAATGGAGTGGGCTGATGGATAGGGTTGGTAGGTGGCAGTGCAGATCTTCCTGGTAGACGTCACCTTTTCCCTAGTCTACAAAGTAGCTTGTTGTTCACTTCTTTGCAGTTAATATGCAAAGGCAAGCCAGTTCCTCTCCAACCTCTTTGCAGGGGGTTGATTTAAGGGATGGCTAATGGTAAAGATACCAACACAGAGAAGCAACCCATCCAATAATCTGTAGCCTTCTAGCCTTTGGCAGCCAATTGCATGGGAAATTAAAAGGTAGAGAATAGATTTTTTAAAAAATGCAACAGAGTTTGGAAAGAGACTTGAGAATCTTAGGCTGCATTTGCAGGGACACAGATCCATATGGCTTTAGAAGATAAGAACTGCCTTGTTGGATCAGACCAAAGGTCTGTTTTGTTCAGCATTCTGTTTCATGGTTGGCTTATAATTAGTTATATGCTAAGGCATAATTGCTCTGTATCATATATGATGCTGCAGCAAAAGGTTATGATCTGAATTCTGGGTGTGTGATGCGCAGTCTTGCTATTTTTAGTTCTAGCCTTGTTAACTTGATTTATCTTCCTATGTGCTTCAGACATGCATGTGCATCTGCCACCTTCCAAGTCTACTTAACTGCATCTGATGAAACAGGTCATGACTTATGTAAACTTATGTCACGGTAAACCACAGGACACAAGTATGATGACTATTCCTGTCAATTTGGACTGTCTGGATAGCAAAGTGCTGGGGCATGTGTTTTTCTCCATCCCCTCCTTCTGCCAACAAGGTTTATAATTTGATTCAAAATTCTACATCAGAGGTAGCTAATGGGGTTCCCTCCAGGTGTGATTGGGCTGCAACAACTCCCATCATCCCTGACTATAGACCAGGCTGGTTGGGTGTTGGGAGTCCAACAACATCTGCAGAGCAACACATTGGCTTCCCCTGCTCTGCATCAACAGCTTCAGTAGAGATGGGCAACCTGTCTTCTTAACACTGCACATCACCCTTTTCTGAAATAATCTGGAGTAAAAAGGTTAATTTCTTGCATGTACAATGGATGCCCAGAAATATCAGGTTTCAGATTGGATCCAGATTGGTTCCTTATGCAGGGTGTTCAGAGCAGTCATTTGGATTTATTGCATGTGCAAAGCAGTATTCAGAGACAATGGCCACATGCCCTTCAAGCTGTGACAAGACCTAAATGGTTATTCCCCCTACTAGGGGATTGAGCACTGCTGCGTGTTGCCGCTGGGATCCCAAGTCTCCACACAGCAAGAGATTTCAGGGGCACGGCACTTACTACCTAGGTTTGGTTTCCTTCAGAATGAGGTTGAGGGCTTACTGGCATTTTGTACTATTTGTATTTACTTACATATATACAGGTTGTACATAGGTGAAGGTACAGCATTAAACTATCTAACACAGCTCCCCCCACCCAAATTCATTGCACCCACACCTGGTTTAGGACAATGTTCTTCAACATTAGGACCCCACAGAACTAAAAGGTCAGTCGTTTTCATTCACCTTAGCCAATGGTCAGGGATGATGAGAGTTGTAGTGCAACAACATCTGAGACCCAGGGGCACCTTTCTAGGGCCTTCAGAGCTAAAAAACAAATGAACACCAAGTTCTGTCCTTTTCTCAGTTGCACACAGCCTGCTTCAAACAACAGGCACTTGGATTACAGCCATTCCTTAGGGGGAGGTGGAAGAAGCATCCCATTCAGATATTTGTCGGCTCTTCAGAACCACCTGCCTAGATTTCTCTAACAGTGGGAAGCTGCCAGGCTAAACTTGTCCAACAGGTTTGACCCACTCCAAGAGTCTTCTTTTTAAAGCAGTCACAGGATCACAGAGTTGTAAGGCACACCAAGAGGCCATTTAAGTCAACCCCACCAATGCCATAACAATATGCTTGCTCTCAATTCAACACCCAGGCAACTGTGTAAACTGAGAAAACAACATTTGTCACATGGGCTTTTAGGATCTGTCAGCTTGATTAGGATTCTTCTGGTAATATATGTGTGACCATGGTATTTGTAAACATAGTGTAATTATTGTTTTCTCTTGGAGTGGCTCAGTACAGTTTAGTGAAGGGATGGGGAACCTGTGGCCTTACAGATGTTGCTGGACTAGATTTTGCTTTTACAGGATTGTTTTCTGCTGGGTGCCTGATTTCTGTTTTGGGCAGGTGGCGAGTGTGGCAAATCTTTCATTGACATAAATAAAATAAATAATATTTTTTTGTGAGGCTCCTGGGAACTTCTAAAGTAATTTTTGGCTCCATCTATAGGCAGAATGGGAGAATGGAAATGAATGGATTCTACATTTATTCAAATTTGTGTGGGTGTGGGAGAGAGAGAGCTATAGAGAGAAATGAAAGAATCACATATGATGGCAAAGATAGCAGGCTAGAATTAGCAAAATATATTGACTGAAACTGAAAATTATTTCATAGGAGAATTTCGTTATTATTATTTAGGCATAATAAGAGATGCTGAGTGACTGACATAAGTGTTGGTATTATTGGAGGGCAAAACGGATAAGCTACTTTGCTGGGTGTGTAAGTTTTTAGCCCTGTTGCAGAGGGGCATCTGGGTGCACTCATTTTCAACTTTATTTCATTATGTTGGGCTTGAAATGGGTTTATTTGAATGGGCTTGGCGTTTGTGGACCAATATTCAAGGAGTCCAGAACATCTGTAGTCAAAGGGGATGGAAATGCAATTCAACAGGGAGAAATGAGGAAATGGTTTCTCAGCTCTTCACGCAGTTTCCTCTGCAGGGATATTGCTGCAGAGTTCAGCAAGTGTTGTGCAGCAGGGGACACCCAACTTTTCCCATCTTGGAAGGGGAGCAGGCCCATTACAAAATTCACAAAATAAGTTGGACACGTGAAAGGGCACTGGGATCCCTCCCCTGAGAAACAAGCATTGCACCAGCACTGGAGAGGCTGGGATTACCAGAGAGAGTAGATTTGGGTGGTGTGCCTTTCTCAGTGCAAGGGCCGCATTTCCTTCTCAACAACCTTCTGAGGTCCACATGTAATGGTGGGAGGGGCCAGAAGCAAAAGTAGGCAGAGCAGTGTATGTAAATTTCACCATCAGCCAGTAGGCTATTTTCTATACACCCCCCATATCCTCCATCTAGACAAGCAAAAAGAAATGCCAGAATTCCTCCCAACGAGGCAAAGCCATTTGATAATGCCAAGGTTGCAGGTTTGGTCCCCGCATAGGAGAGCTGCATGTTGCTGCCTTGCAGGGGGTTGGACTAGGCGATCCTCCGGGTCCCTTCCAACTCTACAATTCTATAATCTATGATGGGATGCTAAGCAGGGCCAGTGAGTGGGAGAGTGCCAAGGGCCAGATAGAGAAGTTGGGGTTCCCCATCCCTGGAGTAAATGGAAGCCCACCCTCCTCTAGGAATTACGAGTTTCTGTGATGGGGGCAGTCTCATGATAATGTGTAATCCATTCCATGGAACACCGCGGCTGCTGAAGAGAAAGGTCAAGGCTGTTTCATATGTGCAGAAAGAGGATGGAGCCAGTGACTCACAAACCCATCTCTTGCACTTCTGCGTAATGTGCAGAGGGAGAACTGGTACATTTCCCTTCTGGCAGGGGGTTCCACACGCATTTCGGGCCCTGCTTACTTTGCCTTGGGGGCTGTTGAAATTCTATGAAGCTGCAATGAGGGAAGTGAAAAGATTGGTTTTGCTTGGGGAAACCCCACACTTTAGGCCTGGGGTGGGAGCTATGGGGATGTGAGACAGCTTGAATTTCCAAAGACACAACCAAATCCTTGACAGGGAAGGCAGGAGAACTGCAACACACCAAGTTAAAATTTACGTCGTGGTTTGAAGTCACTGGCCACATCTGTGGCTGCAACTAGCTTTTGTAGAGTGAATTACTTTAAAGTGTATACAATATTATGGAACCATTTGTGGCTGCTGCTTTATTGTATAAAGGTAAAGGTAAAGGGACCCCTGACCATTAGGTCCAGTCGTGACTGACTCTGGGGTTGCGGCGCTCATCTCGCTTTATTGGCCGAGGGAGCCGGCGTACAGCTTCCGGGTCATGTGGCCAGCATGACTAAGCCACTTTTAGTGAACCAGAGCAGCGCACGGAAACGCCATTTACCTTCCCGCTGAAGTGGTACCTATTTATCTACTTGCACTTTGACGTGCTTTCGAACTGCTAGGCTCGCAGGAGCAGGGACTGAGCAACAGGAGCTCACTCCGTCGCGGGGATTCGAACCGCCAGCCTTCTGATCGGCAAGTCCTAGGCTCTGTGGCTTAACCCACGGCGCCACCTGCGCCCCTGCTTTATTGTATAAAGTAGTGCTATTTGCCGTGAAATCTGTGGCCCGATGGAACCATCCCTAAGGCTGTGGGCAGTTGGGCAGTGTGAAGAATATCATTTTAGTTAAAGTCTTGTTGCTTCTCACGTGGTACCTCCAACTCTTTATTATTTTTTTAGCTGCCTTTATTTTTCAGCACCCTTCAGGCAAAGTGTTTGGGATGTACATGGAGCCATTACAGAACTCATGGCTGAGCACCTTTTTTAAATGGAGGGTTCCTTTCCTATGGAATTCCTTCCCCAGGTGGTTTGTTTGGCACCTACTATTTTGCCTTCTGGGTGCCAGGAGAAAACATTAAAAATATATATATTCCCCAGGCTTGTTAAGTGACCGTGAGAGTTTAATGATTATAATTGTGAAAGAAATCACCGGGTTGGGTCTGGAGCATCCTTTCCCTTCAACAAAGGTTGTCTTCCATGCAGGTGGGCTCAAGATTTAATAAAGGCTCTGTGGTAGAGGAACAGCAAAGGGGGAGAGAGATGATTTTTGCTAACTCCCTGAAGCCCTTCTCATGCTTCTTGGCAGGGTTCCCCCAGTCAGAGCAGATTTTCAGGAGGCAGATGCAGGAGGAAGACAGACAAATCAAAAACGTATGCTCTCCCATTTTCTTCAGCATGAGTGCAATTGTACCTCTGTTGTAGACCGCTGACTTGTTATTTTGGATTGTAAGCCGCTCAGAAAGTGCCAGTAGCACTGAAGATGCCGGGTCTTAATATTAGAAATGTTTTTCAAAGGAGATTATATCAAGGAGGTGCCATTTTGTACATCCCTTGAAGAAAGGCTTGCCGCAAGCGTGCAAATCATTTGCCCATAATTTCCTGAGGGGATGTTTTGCTTTGTACACGTGGTTGTCTTTGTGTAGCTGCTTCCTGGCAGCAAACTGAGTGGCACCTCCGCCTACTCTCAAGTAGACTTGCTCAGCAGCTGCTGGCTAGCAAAAACCCACCCACAATAACATCACAATATGCTCAGCAGTTCATTGTATGAGAAGATGCTGCACAAAAATGATTAAGGTACTCCTCAATTACCCTGGGGATATGTATTTGCCCCCAGGCCCAATTACGACAGTGAGACACCTCAATCTCAGGCGCTTACCCAGGCTTCGATGCCAAATTGAATAAAATACAGGGGAGGGGGAGGGAAGCCCCACCCTGCATAATCAGGCATACTCCATTTGAATGGCAATGCCCATCAACTTGTGGGGGGGGCAGCCCCCTCAAATATTTTATTAGGGGGGGCGAAGACCCCATGGCCCTTAGGAGTTGGCTCCTATGTTACACAAATATACAACCTGAGCCTACATTGGAGGGGCTCAGAGCATTAATACCTCAGAAGGTATCTACTTCTCCCATAGTCAAACCTTGGGATTCCAGCAGAAATCAGGCATGGCTCTCACTCTCAGGCTCCTGCCTGCCTCTAGCCCATCGTAAAGGTAAAGGTAAAGGTACCCCAGAGTCGGTCGTGACTGGACCTAATGGTTGGGGGTCCCTTTACCTTTTAAGGCACACAGCCTACTCCCCCTCCAGCAACTAACAAATGTGTGTGTGTGTATACTGTATGTATATGTATGTGTATGTATATATGTATATGTATATGTATATGCATGTATATGTGTATGTATGTATATATATGTGTATATGTATATGTGTGTATATATACATCTGCTTTCCCTTTCTCACTGGTACTTCTCTGCACTCATGACCTAAGAAGGCCTGACCTTTAAAATGTGGCACTTGCATGAATCCCTTTGAAATGAAATGGGGTTTTTCCCAGCAGAGCTTCTTAAGGACAGCAGTTCAGATGGAGAAATGCCAGGCGCCTAGCCTTTTTCTCCCTGGCAGCACTTACTAGAATAGTTCCCTGAAAGTGTTCCTTCCACCCAAAAAACTGGTCCAACCTGACCCTGTTTGGCTTTCCCGGTGAGAAACGGTTCATTGTCCTGGCTGGTGTGGCTTCAAACCAGCGTTAAAACCTGGAGAGACATGGGAAGGAATATCTAATCCCTATCCAGATTTTGGCGGTCTGAACACCAACTCAAGCCACTCCAGTTGCATAAGATGGAGCTTTCTGAATCAGCTGAGTCCCCTTTTCTCCCTCCTCCAGGCATGGCTGCATCTAGTACTTTTTATTTTAAGGGCTCTCTTCCCTCCCCCCCCCATTGCATGCCTCAAAAAAACAAGAGGAAATGTAAGGAGTTGATTTGCTGAAGCTTGTTGCTTCCTTCTGCCATTGTGCTGGGTTTTTGTTTTGTTTAGTTGGAGACCGGGCTCTAAATATATTTCAGACTGGGGGAATTTCTCAACTGCACTGCAGTAAGTGAATGCGTAAAACGCAGCCATACTCACTGTTAGCCACAGCTGAGTTCAGTGGATATTAAGGGATTGCAGATATGCTCTGTGTGAGATATTGTGAGCCTCTGTGTCTTGTGTGTGGGGAGGTGGGGTGGATTGGGGGGAGCAAGCAAGCTTTTAAAAAGGGATTCCCTAGTTAAATGCCATTAGGCATTCAATTCCCCATGCTCCAGTGTGTAAATTGTTTGGATGTTATTAGATTTAAACTGCCACTCTTTGGAAATGTATTTGCCCTGAACAAGGTTGCTGATGTCACTGGTAAGAGTTCACACATCCTGGGAGAGGCTCAAGATTGAAACTGAGGTGTATCTGATTCAGCCCCAAGGCAGAAAAACTGGATGAGGCAGGTTTCTCTCTCTCTCTCTCTCCTCCCGCCCCACCGACCCCACAACAGTCTCCTCTCCTTCTTATAGAATATGTAGCTTTTGAAATTGCATGCACTTGACAAATAAGGAAGTGTTTTGTGCTAAATTCAGCTTTTATTCTAAGGTCACAGAATGTTCCTTTTAATTCTGACATTTTAAAAAAATGTGTGTGTGTTTGTGTGTGTGTGTGGAACAAGCAGCTAAGCTTCAAACTATTATCTGAGTAGTCCTACCGATTGCAGTGCTGCTGCTCTGAAGAAAGAGGTTTTGAGACTCCTGAGCTTACAGGCACTCCCCCCCCCCCAATTCTTTATTCTAAGAATTTGATCCTACCTGTCAGGTAAAGATGTTCTCTGGTCACCTAACAAGCTGAAATGCATGTAAGATGCAATAAAACAACAACACCAAGGCATTAAAAGAATACTGGCTTGTTTTTTACATAGTTTTATTGCACTGGTGTATATCACTGGAGGAGTCTGCCTTGAACAGGCCTTTATTTGTGACTAAGGATGAAACTGAGCAACTTGCGTCTTACTTCTGCATAAGATTGTACTGCACGTCCTGTTGAAATCGGTTGGGTTTGTGTTAACCGTAAATAAGCTGTTCTTACTTGGTTACAGTGGGACTTAGTCATGACTAGACTGAGGCCCATCTGTTTTTCAACCTTTTGGCTTGTTCAAATAATTGACTCTGTGTTACATGTATGTCACGGTCACCAAGTTACATGTGTGCTATGTATAACATATATATTTGCTGAACCCTTTTAATACCTACCAAGAACATTTTTCTTGTCCAGTTTATCCAAATGTGTAGAAAAAGGCATTTGTTGTAATCTGTATTTAGTTTAACTATTGATTTCAATTATACTTTGATTTTTTTTTAAAAAAACCTGTTATTAACCTACGTCCTTTATTGACAAATGTAATGTTTGTTTTATCTTTTGTAAAACACTTAGAGGTTCTTTTTTTGTTTTACAATCTATCAGTATATAAATTGTGATAAACAAGCAAACATAGTTATAAGTGATCTAGATTATCCTACAGTCTAGTTAGGCACCAACTGCAGCATTTTAATCTGTTAGCTGCATGTTCACCTTTATCTTAATGCCATTCTGTAAAATTCTTAGTCCAATCAGATGATAAGAAGGTCACAGTTCTGCCTCCCTAGGACAGAGCCTGGATTTCTGCACAGTATAGTAAAGTGATTAGCCTCAGATCTTCCAGAGGAGAGAAAACGTGGCTTAGTGATAGAGTGCATGCTTTGCATATTGAAAGTCCCAGGTTTGATTTCTGCAAAGCCGCCCTTTGGAGGAGGTGGAGTTGCAGGCTTCACGGCCCCCCTGCGCGATTGGGGAGATTCCTGGCTGCGTCACCTCCTGGCCAGCCAATCAGCTGGCTCTTGGGGTGTGGCCTGCCTTATTTAAAGCAGGACGTGGCCAGGGATCTCCCTCTTTGCTGCCTACCAGCTGCCCCTGCTTTCCTTGACCTTGCTATGGACCTTGGTTGGTCGCAATTGAGGGGTCTGGTAGGAATTTTTCCACTCGGCAAATTGGCACCAGCCACTTGGTTTTCACCTACCTCATAGCAAATCGTCACAACTTTCTTGGTATTGGTGGTTAGGCATTGGTATTGTTCTATAGATGGAAGAGGGGAGGAAGCGCCATCACCTGCCCCGCATATTGAAGGGTAGTCCGATAAAGGATACTGGGGTGCGTGGCCCTGTCCGAAGCCTGGGGAGGTGAGGGCCTAAGGCACGCCCCCTATCGGTGACCCTGGGGGAGTTCCTAGTTGATGTGCGTCAGCAGGACTCCCCCTACTGGTGGTTAACCCTTCCCAGACTTCTAGTGGATGGGCTGAAGTCAGATATAGTTGGTTAGGACCAATGCCTAAGCCAATCACCTGTAACCAATAAAAGTTGTGGCCTTATTTAGCCCATTAACCTTAATAATTGTGTCATGTGTCATTATTTCCACTGTGTGTGTGTGTGTGTGTGTGTGGAGGGGTGGAACTCGCCACATAATATCCAGGCAGAAATGAGACACTTCTACCCAAAATCCTGGAGAGCTGCTGCCAATCAGTGTAGATGGTACTGAATTAGGTGGAGCAATGAACTGACTCTGGACTCAGCTACATTGGCAAAGAAAAAACGCTTTATAAGCTGTGTTTATGCATTCTAACACTGTGACACCAGATGGCGCTGTGGAGTTCTGTTTTTGTTCAACTGGTTTCTCATACAAAGTTTGCAACGCATTAACTGAAACGCTTCTTTGATATGTCTAGATCCAGTCTCGATCCAGTCTCTGTCTCTTACCATTTTGTTTCAGGTCTCCCTAACAGCAAACTTGAGTAGTTGAGGGCCTATCAGTGTGGAAGCAAAATGAGGCTGCTCTCAAAATAAGGGGGTTACTCTGTGGGTACGCAGAAGCTTGTAAAATGGGAAATTAAATGGAAAATAACTTTTTAAAAGGCCACAAAATTGCTTTTCAAGGATCTGTGATGTTCCGGGAGTTGCACAATGTTGAGAGTAATGGAGGAGGAGAAGGAAGAGAGAGAGGAAACTGGAGGGGGTGAAGAGGGGATTGACCTGTTCAAGCCCCTAACACTTTATAGTAAGCATTCTGGAGGGGAAGGATTAGGAATGAGAAGAAAAGCACACGGGGAATCTCCATTGGATAATGTAGGCTTTGAATGTGTCTCAAGGCAAAAAAGCATCTTTATCTCAGTGTATCTTTTTGGCTGCACTGTTCAATGCAATAATGCTACTTTGGCCCTGAGTCCCTCACTGAATATAAATTTTCTTTGAAGACATTGTGGTTCTCTGCCGACTTTGCCAGGATGTATATTTTTATTATTATTTTCCCCTGGGCCACTTGTCCCCCCCCCCACCTTGCCTTTCCCTTTTGGTTTTATGCAACTAGTGATCAGATAACAGAGTGAAATGATTTCCTTGGGACTGAACAAATATAGGTCACATTGTATGTTCCCCTCTTGCACCTGAGGTGTGAGAAGGAAGATGTATAGAATGCTTAATTCAGACAACCAGAAATAAATTTAATGCCATGTAGGAACATTTTATTGTGTAGTCACAGAGGGGCTTTTGAAAACTGTATCCTCATCAGAACTATCATTCACTGTATGTAGATGATGATGATGATGATGATGATGATGATGATAATACGTTGATTATATCAATGGGATATCTGTAAAATCTATAGAGAGTGTTCAAGAGCTTTTTCCAGGAACACTGTAAACATTTCATTTCAAAAGGTTGTTTCACATTGCATGGATTAGAAAAGGTAGACAGGTGGGCAATATGTTTGTTCGAAATGTTGTTAATGTTTTCCAGTGAGAAAGTACAACACAACATGGGCTGTATCTGACTAAGGCATACCTGGATTAGACCCATCAAAACCATTGGGCTTAAGTTAGTCACAGCTAACTTTACCCATTGAAACCAAATGGACTTCACTTGGCACCTCAGTTAGTTATGTGACCATAACTATAGTAATTTGACTTACACTGGGGTTAAATTACTATATTATCTTGGGCTTGAGCAAGACACTCACCCTTAAACTCTTACTTCCTGAAATATTCTCGTTGAGTGTTGATTTCATACTCTTGGTGAGTGAGTATGTCCCCTCATCCCCAAAACTCTGGCTATATATACATTATTTACACAATGGGTCCCACGTGATTGACTGATTCCACTCCCCTCCTGGAGCCTGATTGGGCTGCTCCTGCAGGCCAATCAGGTTGCTGATTCACTTCCTCCTGGAGCCCGATTGGGCTCCTGCAGGCCAATCAGGTTGCTGCCTTCTAGGATGCCACCTGCCTATTGTTCTAGGATCCAAGCTCAGTATAGTGGTACCTTGGGTTACAGATGCTTCAGGTTACAGCCTTTTTAACTCAGAAATAGCACCTCGGGTTAAGAACTTTGCTTCAGGATGAGAACAGAAATCGCGGGCGGCAGCAGGAGGCCCCATTAGCTAAAGTGGTACCTCAGGTTAAGAACAGTTTCAGGTTAAGAACGGACCTCCGGAACGAATTAAGTTCTTAACCTGAGTTACCACCGTACATGACATTTCCTTTCCTTTCACATCCATTGCAAATAGCCTGTTTCGTTTGCCTGCATAAAGACAAAAAGAAAAAAGGATCTGTTCCTCATAAAAATAATTACCCCATTCATTCCAGATTCCAGTGTGTCTCTTGGGTCTGTTTCACATGAGAGCTGGCATTCTAATGCTTTGGGCACATGCATTATTTTGCAGGAGTGGAGTCTATTCTTATGCCAAAATGAATTGCATGTTCCTGCAAGTGCATAAACCACATCCCTTTTTTATGGGGTGGGGGTGGGGTGGGGATCTTAACCCTTGCCCAACTCTTTGAGGGCCACATGCCAGCAGTTGGTGTGGCCAAAAGTGGGCATGCTCTTCCCCATACAGGACAACACAGCACATGGTTCTCCCCTCCTTAAGTGAGGAGAGTCCTGTTATCTGTTTTATTTTATTTTTTTAATTCAAACTTTTACCAGATTATGAAAATCACAGATCCTTGTTAACTTGTTCAGTAATCTGTCTCTGATCAAACCTGCCTCAATTTCGGCCATCAGAAAAAGAATAAGTCAAATACTGGACTATGTAGAGAGATTCTCAGCTGTTCCGTATTCTTTCCACAGACCACCTGTAAAGAACTCAAGGGCCACTGTTTCAGAACCTCTGATTTATTTAATTATGTGTTGATCAAAAACAAATAGCACCAGAGGATGGGCAGGGAAAAAGTAACGATTGCTCCCCTCGGCAGAGGGGAGTCTGTGGCATAGATAACTGGGAGTTTGGACTATAACACTTGGGACAATAAATTTCCTGGGAAGATAATGTATGGATTCTCATTTTTAAAAATTGTTCCATTGATTTCCAGGCAGGGGTCCCTCACTTCATCAGGACAGTTTGAGAGCTGCAGTCTTTTCTGAAAGCCCACGCTACAGCATAGCTGGTTACAGGTAGGCAGATGTTGTTATGGTACAATTTAAGACGAGTGCTGTCATTTGCTGCCAACTAGAGGAATACCACCGGATGCATTAAGGGAAGTTGAGTGTTAAAAAAGCGATCACCTGAAATGACCAAACTAACTTGATAAGGTTTAAAGTGAAAGGGCTGGTATCTAATCTTTTGCACAAGAGAGCTTGAAAAGACAGCCCCACAAGAATATCCTGGACCTAGAGACCAGCTCCAAGGGGCAGTGTTGTTGTGCACCTAACTGAGGCCCACGGCCAGTCCCTGCTCCCTGCCTCCTTGCTCCTGCCCTCACTGTGCAAGTGAGCAGAAAGAAGCAAAGAGAAGGATAAGCAATACCTTGTCCTCTCTCTAGTGCCAGCTTGGGTCCAGAGGGCAAGGTAACTGAGTGGACAGTAGCAACAGTGCCAAAGAAGACCCTTTGGGAAGGGTACCCCATGAAGAGTACCTTAACCCAGAACCCCCTCCTCCCCAAAACACCTGGAACTGGCAGAAGCAGCAAAGAGATGAGATGGAGAACAGTGGCACGTCAGTTTGCAAAGTGGTGTGAATGCATCTTTTGTTTTCTTGTTATTATCTACATTTTGATATTTTCATATACAGTAGTGGCTGTATTTTGTGATGATATGTATGTTTGTGTGTATATAATTTTAACTCCACTTTCCCAAACAATCAGGAGCCCTATTCAGGCATTAAAGGTAGGGCTGCTGTGTGAGTGGGAATGCGCCGAGAGTATTGGAAGCACCTCCCAAGTTGCAAGAAATGCTGAGATCAGATCAGTGGGGATGTGCAGCCGTAGTAGTGGATGGCAGGGAATTCCAGCGATTGACAGTAACAGATGAGTTTGCACAAAAGAAAATGGAGGAACTGAGAAAAGGTAGAGGGGAAGGGGAAGGTTTCAAGGAAAAAGGTGGATTGTTGTACAGGAGAGGGGTGCTGTATGTACCTGCAGGTGAATTAAGAGGTAAAGTGTTGAGGCAACATCATGATAACCTGACTGCAGGACATTTTGGTAGAGAAAAGACCCTGTATCAGAGCACACGGCAGTTCTGGTGGCCAAAGTTGAGGGAGGAGGTAACACAATATTTAAGAGGTAAGCCAAGCCCACTCACTAGCCCTGCCCCCTTGTGTCTGCACAAGTGTGTGGAGGAAGGGAACTGTTGTGCATGCAGTTGTATACACACAGGCTCCCACCCTGAAGATGTTTGTGCCATACATGTGGCTGCCAGGGGCTTGAGCTCAGCAGGGTTCCGCTTCTGTGCTACTCTCGACTCTGAATGTAATGGCTGAACAGGGCTGCTGTCTCCCAAACTGTCTCACTTTGATAACAATAATTTAAAAATGAGACCGATCTTGCCCCTTACAAACTACAAAGACACAATGCGCAAGAGTAGAGGAACGGAGGGGGAAATGCAGAGGAGGGAGAGTGGTTTGACACTGCTAGGACAAAGTAGGAAGTAAGTTGTAAACAGGCATTGATAGCCAGTTTGGGCCAGTTTGATCTTTTCTTGCTGGTGAATATGCGTGGATGGAGTAGATGGAGTAGCTGCAAATTACCTAGCAGCTCCTGTTCTTCTGGTTGGTGTCAGAGCCCAGGCTCTGTTTCCCCACACATTTGTGATCTGAGGGCATAAGTTAGTCATTTAGATGTGCTGGTGAATCATATTAGTGTGTTCCGCATGTCATGTCAACATTTTACAGAGGCATGCAAATGGTACCTTCGGCGTTTTTTCTTTTTTGGAAAACAGCACGTGGCATTTGTATATTGTTAACCAGGAAATAAATAAGTCAGTAAAAACAGGCTATTGGAAATTGCTTAGATATCCTGATAGTCACTATAGGGCACGCCCAGACAGCTATGGAGAAGGGATGCCTTGAGCCCCATGTAGGTGATCTGTTCAGATTATTTCTGAAACTTGAAAAATTGTGACTCACAAACATTTTCAATGTGTAAAGATACCAAAGCAGCACAAGCACAGCAGATAAAACCCCAAGGTAAAGTTCCAGGTAGGCACACATTAGTAAAAATCAGAATTTAGCTCAGTGATTTGATGGAGGAGGGTCCGCCTTAACGGTTAAGGTGATGCCTGTATGCTTAAAACCTACCTTCTTCAGGAAGTTAATGGTGGTTTTCAATCTTGGTTGTAGACCTCTGTTATCACTTATATGACTAAACAGACGATCAATTCAGAAGCAGTGCACTTGAATGAAGGGGATGGACAAATAAGCAATGAATGACGGCAACAGGAAAATCAAACTCCACTCCTGTTATTCTGTTTTAATGGCTAATACCAACAGGGACGGGACCAGCAAAAAGAGGTTAATGAATTGCAAAGATCCTTTAGAAAGTGATTGACTGGTATTGAAGCTCAGTCAAATCAGTCATAAATATTTACTATTATTAGCAACAGTAGGTTGCCTATTATTTCCAATTGATTTTAAAGCTGTCGGAAATCTACCACCGCAACTATTAGCCAGTGATGTTGAGGTTTTTTTTTTAATCAATATTTTCTAGAAACAAACAATTCTGCAGCATGTAAAACGTCTTAAATCCTGTTAAAATCACTTTCCCCACCCCTCCACAAACACTTCGCAAATGATGAAAACACAGGACGTCAAGGCTTCCAATGCCATTCAGAATAACCATTCTAGTGTTCTTATTTATCTGCTGTATTTACTATAACAACTATGAGTTTTACCATTTCGTGGTGCTCTTTATTAAACCATCAATGAGCCTCAAAGCCAGAGTTGCCTTATTTATTTTACCATGTGAATGAGCCATACCAGGCACGTAATAAGTTTTATTTGCAGAAACTGCATATGGGGTGAAGCTTTTCAAGGGTTAATACAACAATGTTCTTACTATTTCTGAACAATGGACTAAGATTTTTCTTGCTATCCCTTTTATAATATGGGAATTGGTAGAGCATTCACCATCCCTTCCCTTCACAGTTTTCTTCTATATTAGAAAAATAAGTCTTCAGAAAGGTAGGTTACCTTTCAGAAAGGTAGGCTTTTTGTAAACCTTTTAAAAGAACAATTATTTATTTCAAAGGAACATAACAAAAGGGATTTTTTTTAAAAAAAAAACGAGAGATAACAACAAAGAGTTAACATTTCCCTGGGCAGACAAGTTTCCAATTCAATTAGTTTTAATGAACCTTCTGCTCACTGGTTACTGAACTAGAAAGAACAGCAATAAATGCCCAGAGGAAAGAGAGAGAGAGAGAGAGAGGGAGAGAGAGGATATTAAGAGGGTTAGTATATAGTATATAAATTTCTAAGTTGACTAAAAGCTTAGCTGTGATATAGCTCTTTTTTCAAAAGAAGAAACAAAAAGAACAATTGGAACCTAAATGTCCTCTCTCCCCGTCCAGTAAGTAATTGCCCCTATTTCTGCTTCTGCACTTTTAGATTTTAGACCAGTTTTGCAATTCTACAGTACTGTGCTGGATAAATGAACGTATTTTAAGAAAGTAGCTAAGGCTGCAAGCAGATACCCATTTACTTGGGAGATGGGGTGGGGGAGAAATTTGATCCCAGTTTGCGTTTAAAGGCGAACCTATCAAAACCAACTGGGATAGCTCAGTTGGTGGAGATTGAGATTCTTTATCGCAGGGTTGTGGGTTCAAGTCTCACCCTGAGCAAAAAGATTCCTGCATTGCAGGGGGTTGGTCTAGATGATTCTTGTGGTCCCTTCCAACTCTACAATTCTGTGGCTGTATTCTGAAACGAGATAGGAATCAAGTAGCAGCCACCCTTTGTACTTTTCATAATTTTGCAATGCGCTTTCCCATCCAAGTCATGTGCACAAAAAAGGGCAATACGTTCACTGCATAGTAGTGAAAATAACGTGCAAAAATGTGGGGAGAAACATTTCTTTTTAGAAATGTGTGTAATGGGCAGAATTGCCTACAAAAGTGAAATGTGCATTCAAATGCTGGATTTTCATGAGGACTTAAAAACAACAACTCACAACTGGAAATGTGGAGAACCGAAGAGTGGAAAAATGAGAAACCAAAATGAAATGTTTCCCCAACGCTACTTGAAGAGGGGATTGGACTTGGTGACTTTCTGGGTCCCTTCCAACTCTACATTCCTGAGCCTATGAATTAAATGTGACTTACATCTGAGCAAACATGTGTAGGATTGCCCTTTTAAGTAGCCACGCTGAACCCTTCGAACAGTGTTAGGAAAATGTGTAAATATAACAGCAGGATACATTGAGTTATTATTTTTTCTTTCATTCCATCTACACATCTCATTTAAACAAATGCTTTGGTAGAAAAGTTTATATAGAGGTGAGTTGCCATCTTAAATGCATACGTCTGATAAAAGGGTATGGGGATCTTAATTGATTACGTTAAACTCAAAGTCTACTATTAAACTGCCTTTAGATCTGCCAGTTGCACCTGTAATACTTCAAGGCACATCCCGGTATGTGTGGGGCATCTGCATGTACCCTTGAACTCAACTTTATCTTGGCTGAGTGACATTTGGGTTTAGCAGATATT
This sequence comes from Podarcis gaigeae, assembly GCF_964106915.1. Lineage (NCBI taxonomy): Eukaryota > Metazoa > Chordata > Lepidosauria > Squamata > Lacertidae > Podarcis > Podarcis gaigeae. Next base: position 105,194,847 of record NC_139678.1, on the reverse strand, counting down.
CATTCCATTTCTCAAGCTGTTCCATAACATTCTCCATAGGTTTGCTCCATAACAGAAGTTCTTTGGGTGGTCCAGAAAGCAATAGATAAAATTTAAAATGCAGTAAACAACAACAAAAACTATAACAAACACCTGAAACACAATTAAAAGGCAACTCAAAACCAAGAGGCCCACACTATGAAATATGCATTGTGGAAGCAGGCACCAGAAGGACTATAAAGATGGCACAAGGCAAATCTCTCTCTGACAAGCCTGGTCCACAACTGGGGTACCACTACCATAAAGGCCCTCTCCCTAGCGGTTCCCAGCTTTAAATCATTTGACAATTTAGGGTCTTGGAAGAGGATCTTGAGTTTTTCATATTGGTACATACTGTTCCGTGTTAAGTATTCATCCATTTGTGCTACTGGGTACAAGAGAATGGTTGCAACATGCCACATCAGCAAAATTGAAGGAGCACCCCACATTCAGAATCTTGTGACTTGTGAAATAGTAATATTTTATTTTTATTTTATTTATGGAAATTCATTGATGATTAAAAAAAAAATTAAGATGGCAATTAATTTTTTCCAAGTTCTTAAATTTCCACCTTAGTCATTCTGATTTTCTGTTAAAGTAAGAAATATCCAAGGTCAATATTCTTTTTGGAATGCGGGTTATAAAATGCAATAATATCCAACTGGCTGCAGTGTTTGCTACTTTTTTTTAAACCTTCATTCATTTAGAATCTCAAAATGGATTTTTTCTCATTTTACACACACGCAGCTATGTGCAACAAATTGAAATGAAGAATGTTTCATAACCATATATAGTTCATAGTTTAAGAACAATTTTAAGCTGCCTATGATAAACACAGGCAAATATTAATCTATTTTTTCCATTGGATGAAAGCAAGATCAATATCTCCAATTGGCATTTCCTCTTCTTTTGAGAATTAAGTGCTTCCCGCCTCCCCAAGTAATTTAAAAAACTTATGCACTATTGCTCCTTAGATTCTGACATGCGGCACTGTAAATAAAAAGTGTTCCTATGCCTTGATCTAGGTGCTAGAACCAATATCTTTTTCAGCAGCGTCTGTTGGGTGTTTTAAATGTTCAGTCTTTTCTGAGCTTCTGTTATAGCGCTGCAACGAAACCATCGGACAACAATCCATGTAATATATTTTATAGATCTCCCTTTATGTGGAAAACGATTCTGAGGCAGTGTCCTTTGGAAACACAAAAGATTATTGTTTATCGAAACTGAACAGAACCCAACAGGCTTAAATTATCAGCATCATTGCAACCGCATTTCATTTTTGCATCTAATGCTGTGATAGCTGGACTGTGTTTTGTGTGTGGCTCCTTAGCAGCGCAGCTAAAGAACTGACAAGTGAGTATGTGACAGCCGAACTACAGCTTAGACCAATGGAACTACAAAAGGGAAAGAACACACATGCAGTCCCCCCGCCCCCCCGATGTCAAGTTGACTTGTTTACAGTTCTCTATACAGAGCCAAGTCATTTTACCACAAAAATATGGAGTGAGCTATGTGCAACTGATACACTTGGTGCTTGCTTATTCGTTTTAAATAACAGAAAGCTTCAGCACTCAGTATGCCTGGACTCGCGGACAGGTGATGCTAAATAAGAAACACATCCCAAGCATGTTAAGTTCATTAAATCCCGATAAATTGCAATAAAGGATTCTGGGAAGGTGGACCTGGATGGCAAAGTAACTCGTGACTCCCACTTTCCTAAACAGCAACTAAAATTCTAGAACTTGCCTTTGAGATATTGCAAGAACTTTGTCAAGTAGCACACGAGAAAATAGAGCCCACAGCCATATAGTAAGCAAAAAAATTCTGTTTGAGTATTGACATGACAGTTTTTGAAAGTTCAAGCAGAAAACCAATTATAATGAGCACCGCAAAGCCCGGAGCCCTGCTGTTCAATAAATAAAAAGTACAACAAACTGTTTTCCAAAAAGGTTCTAGAGAGTTTTCTCCTTGTCCCACTACTTACAATATGATTACATAAATAGTCTCTGTTTGCTGTTGAATTGCCAGGCAGCTGTATTAAAGTACAAATCAAATCAAGTTAGGATTAGAAAGTAAAAGAGCATGGTTTAAAGTAATCTATCCCTCAGGAACTGTGCTCAGATTCATCAAACAGAGCTTAAAGTACAGTATATCTTATACCCTTGTGTTTCTATGCTGCACTGCTGTAAAACCAGTTATTATTTTTGATATCCAGAGAATGTAGCTTGTAGCTTTAGGAGGCTCACTTGCTTATTTAAAAAGTACTATAAACCTTACCTGTCACTTACTATTATTTCTTTTGGTTAAGACTCATGAAAATGACATCAGGACGTCACACAAAAAGACCTTTTTTTTTTTTAACTGACCGTCCCATATTTGGCTGTCTAGAATTATTTTGAGCATTTTCAGTAGCTAAATGGGGGGGGGGGGGAGAGGTTTAGGAAGCTATTCAGTTCTGTTAAAAAAAAAAAGAAGAGTTGTCTTCCAAAAAACAATGTCTGCTTCCTGTATTTGGTATGCCTTCTGTGGCACAAAGCTTAGCCATTGTGCCATAGGAACCTTTCTATAAAAATGCATAATTTGGTTCTCATCGAAGAGGGAGCCAGTTTGAAACTAACACGCTGGCACACCTTTTGTGCTGTACCTGCAACTTATGTGCAGTAAAATCCTCCTTCCTGCCTCTCAAGGTGATGCAGATGATCAAACTAACCCAAATGCTCTTCAGCACAGTTTGTTATTTATTATTATTAATTAAATGTTTTAGTCACTTTATTTTTTAAAAAAGGAAAAAAGGTGGACTTAAACTGTTTTACAGATAATAAACCATATACAGTCGTCGATATTCGACAGTCTAAAGCAAACTTTTTCAGCTGACTTCAGCAAACTTTTTCATCAGGGGGCCTTACCACTGTCCCTCAGACCTTGTGGGGGGGGGGGGGGGCTGGACTATATTTTGAAAAATAATAATGAACAAATTCCTGTGCCCCACAAATAACCCAGAGATGCATTTTCAATAAAACGACACATTCTACTTGTGTAAAAACACACTGATTGGTAAAACAGCTACTTTGAGATCTTGTATAGAATGTCCTGGGAGATTGAAGTGTTCTCCTACTGGTTTCTCTGTCTTGTGATTCCTGATGTGATTACAAGATCTCAAAGTAGCTGTTTTACTACAAAGGAATTTCAGAAATAGACTGGAAAGAGAAGCTGCTGAATTGCAATTTATTACCAAACCTAAAACCATGGAGAGACCTGGTCTGAACAAAGACATTGGATTCTTTTCTCATTATACATGACAAAGCCATTTTTCACCTTCTCACCCCTTGCTTTTTCCTGTAAGACCTATTGCAGTCGTTAAGAGTCGTCAACAGGCTCATCACAGCTATCTGCCAATCACCCATTCCCACCACCCTTCTGAGTAATACCCCTCCCCTCCTTCTCACTATATAGAAGGGTCTGGTGACTTCTGTTTCAGTGTATCTGAAGAAGTGTGCATGCACACGAAAGCTCATACCAAGAACTAACTTAGTTGGTCTTTAAGGTGCTACTGGAAGGAATTTTTTTTTGTTTTGACTATGGCAGACCAACACAGCTACCTATCTGTAACTTTAAGTGGGGAGTAAGGGTTTGTCTCCTGATTTTTTTTTTATTTATTTTTTGTGGCCTTAAAATAATTAATAGATGGTTGAGTGGTGTGCATAATTACTGATATACTTTTAAAAACTTTACTACTTTACACTGGCCTTTCTGCTGCAAGTCCTTGCAACATGTGGCTGTCTTGAATGCTGCCTGCATAGTTCTGAAGGGCTTAGGTTTTTGTTTTTGTTTTGTTAAAGCGGAGCTTTAATGTGGGATTTAAAAAAACCACCTTAAATGAATATTACCTTTACTTATTGGGAAAGATTGAGGGCACAAGGAGAAGGGGACAACAGAGGAAGGGATGGTTGGATAGTGTTCTCGAAGCTACCAGCAGAAGTGTGCATGCACACGAAAGCTCATACCAAGAACTAACTTAGTTGGTCTTTATGGTGCTACTGGAAGGAATTTTTTTTTGTTTTGACTACCAGCATGAGTTTGACCAAACTGTGGGAGGCAGTGAAAGACAGGAGTGCCTGGCGTGCTCTGGTCCATGGGGTCACAAAGAGTCGGACACGACTAAACGACTAAACAACAACAACAACCACCTTTAATTAACCCTCTGCTGTTGTGTTTAAGCAAAAATCAACACTCTCCAATGCATGTTGGACAGCCTCACTTCTTACAAAGTTCATGGACCCAGAGTAAGGTAGAGATATAGGAAAACACAGAATTTATAAGGTACAGCAACAAGAGAGCAAGAGAGTGACAGAGGAGCATGAGGTGGTGTGGGACCTCTGCCTGATCTGATGTTATGACATTGGCTTCGGAGAGCAGGGAAAACACCCTATTAATGCTAGTGCATCTCATTATTCAGCCTGCATACAGAGTGTATGTGCATCCCTAATATTTATACTATGTTCATAGTTAGGGATAGCTGTAGTAAAATCTGGATGATGAATCTTGCTCGAATTTAAAGTGTCTTGACTTTTCCCCTTATCCTTTTAAGCTATTCCCCTTCCAGTTGCATTCTGAGCCATACACCATTGTACCTATTGAGAGGAATGTCATCAGCTATCATTGTTTAATTACACCAGTGGCAATAATGGAGTAAAATTACCCATTTATTCTTTTCCCCACCCCCATATGCATTGGGATTTTTTTTGGGGGGGGGGTCATCTTTTTCAATACGCAATATGTTGTGTTTGGAAAGCTCTTAATTTATGAAATTCTTTTTAATGACATATTGATTTTTATCAGCCACACCAAACTAAAGGCAAATGTACCATGCTGCCATTATTAAAGAAAAACACCCCTCAATAAATTAGAGGTAAACGAAGATAAATGATTTTAAGTGCTCAGTTTGTAGAGTAAATTGAACCCATACATCACAGGCTTTCATTATTTTATATTTTAAATACAGCCAGGTGTATGGGAGTTGATTGACCAGTAATGTAGAATTAGCTATATTGGTCATAACACTGTTTGTGAGAGGTGGGGAAGAGAAAAAGGATATTGTCCTTTTAATGTAAATACCAGGAGCCTAATTTCCATTGGATTCCCCCCCCCCAATATTTCTTTTGAATCGGCTTGCTAATCAGAGAACTCTAGCATGGATTATACTGTCTTCTGGGCAGCCCCCCACCCTGATCCTGCATGGAGAAATGAAGGGCTCTGTGTTAATTTTAAACCTCCCTTTGATTGGGTGAACCTGTCTCCGTTTTCTGTGACACGGTTGCCACAGGTCATTGCCTGGTGCAGTGTACCATGAAACAAACAAATAGAAAAAGGCACCTTCTGGCACTTTAAGTTCCACTGCCATCTGACTACAGCCCCAGTGGTTCAGAATGATGAAAAACAGAGCAGAGCCTTGGACCAAAAAAAGAAGAGGGGGGGAACCGGGGGGGGGGGAGCGGCTTCTGGTTAGAGTGGGAAAAATGTGTGTGATGATCACATGAGCTGGGAAGGGCAGGATAGACAGCTGAAGTCATCTCAAAACTCAAGAGAAAAGCAGCCGACAAGAGGTCACAATTATATTCTGGTATCGCCCTCCCTTTCAGCGAGATCTGATATATTCAGTTTGTTCTTGTATGGTGCTTAGGGAAGTTCTAATTAAGGGAAGAAAGAATTTTGACACATGTGAAGCAGAGATCAATATTTAGCACTATAATCAGCAATTCCTGATGGTTTGACAGTGTCACTATACACATTGTAACTATCCATTATTCTCTGAGAAGGGAGCCAGGCGAAGGCTAACAGGCTTACTGCAAGCTATCATGAATCACATAAAGCAGGGCCTCATTCACTTCTATTTGCCTTTCTTTTCATCTTCATTCATCCTTATAGAGGAGGTTTGCTTGCTGCCACCGGCCCCCGAAAACTACCATGTTTCTGAACTGCCGCACGGCCACCGATTAAATGTCTGCTTTTATGAAGCGCAATTGCCTGCTTCTAAACAAGAATATTAATATTTTCTTTGCTTATGTGTGCGCTGTATTGTAAAAATGGAGGTGGAGTTCCTTGCTGCTGGGAAAATACATTGCAACTCATTTGCTTTGTTAATGTTCTGTTGGAGGGAAATAGGAAAAGAAAACGCAGTAGCACCATATTGCATCATACCAAAAACAATGCTTTATGCAGGCGATGAAGTATGTTCTTCTGTGTTAATGACTAAGTAAAAAAAGATCCTAAAGGAAGAAGTATGTGTGTTGGGGGTTCTTTTTGTAGGTGTATATTCATTGTTACTACCCACATTGGACACCTAATCCTGAAAGTTGGGATATTTCAGTTAACATAAACAACAACAACGAAGCACCGATCAAGGCTTAAGGACCAGATGTGTGAAGTATAACCACTTTTATTTACTATAGAAACTTCATTGTGGAAAAATTGATGTTGGATGAAGAACAACAAATATTGCAACTTGGGGAGATGATTCTAGAGGGGGGGAAATGGTCTCAAGTCCTGAACTGAGTGGGAGTCACAATAGTTGCAATTATGGTATCTTTTCCTACTGATTTCGGTGATTTGTGTCCTGTGTAAAATATGCCCAAGGTAATTGAGAGACAGGACTGAGACACATGCCCCAATACTTGAGGGTGGTTTTTTTTTTAAAAAAACTGCTTCTAAACTGGATATATTTGTATTTGCACAGGACAAAAGTCTTCACACCAAGACTCACTGGGTAGCTCAATTGGTAGAGCATGAGACTCATAATCTCAGGGTCATAGGTTTCAGCCCCTTGTTGGGCAAAAGATTCTGGCATTGCAGGGGGCTGGACTAGACGGCCCTTGTGGTCCCTTGCAACTCTATGATTCTATTTAGCAGATTCAGCTTGCTAGCAAGAACTTTATCTCCAAAACTGCTGTCACTGAGATGCAAGAGCCTCTCAGATGTCCCATCATGAATACAAGCTGTTGGTGTAAACCAGGCACCCCCAACCTGCGGCCCTCCAGGTGTTTTGGCCTACAGCTCCCATGATCCCCAGCTAACAGGACCAGTGGTCAGGGATGATGGGAATTGTATTCCAAAAAAAATCTGGAGGGCCGAAGGTTGGGGATGCCTGGTGTAAACTTTCTCCCCCCTGCCTGACACTGAACTTCTTGCTTGTGAGTTCCTTGCTCTCGCTCACTGATGCTGGCCACTACATTTTCCTTCCAGGATTGACACAAAATTGTGGTACTTCATAGCCTTTATACACAACTATGCTGCAGCAGGGCTGTGCTGTTGATCACACCCACCAGGTGGCCTCTATCGCTGATGAAAACGTCTGCAGAGGGAGAGGCCTTTGTGTGTAGATTTTTGCAGTATCAGGAGCCCTGATTGTTGCATATATATATATGCCAGAGCTGAGAATGGGGAGGCCATGTGACCTTGGGGTGGGGCAGAGGTCACCCATGAAAGGGGTTGCTGTCGTAGCATTGTTCTTGATGGTTCTGGAAAGAAAAACAATGGCAGCTGGCAGTAATGAAGAGCTGAGACATGCACCTCTGTTGCATGCAAAGCCAGGTTTCTCTTCTAGCGTTGGCTAACTGTTGGCTAACTCCTTAATCATGGTACTCTGATAGCAAAGTAATCAGGTCCATAATAAACATGGCAATCCTCAGTGTTAGCTCCAGGTTCTGTAGGGACCTCCTCCCTTAGTTAGTCTACCTCCTCACTGCAGCATGTCCAGGGAGCTCTTGTCCAAGGGTACTTTGCTGAGGTGTGTGTCCTCTGACAGATGCCCAACCAGGCCTGTCCTTTACATAAGTCCTGCCACTACATATAAACTAGCATTTTCACTGAGCTGGAAGCCCTTAGCTTAAATCTGCACTTGGCTATGAAGCCACGTGATGGCCTTGAGTAAGCTCTTGGCTTTTGTCTAAAGCAGTGTTTCCCAAACTTGAGTCTCCAGCTGTTTTTGGACTACAGTTCTCATCATCCCTGACCACTGGTCCTGCTACCTCAGGATGATGGGAATTGTAATCCAAAAACAGCTGGAGACCCGAGTTTGGGAAACACTGGTCTCAAGCTAGCCATCTCCTCCCAGCAATATGGGAGGAAAAGCAGTTACTACATTATTGGGGCATTTGTGCCAAACTGCTCTCTGGCAAGGTTGCATGTGTTGCTTTTGATTTTGCTTGCAAGTTCTTATTGTAAAAATGAAAAATAAAGGGCAGCATCAAACCAATGTGTCCCGTGGGGCAGTTCCTGTTCTACAAGTGGAAATCCTTGCACTACCAGAAGGCTTACTAAGCACTATGCTGGATGCAACTAAAGTCTTTTAAAACACCAATATGGGGATAATAATATTGGCCTTTTTTTGTGAGAACCACTGAGATAAAATACATAAAGCACCTGAGAGAAGTTTGTTTACCAGAGTATTTCTGGACTGATTTTTTCCTACCTGGACTGATTTTAAACCCTAACAAGACCCTTTAAGTGGTTTATAATGCTTAGCCAATCAATTAAGGCAAGTTAAAACATTACAAACAGGACTAAAACATAGATGAAGAACCGAAGAGCAGAAAAATTAAAATGTCATTGTCGTAATTAAATACCATTGAAAGCCAGACAAAACAGAAACTTTTTTTTAAAAAACTGCCTACTTAAAAACCATCTGGGGCAGAGCTAGTCCGACTTTTTCCAGGAGGGAATTCTGCATCCAGGGTACTGCCACATTGAAGGTTCCCACCAAAGAAACCCATTTAAGTGATGGGATAAAAAGCACGGTCTCTGAAGAAGGTTGCCTTTCTGATCGCCTAATCTCAAACATGGCATTATGTTGTTGCCATTTTACGCTACAGAATACCCGCTTTCAGATTGCCAGCAATTTCTAGTCAAGATGAAATTCCTCTTTTGCCTAGCTGGTTATAAAAAACTAACTTGTTATTTTATCTAGATTTTGTCCTACACAGGATGTTTTTGTCCTCTTTTTTAGGATGGGCAAAATGTGCCTTCCACTTAACTGTTGAGGTAATTTGTGGTAGTGCATCATCCCCATGCTCCTATTAATGTAAATAATGTGTTATTAACATAGAGAAATCAGAACGGTTGGAAAAGGGTAACGATATAATCTGACTCAGTTTTAGTATAGAAGAACCACATCTCAGACATTTTCTTCCCAACAGTCTCACATTTTGCCGGCTGCACTGTGGAGCTGGAGGTGGATGTGAAAAAGATCTGGCGTCCTGCGGCGCGGCTCTGTTGCTACCGTGAAGGTCCCTGTCCTGCGAGGTGCTGAGCTTGCTGGAGCACCCTCTCTGCCTTTTGATTTAAGCCAGGAATTGAGATCGCTCAGCACCTTGAAGGATTGAGCTGTAACCGAGATGCTGACACAGACTCAGATACTGACTATCCCAAGTACCACTAATTAAGGGCTGTCCAACTGTGCTTTCTGTTGAGCCGTTTGCTCTGGTGGGTGACAGGAAACAGCCTGGGATCTGTCTGCAGGATGACATAACAAAGGAGGGGGAGGGGAAGAGTCAGAGAGAACGGGCTGGTATAAAGAGATCTAAACTAGATTAAGCTTGCTCGATCTCGTGAATATGTAGCTTGAGATTTAAAAGCGTGACTTTATTTTTCTGCCGTTTTCGTTGTAATGTGTCAAGTTTTGGCTCTTCCGGTTGCATCTGCTCTTGTGCAATAATCATCACACTATCAAATCCTATGCTCCAACCATCCCTATTTATTAGGGATAGTCCTTATTTTCTGGCTTCTAACACTTATACCTTTTTTTTAAAAAAAACCTTTGGGGGAGTTGTTTAAGTTGCAATATTTTCAGCCTGCAGTCCTCCTCCTCCCCATTTCCCTAGAAATTAAAACCTTTATGGGGGTGGTTAATACCTGTCTATTTGTGCATGCTTGTAGTGTACTGCCTTTCATTCCAGAAGGTGCAGCTGGTGAGCTTCACTGTGAACATGTTACAGGACAATTATGGTAGTGTTGCTTTTTTTTATTTTTATGAAAATGCTTATCTTTATCCCAAAGAACAAACACCCTCTTTGTTTTTCAATCAATTTGGGCCAGACTATTGTAGAGTAAATTAACACAACACACAGCATGTGGACAACAGCTTTCAGCCATGTGTAAAGGTAGAGAATGAGACTCAGTAGGAGGTTCTTGGTATGAGAATATGGGAAATACAAGTGGAACAGGAGTGTCTCTATTTTGATCTGTGAAGTATGGGGAGGAGGTATGTAAATTTCTGAGAAATGTGGAAAGGCAGATAGTCAAAATGTGTGAGAAGGAGAGTGTGTAGCCTTGTTTTTAGAGTAGGACTTTGAGGAAGATCCTTATTTTTAGAGTGGGGATGTTACCATTTGTGTTAAGTTGTTGAGGGGTGCTGAAACATGAATGGTTCACTCACTTTTCAACTTCCGGAACTCAAACCAAAGGTTCACACATTTAAGTTGGAACCGACTGAAGCTGTCTTCTTAGCATGCACCATAGATATATTCTGGAATCCTAGCTGTTGTGGAAATTGCTGCGACTGATGTCTGTGAACTGCTGGTGGCTGTGTTACATTGCTCATGGGAATGGAAAGCCTCTGGAAGTGTGTTATATTGGCTCAGAGCTTTTCATTATGTTGAGTTGCCGACTTTTGGTTTCAGAAGTTCTTGTATCTGTGTAGGACCAGTGGTATAGCCAGGGTTTTTACACACACTAACTCTGGCATTTACTGCCACAAGATGTAATGTGGACATTCACCTTGATGGCTTTGAAAGGAGTTTAGACAAATTCATGAAAGATATGTTTATCAATGGTTACTAGCCATTATGTTGTGTACTACCTACAATATCAGAGGCAATAGGCATCTGACTACTTGTTGCTGGAGGTCACAAGTTGGGAAAGTGCTGTTTTGCTCATGACTTCCTTGGGAGCTTCCTAGAGGCCGCTATGAGAACAAGGTGCTGGACCAGAAGGACCTTTGGTCTGATCCAGCAAGGGTCTTCTTGTGTTTTGATAGGACAGGAAACAGAGCCCGAGTCACTAAGCAAAGATAAGTAAAAAATAATAAAGCTTCCTGTGTGATTTGGGGAACCTCCAGATTAGATTTTGGGATGTGCAGGGGTAGAGGATATATATATATATATATGTATGGTAATATTTGGGGAGAGACTATGACTGAGTGCCAGAGCACATGCTTTCAATGAAAAAGATCAAGAGATTCTTTATCGATACAAAATTTTAAATTCTCTTCTGTTGCCTATGCACCATTCAGAACCTCTAACAACAATTAAAACCAACAGTGAAATATTTTCCCCATTAAAATGCAACATAATAGAAAGAGACAAACGGCAGCAGCTGAAACAGGCATTGGATAAAGCAAATGACTGCCCGAAGCAGGAAGGTTTTCCCTTATGGTCTTTCATTGTGTGGCAGAGGGCCAACTGAGCCTTTCTGAGGCAAGGAGTTCAATTCAGGTGTGGCCACAGGGGAGGCCCTTTCTCTAGTCCCCATGAACCAAGGCTCCACCATTATTAGGTTATAGAAAAAGGTATCTCCATCTGGATGCATGCAGCCTGGTTGCGGGGAGATGGTCCCTATGTTTTCCTGGCCCTAAACCATCTGCGGGAGGGTGTGTGTGTAAAATGTCATCACCAACGTTTTGAGTGGTGTTCAGAAATAAATTGGTACCTAGTTCAGTACTTTCATGACAGACTTCGTATAATCCTGTCCCCATGCACCCATCTTCATCCTGGGTCATCTCTGGCCCCTGTAGTTATGATCAGGGGCAGGTGATATGAAAGACCCCTGCCTGAAATCTTGGGGGCCTCTACCACTCTGAGTTCACCTGCTAGAAGGGAGTATTTTTATTTTTTTTACCCTGCTCAGTATTGAGAGGTTCAGGTAGATCAATATCTATAAACACATTGGGAGGAATTCAACGTAGCGCTATGGCAATCATGCCATCAGCCAGGGCTTTTTTTTTCAGCTGGAGCTCACTGGATCTCAGTTGCGGCACCTCTCAGGTAGGCGCCATTGCCATTATAAGAGAACTAGGGAGGCGTTCATGGTCAGTTCCAGCACCTCTTTTTCTAGAAAAATAGCACTGCCGTCAGCACAATGATTTCAGCTTGCCAGATGGAATGATACCTCATTTGCTCCCTCTGTGCCCTGTTCTGATGGTTCTTCCAACCCACCAGAACCAATTTGGTATGTGTGTTTGCATGCACGATTGCATCAGTGAAAGCCCATGCATGGACTTTTGCCAGCAGGATTCATTAGTTGACTCTGTCCCATATAAAATGCCTCTCTTCCACTTTGGGGGGGGGGGGAGAGAAGTGGCAAGAGGGGCTGGCCCTCAAGACTCAAAGCCCAAATAAGCCCAGTGGCCAAAAAGGTTGACAAACCCTGTCCCACAGAGGAGGATAAAAAAACAACAACTATGGCCCTGTTTCGGAATCTGGCACCCAAAATCGAATTTAAGAGAGACGTAGGAAATACATGAAGCTAGCCAAGCACTTGGCCATAACGCCTCCTGGTTGTTTCTCTGTGTGTCAAACACTGTCTAGCTCTCTGCAGCACCATCTTTCCTACAGCACTATTATTTAATTGTAAGCCAAAGATCAGAGGTCTTTAACTCTTTAACTGAATCCCAATGTCTGCCAAATTCAATAGCTGTCATTCCTTTAGAAAAAAGACAGTGTAATATGTGTGTTCTGATCTAATTTTGCAGAAGAGAGACACAATTTACATACAGTTTATTTAGTTAAGCCCCCAAAATCAATACCTTTGTCTGTAGCTCTTTTATTTAAAATATATCATGACATGGCAAACTGCTGTATAAACGAATGTTTCTAAACCACACACGTTGCTAATGTTTTCATATGGCATGCATTCCCTCCCCACCAAAAAAAAGTTTGAGCTGCAGAATTTAATAGAAGAGCCTAAATGTGTATTAATATTGGATTCTTAAAGAATGCTAAGGGTTTTTTCCTATTAAAAAAACAGTTCTAAAATTGTAAATATTGTTTTGAAAGGTCAGTTATTTACCCAGGACCTATTTACCAAATGGAGAACATATTTCAAGGAAAAGTAATACAGAAGGAGTCATGCTTAAGAGTTTTAAAAAGGTAATTTTTTTAAATAAAAAAAATGCCATTCAGTAAAAATGATAGCTGCCTTAGGCTACAGCCAAGCTAACAAAAACTTTTATTTCTGAAAACAGCCTATTTTGGGTAGATCTCAAACTATTTCTCATACTGTGTAAGGAGGTTACATCAATTTTGTATAAGAAAGCACTCTAAAGAGAATTACTACAGCTTCTGCCATATCATGATTTGTTCCACAATGAATAAAGCTGCAATCCTTTCCATACGTACCTGGGAGTAAGTCGCAGTGAATGCAGTTGCCCAGTTTACACACAACACCCAGCAAAGTTATGGTTTAAGCCTGAATGAGGGAATGTACAGAAACCACCGAGCTAAGCCATGGTCTAGCTGCTATATCCGAACCTGGGATTGTGGTTTGCTTCCCTCAAACAAAACACAAGTGGTTTGGATATGATGCTAAGCCAAACCAAACCAGGGCTTAAGTTTCAGGTAAGTGTGGCCACAAAACTGCCGGTGAAGCTGCTGTTTTTGCTGTAAGTACCTATATGCAGGGCTGGCACAAGACATGTTGGCACCTGAGGGAGAGCCTAAAATGGCGCCTCCCTTCCCTTCCAGCCTGGAAATAAGGGGATCAGGGAAGATGTAGATCAGGAACAAGGGTGGCGTTGGGGAAGAAGGGAGATGGATCTGCTGCCTTTGGTGGACCGTGCTGCCTGAGGCCATGGCCTCACCTCGCCACATGGGTGGCCCTGCCCTGTCTGCATGCTTGCTCATTCACACTCAGTCATGGTTTGGCTTGACATTATGTGTGAACCAAGCCAGTGGGGGTTTCATCTTTCTAAACATTCATCGGATTGTGCTGTAAAGCCACAGCTTGCGAAGTTCTGCCTCAACTGAACTCTAGTGGCTATATCAGCATCAAAGTCACCATAATGCACTTCTTTTTTACTTGGTTCCTGCTTCTTGTAGCAACATGGAAAATATATCCTATCACCACAGAATGTGTCATTAAAGCTCGGATTCTAAAAGTCAAAATATTTGGTGGCATGGAAGCTGATAATGCTTCTTAATGATTTAATTTGACAGTATTGCTAATAACTTTTGCAGTCTTTGTGAGCAGCTATAGATCTGTTTGTGGAGTATGATTAAAATGTTGCAGGGGGGGGGGGTTGTTTTAAAAAGAGAGATTGTAGGGAGAGAAAAAAATATCAGAATTGTGTTTGCTCTGTAGCAATGTCAGGCCGTATCTGAGGTTCCATTTGCAGAATGGTCCATCCATGTCATCACACCAGCATCCCGAAAACCTCTCAGGATACTCACAGGGCACAGGTATGCATCACAACCTATAAGCCTCTCAAGTAAGGATTCCCAAATTCTCTTCCACAGACCACCAGTAGCCCACGAGCTTCTTTCAGGTGGTCTGTGAAGAATGGGGGGAGCAGCAGGTGTGAAAGGTGAGCTCAGCAATTGCTCTGTCATTCTGGAGAACCCGGCAGTCCATCTGGAAAGTGAACTGGAAGACTAGTTCATTACAATTGTTACAATAGGCACAGAAATAATTAAGTGGAACCCCAAGTGGTCTGGGTGGGGGAGGGAAGGTTAGGGAACCAATGCTCTGAGTGTTGTTCTTCTATTCAGTATTTGGGCAGTTTGGGGGTGGAGCTAGAAAGTTGTACATTGCCAATTATTTAATATTCCATTTTGAACAGTGTTTAGAGTACTCCCAGAGTGGCACCTGCAACGTAATGCAGACCCTCCAAGAGTCCCTATTTTCCAGAGACAGCCGTGAATTTACAGAGGCTGTCCCAGTTTCTGATTTGATCCCAGAATGTCCCGCTTTTCCTTAGAACGTCTCTATTTTCATTGGAGAAATGTTGGGCAGGTATGGAGTTCTGCGACCCCCAAGCCAAGGAGATAAGTAACTATACAACCTTTAGAAAACATCTGAAGGCAACCCTTTATAGGGATGTGTTTTAAAAAATGTTTAATGGGTGGTGTATAAATAATGTTGTTGTTGTTGTGGTGTAGTGGTTAAGAGCGGTAGTCTTGTAATCTGGGGAACCGGGTTCGAGTCTCCGCTCCTCCACATGCAGCTGCTGGGTGACCTTGGGCTAGTCACACTTCTTTGAAGTCTCTCAGCCCCACTTACCTCACAGAGTGTTTGTTGTGGGGGAGGAAGGGGAAGGAGAATGTTAGCTGCTTTGAGACTCCTGAAGGGGAGTGAAAGGCGGGATATCAAATCCAAACTCTTCTTCTTCTTGTTGTTGAATAGGATGTTCCTATTTTCATTGGAGAAATGTTGGAGGGTATGCACATTGTAAACAATAAAACAAACAAATGAGACAGTAAATGCAGCTTGACAGTGCAAAACGTGGGGGTAAACCTTATTGAAAAGAATGGAACTTATTTCTGTGTATAGGATTGAACTGGCAGGGTCAAGGTTTAAAATAATTCACATTTATCCAGATTCGTCATTGGTTTTGATAATGCCTCTCCGCTCTGTCGTATGTTAGGGCTACTACTCCCCCCATAGCCCTAAACTTACAAACAAACCTCTGTTGTCTTGACTGATACCAGGCCTGCCACTCCTACAATAGCCCCCCTTTGTGTGCAGAGGTTGCCAGTCACAATGAATACAGTTAAATTGAATTCCCCCCCCCCTCTGATATAAACCATATATCTCTCCAGAGGAGAGAGCCTAATGCATTACTACAATCCATTCTAGAGCTGCGGCAGAGAATTGCTCTTATTTTGTGATCTTTCGGGTCTTTATAAGACATAATTGTGATATGATTTTTTTCCCCATACACACATCACTTTGTGGGAAATGTCTTTTGTACTGAAATAGGACATGAGGGATACCCCAAGAAAGCAAGCCTAGATCTCCACATTTGGACAGTTTAGCCCAGTAAATCCTCATCTGCATATCTCCTTGCTTTAATTTTGGTCAGCACAGCTTGGGGTCACAAAGAAACTCCTTTAACTCTATTATTATTATTATTATTATTATTATTATTATTATTATTATATTATTATTATAATATACCACCCTTCATCAATTACAAAATAAAACACAAGTAAATAATTAAACCAAAACAACAAAACAATAACCCCCCTGTTACCCCTTGTTCTCCAGTTTGGTTTATGTGGTGTGAACATGGTACTTCCCAATACTGTTTGTCCTTCTACGTGCTTTGAGCATTAAATAAATTTGTCAGGTGGCTCTTTCAATGCTATAACCTTCAGAATTACAAAACTGTTCATTGCTTCACATGCAGCATTCCCCTTACAGATGTGCGTACTACACCAACTGCAAAACTTGAGGACTGGAAACTTGCTCTTTTAAATGAAAGCGGAGATTCCCAGGAAGCTGAATTCTGCCCTCAGTACTCGCCTTCAGTCTATAGTCTGAATTTTTCTTTTCTCTCTGGTTGTTGTGCAAACATTTCATCTGAAGCTTGCTTTCTTTCTTTCTTTCTTTCTTTCTTTCTTTCTTTCTTTCTTTCTTTCTTTCTTTCCCTGTTTGACTGACTTCATGCTCTCGTCCTCTGAAACCTTAAACAGTAAACTCAGTGACTGCTCTGAAATGTTTAGTGAGGGCAGAGCTGGTCACCAGTGTAGATGCCTTTTTATTACTGCTGATTTTACCTGACAAGTCACTCACAGAGTTCCAAGAGAGGCAGTCGCTCCTAAAGAACTTCAGCTGATTCCTCCCTCCCCCCCCCCGCCCTTGTTTCTCAATTGAAAATGCCAGCTTATTACAAGGCCTCAAGTATTTATCATTTTATTTTCCTTAGCTAGGTCATCCCAGACCCTGTTAAGCATCCTCTGTAGCCCTTTAACAGGCAGCATAAGAGAATGACAGCAGCCCACGGTGTTAATTAAATACATGGAAATTTATGTATAAATTTATGTATAAATACATGCCTTTTGCAAAATGAATTTATGGCTACTCTGTGGTGCCTTGGTTAGCCTTTCCTTATATGCAGGACTGTAGCTCGCTTGCTTTATTGGATGCTTCAGTTCATTTCCCTTGAGCTTTCCCTCGTTTAATTGCTGAATTAGCTCATGTGGGAGCAATGAATGCATCATGGGGGTGGTTGTTTTTTTAAACTCTCATCCTTTCTAACTCCTAGAAATGAGATGTATTGTGAAATAATTCCAGACATTTCATATCTCGTGCTTAAGTTTTGGCTGGGCCATTGTTGCCACTGACCCTCAGATATAGGCTGCATTCAGATGTATTGAGTTAGTTTCCCTGGTTATATTTCTGATTTCTAACGTTCCTTTTTGCACCGCAGGACCTGTTGCATGATAGAACTGTGGCTTCTTGATTGATTTAGTTCCATGTTGCACTCAATTTTAAACAAGTTCAGCCGGAACTCGCCGGAACTCAATTCTGGCACCTTTCAGGTGGGCGCCATTGCCATTAGAAGAGAACAAGGGAGGTGTTCCTGGTGAGTTACAGCACTTCTTTTTCTAGAAAAATAGCCTCAGAGAGTGCAAAGCATGACTGGAGAGTTCAGAGGACCACATTTGGCCCCCAGACCTAAGGTTCTATACCCATGATATAGAGTGAGGTTTGGAAGCACTGCCCTCACTCTTGGCTTCATTGATGAAAACAGCTTTTAGTGAGAGCCAGTGTGGTGTAGTGGTTAAGAGCGGTGGACTCGTAATCTGGTGAACCGGGTTCGCTTCCCCGCTCCTCCACATGCAGCTCCTGGGTGACCTCAGCCCCACTCACCTCACAGAGTGTTTGTTGTGGGGAGGAAGGGAAAGGAGATTGTGAGCCACTTTGAGACTCCTTCGTGAGTGATAAAGTGGGATATCAAATCCAAACTCTTCATCTTCTATGTAGCGCTACCTGAAGCCAGATCAAAGTCAGGGACAATGCTTCATGCCCTCGCTTTGGAGACGTGTGTGTAAAAAGAGGGGGAGGGGGACAAAAAAGAGAGAGTGTGGTGGTTTGTGAAACACTTAGCCCACCCTCTCTCAGGTCCCATCTTGGAACAAAAAAGTTGTGTGAAGAACTTTTGACCCAGTGTTAGTTTCAGATATACTTAAATGGCTTTTCCTGCCACTGCTGTCCATTTGGTTTTATATATTTTGTAAATGATAACAGCAAGATCTCAGCTGCATAATAACGAGTTGATTTTCCTTTTATTTTACTTCACTTTTCACTTCCTACCCAAGGACTTTCTTCCAGTTCGCACTTTTGTTATCGATATCCAGCCTGCTCTTGATGGGGAAGGAACTTTTATCTCTATAATATTTTTTAATAACCATGAAATGTTATTCTTAATGTCCACCCAGAAAATACAAAACAGAACCGTATTGATTTGTATGTTATTGTCAGAATTGCTTTAATTGCATCAAATGACATAATTGGTGTAAATAGGTGTAATGATGTCATTAGCATGTATGATTGTGACATTTAACAATGTAATTAAAATGTGTAATGACATGGTAAATGTCCTTATTAAACTACGTGAGAAAAGCACTGCAGGTGGATAGGGCATGGTGGTTTTTTTTTTTTTTTTAAATCAATAACACTGTCATTTGTTTATGTTCTTTTAAGAACATATTGGCACTTGCTTGGTTCATATTAAAGCTGATTCATAAAAAAACCCCTCTGAGTTCTGTAATGTTGAGAGAAACATACTACAATGCAGAAAAGTTTTTAAGGCTGTAATCATAAGGTGTATAGCAGGGATGAAATCTCTGCCCCCTGCCAAATGATGTAAGACTTCCTCATCAGCCTTAGCCAGCATGGCCAGTGAACAGGGATGATGGAATTTGTAGTACAACAGCATCTAGAGTACATTTCCAAACACAATTCAAAGTGTTGGTGCTGACCTTTAAAGCCCTAAACGGCCTCGGCCCAGTATACCTGAAGGAGTGTCTCCACTCCCATCGTTCTGCCTGGACACTGAGGTCCAGGGCCAAAGGCTGTCTGGCAGTTCCCTCACTGCGAGAAGTGAGGTTACAGGGAACCAGGCAGAGGGCCTTCTTGGTAGTGGCGACTGCCCTGTGGAACACCCTCCCATCAGATGTCAAGGAAATAAACAACTATCTGACTTTTAGAAAACATCTGAAGGCAGCCTTGTTTAGGGAAGTTTTTAATGTTTGATGTTTTATCGTGTTTTTAATATTCTGTTGGGAGCCGCCCAGAGTGGCTGGGGAAACCCAGCCAGATGGGCGGGGTATTATTATTATTATTACTATTATTATTAGTTTGTAGGTGTTAGTTTAGCGGAATCTTTGATCTGGACCTTGTGTGGAAATAAATGAGCTTTCCACCCCAAGAATGCTTTTCAAAGCTTTACTGCACAACAGTCCTAAAACCAATTACATATAAATGTTACTAAGAACAAAATACAAAGTAACACATTGCACTCATGTAGCAGGCAATGCAGTTCAGGCCTTTAAGTCTTTTAATACAGCCCAGGAACTTCTTTTTCTGATCCCAGAGAGTGACACCGTTATGCTTCAAGCTTCTTCTCCCAACATGCTGAGCTAGCAAACTCTTTACTGGCTTCCCACAACATGGAGACATTGAGCTTCTCAGTTGTCAACTTCCTACTGAAGAGGGACCTGCTCAAGTTTCCAGGATAATGCATCCAATATCCTAAAGCCTTCAACTCGCCCTTTTTATGCTTTTGCCAGAGTGAAATCTCTCACTTAATTGCAAACTCCTCTGCTTTGCAAATGCAAACTCCAAACTTTAACAAGAAGTTCTCCATCTCTAGTGTAAAGGACATTTCTACACTGCTATTTGTTGCTGGGAGGTAAATCCTATTTAATTTATTTCTGAGTAGACATGAGTTGAAAACCTATTTCCCGAATAGGCCACTGAAATCTCAGCTTCTCTTCCTCAGTTTTCCCATCTAGGAAATTAAACGACTGTGAAACGTATTTTGGTTTATGGTGAATTCCGTGTTTATGCTGGCAAATGAATATTCTGGCCAAAGAAAATTGGTCAGCTATGTATAAACATATTCCATTGAATTCTGTGGGATACTAGTAGGGCTACCTACATGAGCTACATTGAGTGGTGTCCAGAGATGTGTAATAAAGGAATTAATACATTTTAAAAAGTCATGTAATAGCCAGCTGGGCTAGCTCAGTCAGTAGAGCATGAGATCTCAGGGTTGTGGGGTTTGAGCCCCATGTTGGGCAAAACACTGCAGGTAGCTGGACTAGATGAACCTCATGATTATTTATTATTTATTCCAATTTTATGATGAACTGTTTTTTATTTTCTTAAAAGCTTTTATAAACCACTAAATATTTTAGAACTTTCTAAGTGGTGCAATAAAACACACACACAGAGTTGTTGTTGTTGTTTAGTCGTTTAGTTGTGTCCGACTCTTCATGACCCCATGGACCAGAGCACGCCAGGCACTCCTGTCTTCTACTGCCTCCCGCAGTTTGGTCAGACTCATGTTTGTAGCTTCGAGAACACTGTCCAACCATCTCGTCCTCTGTCGTCCCCTTCTCCTTGTGCCCTCCATCTTTCCCAACATCAGGGTCTTTTCCAGGGAGTCTTCTCTTCTCATGAGGTGGCCAAAGTACTGGAGCCTCAGCTTCACGATCTGTCCTTCCAGTGAGCACACACACAGAGTTACAACAATACAAAAACATGTAAAACTGATAAACATGAATTTGTTCAAAAACATTAAACACGGCCTGAATTTATGGGTCTGGGGAAACCTGATAAGGCTTCACAAGACATCTGAAGCACAGCTTGGACACGGGAGGCAGAAGTTTGTCAGAATTTTATAGGTTTTCTCCACTATGCACTCATCCTTGCAGAGTTTTGTTCAATACAGCTCTCACAACCAAAGGTGACTGTATTTCCCTAGAAATAAAACTTTGTGGTTTGTAATATGGGGAAAATGGGATATCTCTGCAAAAGAAGTGCTATCTTGAGAAAAGGCCCCAGTGCCCCTCACAACAAATTAGTTAAAAAACCCCAAATGAAACCTTAAACCTGAGCATTTATTGCACAAAAACTGATTGCGTTAATAATACTGGTACAGTTTCAACTTTTAGTGGTTTATGGGAAAATGTCCAAAGCTTTTACGCCTACAGGCTGCATTTAGTATTGTTTAATGCATATGCTCATTCAAAGAGCTGGCCAAGCTTAAAACTTGGAAGAGGGATAACAAATCTTGGATTTTAGTCTTACAGCTTCAAATATGTAACCTGGTTTTCTGTGCATTTTCACTGCAATTCTTTGTTGATTTGACAGAGCGCAAGGACCAGGATTAAAAAAAGCAGATTTGATTAGGAGCTATATGCAGCATATAACTTGCCAAGTCATTCTTCTTTTTCCATTGCCCTTGATATATTTTTTCCTGTTGGTGAAGTGACGGACTACGTATTTTATTTGGAAGTGAAGCCCCATCGAATTAATTGAGCTGTTAAATTCCAGTCCTAAGCATACTGGGGTGCAAGTGCCATTGATCTCAGCTGGACTTTCTTTTATGTAAATATGCTTAGGACCACAGCACATCAGACTGAACTCCCTGATTCAAAAATAACCTGGGATATAAGCTCATTAGGAAGACATAATGCAAGCCACTCCTGGTCCACCACTCTACTTGTAATATTGAGATAATGATACTAGCCCAACTTATCGGGTTGTTCATAAGAATTATTGGGATATGCTTTCAGCATACTTCTCTATTAATGCTGCTGCTACTTCTTGCCCTCCCCCTGCTTCGTACCCATTGCCACAGGTTTCAGTTCCTCTCTGCTATGAGCCAAATACTCATGCAGCGTTTTCCATTTTTTTTTGAAAGAGATTTCTAATTTGGAGAGAGAAAATATACCCATTGACCTAGATGAATTTTAACTAAAGACTGTTTCAGATCTTTATTCATTGTGCTTCATTCATAAGACCAAACCAAGCTGATTTGGTGTAACATTCTGCTCGTTCCCAACATATTCTTTTGCCTTTTCTTTGTTTTGTAGTAGACATGGAATTAGGGCTGCTTTGGTTGCTGTTTGAATTATGTTTATTTGCCCAGAAGCTATCCCGAGACTGTAAATCTGATGAAGTGTATTAATTTAGACACAAGTAAGGCTGATCTATCCATGCATGTACATTGCTTGACGTTGTGCCGTTGCCTCATCACTGCTTTGCATCTGAATGTGTGAATGGTTTCTATGGAAAAGTATTGGCTTGCATGGTTTAATTGGGCCCACTCAACTTGCAGGCCTGGCGCTGCTACAGGTGCCCCATAATATTAATTCTGCAATTGTAAGGAAGTGATCTTTTAGGATGCCAGCACATACACTTGGGAACTCCCTGCCTGTTGACATCAGGCAGGGACCTTCAATAGTTGTGTTTGGTAAACAGTTTGAGGATCTATACAACTTTGTAACATGCAGAAAATAGCATTATTGGAGAAACCAAAGACTGGAACTGAGGGAAGTCGGGGGGTGGGGTGGGGTGGGGTGGGGGGTGGGGTTCCTTGGGGGGGGAGGGGGGGAGGAAAAATGGGTCGGGAAATAAGGATATGTTTTTGGATAATATGTTTTGTTATAACTTTGAATATTTTTTTTAAAAAAATAGTTTTGTTTGGTATTGGTTTTTCATTGTTAGATTTTTATTATTAGATTTTAGAGTTATACCAGGGACCCAGAGCCAAGGTACACACCAAACAGATCCCTCCCCAGTATCCCTACAAGTACAGTGTGTATTCTCCATCCCAGTCTTCCTGCAGTGGGAGGTAAACATGCAACACGGACCTATAAACATGTTTGGCTAATCACTCTCAGTAGCCTCTTCACAATCAGGAATGGTGTATTGTCTAAATAAGCTTAGAAGCCCTCTTCAGACCTTTCTGCTCAACACAAGAAAACTGGGGTGGAATAGGCACACTTCTCTGCTTTCTGACTTAAGAGCCTGATGCACTCTTTTTGGAAGTTTGAAGAAGGCTAAAGTTAAATAGGAAGTCTTTCTTGCTTTTCAGGATGGCCCAGTGGGGAGATGGGGCATTCCCAGAGCCTCTAAATCGCCATCCTGAGAGCTCACTACTTTGTGAGATTGTACACAGAGTTGCTGGTTCTAACAGCAGCAGCAGCAGCAGCAGCAGCAGCAGCAGCTCTTGACAGGTTGTAAGTCTTACTCCTTTAAAACAATCTGCTTTGCAGGGTTGTTGTAACAACTGCAAAGCACTTTGTGCACTTGCAAGTTCTGTTCTGCTTTTTCTCCCCCTACTCCTGCTTCCCGCTGAGGAATCTTCTTTGCTGACTGATTGAGCTTGTGCTCTTTCCTTCTTGCTAATTCAGCGGCAGGGGTATTTACTGTATTCATAAATTATGAGGCAGCCTCCAACTATATTGTGAATTATATTCTCGCTAATTTAATCAGAGGAAACCTTTTTCTTGCCTAATGTGTTAATAATAGACTGTGTTGACACCACACGGATTTTTATTTTTTTAAAAAAAGATGGTATGTTTCATGAGGAGACTGTGTTGAAACACTCTGTCGTCATAGCATTGTTGTGGCTGATGCTTATTCTATATTTAGGCCAAAGCTGTTATACAGGTGCTGTTCAGATTATTATCTGAAAATGTATATTTCCCCCACCCCATGCTTAGGGAACATTTGTTTGCTAAGCTGCTTAGAAGTTATTTTGAGTATTGAATTAAATAATATTTGACTCCTCTTCAAATGCAAAACAGGAATCAAATCGTGGGGTGATGCTTTCAAGCGGATCTGTATAGATGTCCTACTTGCATTTGCTGAGCCTCTGAATGGGTGAGGGAACTGAAAATACTTGGAACGTCTCTTGTATATAGTATTGTCAGAACCAGTGTGGTATAGAAGGGCAGAGTGTTAGACTAGGACTGTTGAGACCCAGGATCAAATTCCTGATAGACCTTGAACCTCATTTGGGTGTCCTGGGACAGGCTGCTCTTAGTCTACTTCACAACATGACTGCAGCATGAAAGGGGGGACACCCCCCCATAAAGGTGGCATTTTATTTGGAAGCCATGCTGATATAACCTACCCCTTCCTCTGCTTAGCTTATTTTATTTGGCGTGCAAACCATGGGCAAAGAGTGCTCCATAGTACCGCATAACTCAAGGAGATGAGCATAGCTACAGTTTGCACATCGTCACATGCATGATTAAGGGTGCAGATATGGCTCTGATGGCACAAGGCTTAGTTGTATCACATCTGGATTACTGCAATGTGCTCTGCACACGGCTGCCTTTGAAGGAGTACTAGGGAACTACAACTCGCCACAGAGAAGAAAGGGGTTTCCGACTAAGCATTAGGAAGAACAAAACAAAAATCCTTCCAGTAGCACCTTAAAGACCAACTAAGTTAGTTCTTGGGATGAGCTTTCGTGTGCATGCACACTTCTTCAGATACACACCAGATACACACTTTGGTGTGTATCTTCTTCAGATACACACTTTGGTGCATGCACACCAAAGCTCATACCAAGAACTAACTTAGTTGGTCTTTAAGGTGCTACTGGAAGGAATTTTTTTTTTTTTTTTTTTACTATGGCAGACCAACACGGCTACCTATCTGTAATTAGGAAGAAGTTTCTGATGGCAATAGCTGTTCTACTGTGGAATGGATTGTCTTGGAAAGTGGATAGGATATTATTACTGTTCTGGCTCCTTATTCCTCTTCTGTGTTCTGGGGAAGCACAGAAATGGCACAGAGCACGATTTTGGTCATGTAATTACTGCCTTTCTACTTAAAAGGAATCTTTCTAGTGTTTGAAAGTGCACGAGCAATATCTGAAATCTCCGAGGAGGCACTGAGTAAGATATCTAGCAGTACCAGTGTCCTGCATAGCTCTTTGTCCCTTCCTAGGACTGGCAGAAGTGGAATGAACTATGCAAAAACAAGCCGATTTGCATACTTTGTGCAGTTTGTAGGATTTGGCTTTTCACTGGATTTAAGGTTAACCTTGGTGTAGAACTCGGATTTTTAAAAAAAGTGTGGACAGCACACAAACTTCTCTATGGCTTTGTAGATATATATGTTGCAGTTTTATTTATTTATTTAAACATTATATACTGCACAATTATCCACAAACAACCTCCAGAAAACAATCAAAATTTATCATAAAACCAGAAAAATCTTGCCAAAAAGTTTCCATAATGGGAGAGAGCGAACTGAAGCTGGGTTTAAAAGAGAGAGAAGGAATCTTCTGGGCTTTTTCTGGAGGTGTTTCCTAAAGGGTTGAGTGCTCCCAAGGGGAAGCACTGCCACCCAGTTCAGTGGCAACAGGACTTCAGACCTGTTTTCTGCCTAGCAGAATAAATCTTGCCTTTGGCTTGGACCCTTGATGTTTGGTGGGCTAAGCTATTTGTAAAGATATGTATCGCTTGCTGACTTTCCTTCAGTAGCATCCAGCTATTCTACTGCCTAATATATTTTTAAAAGATCGCACCCATTCAGTCAACATCCGAGACAAGCTGTCAAAATCTAGTCACTCATGCAGTAGTTGGTCACACTTTGATGATGTGTCTGTCATCATGTTAAAACAGTCGTGTTCTGACATATTTTATGGGCACGGACATGTTTTAGAGATGAACAAAAAGGGTTGGCCTTTAAAAGGGAGCAAGAGGAGCAATTCCTTTCAGTGAGAAGACGTATAATTTGAAATAATAGTACACCAATAGTGCCTATAGGAAATTGCTGTAAAATGAGAATTTCATACTTAGCTTTTCATACTGTAGCTCTTTTTTTAAGGTAAAAAAGAGTGGCCGTGCTATCTATGAAAATATATGTTGCACAGAGCTCACATTGTTCTTGGCATGCTTTGAGTTAACAAGACGTGGTGGAAATTTGGAGAGGATTAGATGCCCTGCATCGTGCTGCATCTAAATGCCATATAGGAAAATATTGTGTCATTTTGTGCGGCTGTAGACAGAAGAACCTTTGTGGTTTTCTCAGATCTGGCATAAAGGCAAGTGAGACATGTAGAGCCCATGCCTTTGTTTCACTTTCTATACATGTGATGATAATGGGAAACCTTGCTCTTTGTATTATTATTATTATTATTATTATTACTACTACTACTACTAAAATGTGTCTTATCACCATTTGATTAACCCCAGCCTAAGATAATGTCTGTCCAACGAGGCACAGCTGCAGAGCCTGGTGAAAAAGTTGGCAACCTTCTCAGAAGCAAGCCCTATGAGTTCAGTGAGACTTACTCCCGAGCAAGTGTGCAGGCTATACTAGTATATGCAAAGAATACCAGAAATGGATGCACCCTGATGGGTTACTTTTGCTTTTACAACTACAGTAATTGGAGGCTACAGTGGGTAACACTATTCATTGAAAGTTGCAATGCAGATGTTTGAGGATTTCCCAGGTTCATTCAGTCAGCTGCAGAGAAGTGTGTATTTAGATGGAGTGCTCAGATTTTTATGAATGTACTTCATTCATGAGGTTCAGGTTTTACAAGCAAGTAGTTGGTTTTTTTTTTTAAAAAAAAAACATACTGCCCATACTGCTGTTGGTATTCTTCTGTTACCAGATGCTTGTTTTATGTTGAGGTGGGTGAGTGCATAAACATAATAATGTTTGCATAATGACTAATTGTCTTTAAAGTGATACTGAAGTGGAGGGAGACAAATAGCCACCTTAGTCCATTGGAACAAAATTTACAGGTACTGTACATTGAGATGTTGAATAGAACCAACCCACATTTACAATTGCAGTGAAACTTAAAGTTATACAGAATGCCTCCTCTGGCTGGATATTAAGGAGGAAGGACATGATATTTCTGGAGGAGAAAAGGGTACAGCAAGTTGTTTGTGGTTTCCTTCAGCCTTAAGATGGCAGTGGAAGAAGCTCTCTGCTCGATGATGCTATGAGACTAAATTGTTTGTGTACCCCATTAAAGTTACAAAATAATCTATGGTCATATATAACTAAATACATTGTGGTGAATGCTGTTGAATGGGGCCTGCGGATGGGGCAAGAGTTTGATTGTCGGTGCTTTTTAATAAGGTTTTAAGTCTCACTAGCACTACGTCTTGGCAATACCATAGCCTGCAACATGTCTATTGCAGTACATTATCAGCTAATTAGCAAACGGGGCGTACAGTGTTTGTATTCACAAGGCAATGGCGAGCAAAAGCGGTGCATCTTTATTTCAGTTCCGCTGATGCTTTGTTCATTAGGCTAATTATAGTATTCTGCATTCTTCCTTTTCATCTACCTTGTTTCTCCAGCTTGATCCTTTCTCCCAACCCTGCAATCGACTGTTACTGAACAGTTGAAGCTGAACAGGAAGGAATTGCAGGTGTCAACTCACAGTTTACAAATATGACATCTCCTCTGGCATAGCTGGAAATATGAAATATTGATTTATGTGCAGTAAAAGGTCTTATAAAAATGATCACATACACATGAGAGATTAATGCGCTGGAGATCAATAGAAATTTCATTCTTGACGCTAGACTGTCACCTATGGTGAAATGCTAAAATACAGAAATCAATATTATCTATGAAATGTCAAATTTATTATAATTATGAGGATGAAAGCTGGCCAAGTGGCTCCCAAGAGAGAAGGAAGGATAGGTTACTGTGCTGAAGCATCCTTCATGTCCCTTGTTCACTTGCTGCCAATTTGAGAACAATATTGGTGCTGGGGGTTTTCAGGCATTATGTATCACCATGTAGTAACAAATTCCTCCTGGAATATTTAACTCTTGAAACTGACAATAACACCGGCGTCTTCCCAGCCAAAAGGTTCAGAACTTTGAAATAGTGGGGGCGGGGGCTGGGGGGGTATGGAGGAAGAGAGAGACAGATGGGTAGGAGAAAAAAAGAGCATATTGCTAGCACAGATCATAGTTATACACATAGCATGCACGCGCGCGCACACACACACACAGCATGTTGCACTGAGTGGGAAGCTACATTACATTATGACCTTTCACACCTCACATATAATTAATTAAGTCTACTTTTAATGTTGGTATGATAAAGAGTTGGTGCAAAATCTTCATTAGACCCGAGAAGGTGGCAATGCAAGATTTGCATATTGGGTGCCAGTACTGGCCGGCATTTCATTGTCTTTCACCTGAAGCGCTTGATTCTTAAAAATGGTCCTTCAGTCCTGGTTGCTACATGCAGCAATTCTTTTGAAAGTGTTTCTTATGAGCTTGTGGCAGCCTGCTTGCCTCATGTATCACATTTAAGTCGAGTCTTCTGGAAAGCACCAGAAAGCTAAAATGTTATGGGCCAGTAAGAAAACAATAACACTACAGCTTTCCCCGTTGCTGTTGGTTTGTTTTTATAAATCAGATTAATGAAGGAGTGCGCCTATTGTGCTCTCATTCTCTCACAGACACAAATTCTCCCTCTCTCTTTGAACCTTTCTGTGGCCTGAATTAATACTACAATTAATTGTCAGAGGTGGTTTTGGGAGAGCCAAACGTAGCTGTGTCAAATTTTGTTGAAATTTCAAAAGGATGTATGATGATCGTACTGTCCTCATAGATTAAACTCTTACGACTTGGCAGGTAAGGGTATATATTTTGGATCTCAAGTGTGGAATCAATGATGTCATGTACTTGTTGCAAAGCAGTAAGTTAATTTCAGTACCTTGGCTAAATCTTGCCAACAGTAATTATTATTGCCTGTAATTGATTTTCGTGTGTGTGTGTGTAAGACAGATCTCAATGAATTTGTATATGTAAGTGTGCCACCTTTTAAGTAGCTTATTCTGCTCCCTTTAAACAACTGTCACATGTCTGTCCTTGTAACCATCTCTTTATCCCCTCCTGCTCAGTATGTGGATGATCGGAGTTAAATTGAATTGCCATAAATGCGGATTCGTCATTCCTAATAACTATTTTAACTTTGTTTCCTTGGATTTCTATTAAGATACAATGATCGTCTCAACCAATTATTGTTCAAACCTTTCCAAATGTTCATTTGCAGCAGATTGAACTGTAAATCAATCAACCAAACCAAACCAAAGATCCTGCTTCTGGCTCTAGACTACACTTTTTTATTATTATTTACAACATTTCTGTACCACTCATCAACAAAAAGTGATCGGTGTGGTTTACAAAATGATTAAAAAACAACACCACCACAATTGCAAAGCACATATTAAAACAGAGTTGTTATCACGTTACTAATTGCAGAACACGTCCATATCAAACCCAGCTAGTCAACATTGTAGCAAAGTTCACAGCAGTGTTGCAACTCAAATATGAAAAGCTATGACAGTGTTGTAGTGATGTCATGACACCTGGTCGTGGTAGGCATCCTGGTGAGAAGCTGCAGAATGTGATTTGCTTATACATCTTATTTTTCCTAGGAATGCCCTATGCTCTGAGTGACATGCCTGGCGACAGCTGGATCATTGCATTATATTGTATACATGCCATTGAAATAGTCATGCTGGAAAGAAAATGTGTGTGTTTGTGTGTGATATTTTCTAGTATATCTTTATAGCCATTCATATATAGAATGAATGACCCACCCACCTATCTTAGGGTTCTCAAATCTCTTTATAAATATTGTTTTAGCATTAGGAAACATTAGCAGTGTGAGAAAATTCACTGTTGATATTTCATTGAGGAGGAACAGGGGTCTACTGAAAAATGCATGCAAAGCTGTATGCAGCTATGCAGTCTGTTCCAAATACAATAGGGTTCGTGCACCTTTAATATCTGTGTAGGAAAGTGAAATTTAGCAAATAAAGATACAGGAGCCTGGACATTTTTTTTAAATGCAATTCATAGGTATTTGATGGAATTCATAGAATCTTCGAGTTGGAAGGGACCCAATGGTCATCCCCCCACAATGCAGGAATCTTGGCTAAAGCAATAACAACAACAACAACAACAACAACAACAACAACCACAACAACAATAATTTATTTGTACCCCGCCCATCTGGCTGGGTTTCCCCAGCCACTCTGGGCGGCTCCCAACAAAGATTAAAAATACATCAAAATGTCACACATTAAAAACTTCCCTGAGCAGGACTGCCTTCAGATGTCTTCTAAATGTCAGGTAGTTGTTTTTCTCTTTGACATCTGATGGGACGGCGTTCCACAGGGCGGGCACCACTACCGAGAAGGCCCTCTGCCTGGTTCCCTGTAGCTTTGCTTCTCGCAGTGAGGGAACCGCCAGAAGGCCCTCGGCGCTGGACCTCAGCATCCGGGCTGAACGATGGGGGTGGAGACACTCCTTCAAGTATACTGGGCGGAGGCCGTTTAGGGCTTTAAAGTTCAACACCAACACTTGGACAGATGGCCATCCAACCTCTACTTAAAAACCTTCAAGGAAGGAGAGTCCACCACCTCTTGTGGGTGTCTGTTCCTCTGCCGAATAGCTCTTACTGTCAGAAAGTTTTTCCTGAATATTTAGTCGGAAACTCCTTTCTTGTAACTTGAAGGTGTTGGTTCGTGTCCTACCCTTCAGAACAGGAGAAAACCAAATTCATTGCCAAGATGCAGAGATGGATTAGACATACGTATAGCTTACAGCTATTACGGCGTTGCCATTATGATCGACACAAGGAATCTCCATGTATAGAAGCAGGGTCCTCTCATGTTCTGAAAACAAGCAATGGGATGGCTAGAGAAAACTCTTCGTAAGCTAGTAAGCACCACTTTCTTGAGTAGAAGCTCACTACTGAGCCCCATAGCACTCTAATAGTTCAAAAGTAGCTGCCCTTACCCTGGGGGTGGAAGGCTATAGAAAGGGTGGCCTTGTGTCTTCATTTACAGAAGACACCCTTTTAAAGATTGCTCCAAGTCTGGTAGCCTGTGAGGCTGTTCTAACATGTTCTCTCTGTAACCAGCCTGATCAACAGTCTGGCTGTTTCTGAGCGCTTTTCAGAGCAGGTTACACAAATGGGATGTAACTAAAGCATGTGTCACTGGGGCTAGATGAGACACCAGGTGTATTGTATTTCAAATAGAGTTATAAGAATTTCTGAATTTGCATTTGCAAATATCATGCATATCTATGCCTCTCTTTGTCCTCTTTTCTTGGCAGCACATGTGCCCCCCCCCCGTTTTTCATGGCTATTTTTATTTATTTATATTTATACACCACCTTCATCTTCCAGGGATCTCAAGGTGGTGTACATGTTTCTCCCACTCATTTTCATCCTCACAACAACGCTGTGAGGTAGGTTAGGCTAAGAGATCATGACTGGCCCAAGGCCATTCAGTGAGCTTCATGGCTGGGTTTGAACCCCGCTCTCCCAGGTCTTAGTCCAACACTCTAACCATCATGCCACACTGACTTTCCTCCTCTTTGCTAGTGTAGCACCAAAGATAATGGTGGATCTTTAAATATTCCTAATTTTATTACTTATAATCTACCCGCTACTAAAGTGTCAACAAAAGGTCGCCCTAAAGCCGGTTTGATCTGTGGTATTAAACAGTCTTCTAACCTTAAAATTAATTATATCAGAAATATTGGACAGTTTGCACAACTGTTATCACTTACCATTGTATACATTGTATACCATTGTGGCCTCAATGGATGCTTCTACTAGCCCTAGGTTTCATGCTAAATGTGCCCTCCCCCTGTAGTTTTCTAGAGTGCCTGAAGAAAGAGGGACCCTTAAAAAATTGGAATTTTGGCCACATTGCTACTAAATAAACATATCAGTTAGAGGCATCCACAAACCATGTTTACAACTGAATGAACCAACAGACCATTGCAGAAAATAAATGAAGAGTTCTGGATCACCTTTAATTACTAAATGATTTCCCTGCATATGCTCTGTTGGTTTCCTAATATTCTATTCTTTTATTATTTTCCATAAAGTCATTGCATTGTAATTTATTGTCAGGAAAGAGAGCGTCTAAAGTTTTTACTCTGTGCTGCCATACACAAACACTTTTAAACCACCTTTAGGAGAGTCAGTGAGGAAAAAAGGGAGATTTTAAAAATATATATATTACATTGTAGCATTTACACATTCTCTCCCCCTCCTTTTCTAAATAGAGATTTAGAAAGATTTTCCACCTCCTCCAGTGGTCTTTCTTAAGGCTTTCTGTACCTCAAGTAGCCAAAGCCCCAGTTAAAGTTAATACGCAATGCAACACAGTTTAAGAGATAGGCTTTTCTTGCAGTCAGGTCTCAATTAAGAGATAAAAGACAAAAAAGTGCAAAGCACTTGATAAAGCTAAGAATACAAGGACCAGCATGGAAGTGCTTGAAGCTGTCCATAGCGATAACTGGATAGTCAGCTGGAATCTTCTTGAAATGAAGTGGGTGCTCTAACTTATCAAAATCCACATATGGGAAATTATTGGTGCCTACAGGGGTGATTAACACTAACTCAGTGGGTCAGAAACAAGCTGGGATAAAGGTGAAAGCTGTATCTGACTATCAACACCAAATACATCCATTTAGAGACAGATAGCAGCCTTTCTCCTCTCTCTGCTTCCCCCTCCCCTTCCTGTATCTTCAGTTTTGCAGGTTGTTGCGCAGCAGAAGCTGCATGCACACAGTGGACACTGTAATGTGCAAATTGCGTCTCACGTTTATAATGTAATCTGTTTTTAATAAGCCACATTAAGATTATGTTTTAGATAATTGCGCTCTTCTTTTTTCACAATAAACATTTGCCCAACTGTATATATACTGTATATATCTGTGTCTGTTTTGAGATGCTCTTCACAATTACAAGTACACTCAGGCAAAAAGAGAGAGGCTTTGCATGCAGGTTATTTGGGTTGGCTATAATTTACTCAGAAATTTGTGTTTAGGATGGCGGGCTAAGAGCTAAGTGCATTACTTTGAGCCTTGCTTTGTTCTGATGGGACTTACGCCCATACTGAAACAAAATGCCATATTTTGCTTGATTTAAAAACTGAAATCATTTCACCTCTGATTTCTTGTAGATTTAAGCCTGAGAATAATCTGTACCTGCCTGCCTGCCTATGGAAATCTTTGCTGTGAAAGAGAAACTAGTTTATTGGTCCTTCTCCCTACCCTGGAGGCAAAGTCAAACTCTGAAATCTGTGGCACATATATATAATGTTGAAGTTGTGCCTGGCTTTGGTCTTGACCTTTGGGAAATGGGGAAATACTGGGCCAGGCTTTGTGTGCAAGTTACACAGCCTGCTGGGAAAGACCTATGCAGTTGTCTCCATGCAGCTGTGGCATTTACACACACACTATAGCTGCATAGAATTGCACCAGGAGGAAACATTAGCTATGCCATTGGCTTGTGCAGCTGGAAGAGGTGAAAATTACCTATATCAGGGCAGATCGATTTTAGGATGAATGCAGGGGCCTATTGAGTAGAAAGGTCTAGTCTAGCATCCTTTTTCTCATTGAGGCCAACCAAATGCCTCTGGGAAGTCTACAAGCAGGACATATGAGTGACAACACTCCTCACTGGCATCCAGAACCAGACTGCCTCTGATAACTGCAGGTAGCATACAGTCATTTTTACTTGCATCCATCAATAGTATCTTGCCAATGGGCTTTTATAGATTCAGGTTTTGGCGATAAAAGAAATTCCAGGTGTTTGCTTTAACAGGTTTTGTCAGGTATCTCACGGCCCTTTGAGTTGTTGGGAATCCCAACAACTGAACACCTGATAGCATCCACTCGAGGCAAATCCTTCTGAAGCTCTGAGTTGGGATTGTCACTAAGCAAGGGCCCTACTGGTCCTTATATGCTATTTTAGTGTCTTAAGATGAAGTCGCCAATCTTTCCACTTTCATGGCTGCTGGTTGCAAAGCCACCCTGCAACTTCAAAGGACTACCTAAGAGCCAGAGGAGATAGCTCACCGCCCCCATGCTAGTGGCGTGAAGCTACGGTTCCTGGCAGCTCTCCAATGCCATATCTTGATGGCCTTGAAGGAGAAGACCAGGGCCGCAATTCCTGTGCACTCTCACGCTGTGGTCTTACTAGAAGTTCATATCCCATTCTCATGACACAATAAATTTCTATAATAATTAACTCCTTAAAAGATGCAGCTTAGGAGGATTCTAATATTAGCCATTGAGCAGTTCCAGGTTTCTAGAAAGGCGCTGTATAAGGTGTCAAAGAAATAACAACATCCTTCTGCATGTTTCCAGTACAGATAGTGTTGTCCTCCATGAATTTGTCTAATCTCCTTTGAAAGCCATCCAGATTGACAACCATTGCAACCAAGTTGATGGCTCTTGTGAGAGTGAATTCCATAGTTTAGCTATTTTCTTTTGTCTGTCCTTAATCTGCCACCAGTCAGCATCATTGCATGACCTCAGCTTCTAGTATTACAGCATGCACAATTCCATGCACCTCTATTAAGTCCATTCTAAGGGTGGCTCTACACGCAGGGGGAAAACCCTGCTTTAAATAAGTCAGAAATAAGATTGTTATAACAAAAGAAAAAACTCCTATGTAAAATTGCAAGGAAAAGTTTTCTGCTGTACAGCACCATCTGGTGTCACAGTGTTATAATGCATGTAAAACACCTTTTCTTTACTAATGTATCTGAGTCCTTAGTCTAGTCACCTTCCCTGCCGAAACTAAAAAGCCCAAATTGCTGTAACCTTATACAGTTCCACTTTGGCTACTCTTTCCCATGCCTTTTCCAGATCATCCGCACTCTTTTTGAGATGCAGCAGCCAGAGCTTTACAACTGCTTGTGCAGCAGACTTTGAATCCGTCTGTTGTGCACAAGTAAAGTGATAATTCATATTTTCTCTTTGATGTCAAAAGCATCCTTGGTTTCTGAGCTAAAGCTGAGAGTTGTCAAATGGAGGCACAGGTTAATTCTGTGTCCAGGGCAGCTGTTTATCAGCTCCATCTGGTACGCAGGCTGAGACCCTATCTGCCCTCGGACTGTTTTGCCAGAGTGGTGCATGCTCTGGTTATCTCTCGCTTGGACTACTGCTATGTGGGTTACCTTTGAAGGTGACTCGGAAACTACAATTAATCCAGAATGCGGCAGCTAGACTGGTGACTGGGAACGGCCGCCGTGACCATATAACACTGGTCTTGAAAGATCTACACTGGCTCCCAGTACGTTTCCTAGCACAATTCAAAGTGTTTGTGCTGACCTTTAAAGCCCTAAATGGCCTCGGTCCAGTATACCTGAAGGAGCATCTCCACCCCCATTATTCTACCTGGACACTGAGGTCCAGCGCCGAGGGCCTTCTGGCGGTTCCCTCACTGCGAGAAGCCATGTTTCAGGGAACCAGGCAGAGGGCCTTCTTGGTAGTGGTGCCCGCCCTGTGGAACACCCTCCCACCAGTTGTTAAAGAGTAAAATAACCACCAAACTTAAAGGCAGCCCTGTTTAGGGAATCTTTTAATGTTTAATAGGTTATTGTATTTTAGTGTTTTGTTGGAAGCTGCCCAGAGTGGCTGGGGGGACCCAGCCAGATGGGCGGGGTATAATAAATTTATTATTATTATTATTATTATTATTATTATTATTATTATTATTATTATTATTAAAAAAGAATGTCAGGGCCACGTTCTGGGGAGGAAGCAGGGAGCTGAGGCATCTAGTTCAAAGGGCAAAACTTGAAGGGGAAAGGTTAAAGCCACCCTCTTCACCAGTGCTGCAGTTCCAATCTGGATGTCCCTGTGGCAGCCAAAAATTAAAAGACCTGGTATGGAATCTCCATCATCTCATCTAGGTAGGTCCTTAGTTGTGAGTCTGTAGAAAGCTTTCCACTGATTTATTACTGCTGCCTTGCTACTTGTGGATGGACTGTGTGGAATGAGCTAGAAAGCTAGTCACAGCCAAGTGCCTATACCTTCTGCATCTTTCTTTCCAAAGCACTCGGAGCCTGAGTCTCCTAACTTTGCAAACCACTATGCTCTATAGAGTGGTGGCGCTTTATTCTGTACATTCGCTTTTCAGATTACTGTTCCTGATATGTCTGCTATATAGGCAGCCAGGTCTTCATTGCTCAAGCAGCCATAGAACCATTCCTTCATTGCAGGGGGTTAGATTAGATGGCCCTTGAGTCCCTTGTAACGCTACAGTTATGTGAGTCTCTGGTTACAGGGTTGGAAGGGACCTTGGAGATCATTGAATCCAGCTCCTGCTTAATGCTTGGTCTACAATGCAGGGTGCAACTATACCAACAAGTGGATATCCAGGTTCTTAAGTCTGCCACACTTAGTTAAAAAACACAGTCTTTTCAAACAAATCCTACAATTTAAGACAATATGGACTGGCACTTCAACTTCACAGTTAATATGATAATCCACATAGGCTTTTTTTCTGGTATAGGGCAGAAAGACAACTCTGATTCAGGGGCCTGTTTGATAGTATGCCACAACTCAAGTTAAGCAGGTGGCAGGGTGAAATATAAAAGGATTGCTAAACAAAGAATTTTTATTTCCTGGCTTGTGCCTGCAGGGGAGAAATTATGAAAGCAAAGCAAAAACCTGACAGCCAAAGAGCATCCAGGATTTTTAAATGAAGGGGTTCATTGTTATTTTTAAAAGCTATGCAAATCAATTACAATTTGCAAATAAAAAGGGCCCACCGAAAACAGATGAGTTTCTAGACATAATTAGCAGCAGTCTTTTTTTTTAATAAATAAATTAAACAAATTAAAAGAAACTTAGTAAAACTTGTTGGAAGTTGTACTTCAAATATGCTAGCTCACCTGGTATATTCTTAGGTCACACTTTTGACTCTTAAGGGCTCACAGTACAGGTGGCAAAATTGAGATTGCAAGTTTTTGCATTAGGAAAAAACCTGAAATATATTCAGTACCTCTCACTTTTACATACTGTGTGGTGAAGATTCCATCTTTTTTTGTTGCTTATGTTAAACACGGGGAGCTTATTTGAGAGAGAGCGTGTACCTTGCTTTCAAAACTACTAAAGTTGTTAATACCAAAGTCAGGGACCCTCTTCTTATGTACTTAATAAGCAGATATATCAAGTATTTAGCTTCACAGCAGGCTCCTATTTGGGAAGCACACCATTTAAGCAATAGGTACCCCTTGCATTTCTGAAATTAATAAAGTTGGAGCCTCAAATGTCAATTATTTGCTTTCCTATTTTCATAGGTGATTTCGCTAAGCAGAAGCCCTTGCTAATCCTGCATTCACATAGATAGAAGGTCAAAGTTGGTCAGTGAGCCAAGAAATACCATATCAGGGTTTCTTTCCTCTCCAATTGAAAGAGGCATAAATTGTGGAATTAGTGTATTGATTGAAGGCTACAACTTCAAGCAATCAGTTTTTTCTGGCTTGACAAGATTATTTTATCCTACTTTTCTTTTATTATTATGTGTTGTATTTGAGTCATCCTTCAGGCAGATGAAGTGACAGCTTGATTTAACTCAATAAAATCCACCAGTTAGGAAACCTACTGAGCCGAACAAAAGAAGAAAACGACTGCGAGGGGAAGGTGCACATTTAGTGTAAGCAAGCATAACCCTTGGAAAGGAGAAAATATTAACTGAAATTATGGCTCTAATCAATGCATTTCTATGGAAACTTGGGAGGAATTTATAAGACCTTCTCAAGGGGGCAAGCTTTAGCAGATCGTGCCATTTCAGCCCTCCCCCTTTTAAAATGACCTACCAGAATCTTTCAACATGTGTACCAGAGAATAAAAAAGACCCAATATTTTACACGATAGCTCTGTTTTAGTGCAATGGTAACAAATTAGATTACATGGTTTTGTTCTTCTGTTCACAAAGAAAACGTTATGTCGTAGTTTCTGTTATTTTGAGTAATTAAAACAGCTTATTCGTGTACCTTGTGAGTATTCAGGTGGTTGATGAATTTTGTCAAATGACATCTGTCTGTCTGTCTGTCATGCCATCTCAATGGATGGAGCTTCAGAAGCTGGGGTTACTTCTTCAGGAGACAAGCTTAATAGCCATTGTTTGTTTGCATATTTTACTATACAAAGGGGACATGCAACAAAAAAATGTCACATTGAGTCTCGCCTCCTAACAGGAGTCCTCCTGTTCAGAGTTCCTGTCAGCCAGTCGTGGCCTCCTCCAACATGCTGAGCCGTAAAATGCTCGCGGACGGCTCTGCTATTAGGCGGAGTGAAGCAACTGCCTCAGGCTGCAGGAGTTGAAGAACAGGAAGGAACGACAAAGTCTTGGAGGACAAAGCTCTGTGTGGCCTGCCCTGCACAATAACCTGCTGCCCTCAGACACAAATAAGAATGTCCTCCTGTTGCCAGAGCTAAGGTTAGGGCTCTCCCACACTTCTGATTGTCCCAGCGGTTTTGCCTTTGCCCTCCTGCTTTCCCCCATAAATTCTGCTAAAATGGCCCATCATACAGAATACCTGATTGTTCTGATTCAGCATTAAACAGCAGATTTTTCTGGGGGGGAAGCCACAAGGCAAACGGAGGTGCAAAGGTGTGTTTTTTTTAAAAAAAAATTGTGAATTGTGGCCTGAGTTTCTGCACCATTAGAGTGGAGTTTTTGTTTGTTTTGCTCAGTAAAATGCAGATTTGCTGTGCAGCCTACAAGTCATCCCCCAAGTAGCGTAGTGGTGGGACTATCACATTTAATAAGTATTTTATAAGTATTTTCAATAGGGTGGGGAAAATGTGATGCTTCCTCCAGGTAGCGCGCCATTGCTAATAGGGTTGCAGCCTGAAATGTGGCTCCATCCATGCTATTCAGAAGTTAAATACCGTATTTTTTGCTCTATAAGACTCACTTTTTCCCTCCTAAAAAGTAAGGGGAATGTGTGTGCGTCTTATGGAGTGAATGCAGGCTGTGCAGCTATCCCAGAAGCTAGAACAGCAAGAGGGATTGCTGCTTTCACTGTGCAGCAATCCCTCTTGCTGTTCTGGCTTCTGGGATTCAGAATTTTTTTCTCTCTTGTTTTCCTTCTCCAAAAACTAGGTGTGTCTTGTGGTCTGGTGCGTCTTATAGAGCGAAAAATACGGTATGTTGCTGGCCTGCAGAACAGTTTTTGGCTTGCAGCAAAGTGTGGATTAGAGATTTCAGTATTGTTACTTGAAGCTCATTTGTGGGAGCGTTGCGGATTGGCTAAAATACGCTTGTGGAATGCTGTCACAGGTTGTGTAAAAGGGTCCCACGGAAGAGGAGATAAACCAAGCAAACAAGTTTCCTAAAAACTTCATGTGCGCATTCTGAATATTACTGTTAATAATTTGGGTGCATTCATCTGGACAATAGTGCAAGTACATTTAAGATGTCACATATGCAACATATACTACATTTGGTAATGCAGAATGGAAGACTTAAATGGGGAATTTTTTGACCAGAGTCTTATTTTTTTCATCATGCTTGAAATAGATGTGCTACCAGGCTTTCAGTGAAAGCCCCTAAATCTCTTCTGGCTAATATTGAGCTAACAAGATTATTTGCTCCCTATTTTTCTCCGTTTCCTGCTACTTTTTTCAATTATTGGCAGCTTGATGTGATTTCTGTCCAGTGGTGGGCTAACAATGGTTACATACTGTTCCTCTTTCCCCCGATTTCTGAAATAGTAGCTTCTGGTCATTTCACTCTTGTGGTTGTCGTTGTTGCATGGGAAATGAGATCTAACAATGGCTGGATAAGATAACGTACATTGTCATATAATGTCCCTGCCAGCAAATCAAAACAAGGACTCAGTAAAGACCAAACACAGTCAAACCTGGAAAGTATGGTCACTGGTCACAGATGATGGCATAGGAGCCAACTCCTAGGGCCAAGGTCCCTTCGCCTCCCCCCATAAAATATTTGAGGGGGCTGTTCCCTCCAAAGTTGATGGGCATTGCCATTCAAATGCTATGTGTGTGCTGTGTCATGTGATTGATTATGTGGGGTGGCTTACCTGCCCCCCATATTTTATTCAAGTTGGCACCCCTGGATGATGGGATTTGCACTTCAACAACATCTGGAGGGCAC
Organism: Podarcis gaigeae; assembly: GCF_964106915.1. Lineage (NCBI taxonomy): Eukaryota > Metazoa > Chordata > Lepidosauria > Squamata > Lacertidae > Podarcis > Podarcis gaigeae. Next base: position 105,154,866 of record NC_139678.1, on the reverse strand, counting down.
CATGTTGGTTCTGTACACTGACTGCCAGGAGCTCTCTAGAATTTCAGACAGGGCTGTCTCTCCTCCCTCCTGAAGATGACAAGGATTGAACCTGGTACCGTTTGCATTCAAAGTATGTTCACTACCACTGAGCTACAATCTCTCACCCAACTGTTTCCCCTTCATAGTTCTAAGAAAGTCATAAATGCTTTGTTCGACATGCTTGTTTTGCCTTCGTGGCGTGCAACAAGACTCTGTCATTTCTGCCGCAAACAGATCAACATACCTAGAATTTGCTCTCTTTTAAGTAGCTGACGCCCTTGCTCCTCCCAGAGCAAAAATAATTTAAGGTCAGTGCAATGATGTTCATCTAAGACATCTAAATTTGAGGCTAACGATTTGTAGAATTATGGCTTTCTTGACCATTTCATTTCATTTTCAGTGGTTAAGATGCTGTAAAAGCATGTGGCGAAAAAATATATCTCACATCAGAGACTATTGATTCTTCTATGAATCTGAAGTCATATTTTGTAACACTGAGGTGCCACTTGTTATTGGTTCACGTATTAGCATTTGTCAGCTCGTGTGTAATTTTCCTCAGCTAACACTTCCTTTCCATTTAAAATTATATTTTCCCTCCTTTACCATAATAGCATATGCTCTCACAAACCCCTTAGTCAGTAGCTCAGTAAATGCCAGTTTAAAGTTTTTAAGGAAAAGGGGCTGCAGTGTGGCACTTCCCTCCCATTTTTTCCTCTGCTGCCATTCGCTTTACTTAAATTTGTTTAAACCATTTTAACCTTTCCATCAAAGGCCAAGAGATGTTGGTTAATGATTACTGACTTCCTGGGTATGAAAGGACATTATCACCATGCGTCTTTGGCCCCAAGATGTTCCTGAACTATGACCCTCATCAGCCCCAGCAAGCATGGCCAATGGCCAGGGATTGTGGGAGTTGTAGTTCAGCAACAATTGGCAGGCCAAAGGTCCCCCACACCTGATTTGAACTAAAGCTATTTTTCTTTCCTCTTGTGGTTTCCACTTATGCCAAGAAGGTTATGTTTTCCCCTTATGGTGCTGCCCTAATACGCCCCAGGTTTTATAGGTACAGTGGTACCTCGGGTTAAGTAATTAATTCGTTCCGGAGGTCTGTACTTAACCTGAAACTGTTCTTAACCTGAAGCACCACTTTAGCTAATGGGGCCTCCTGCTGCCGCCGCACCGCCGGAGCACAATTTCTGTTCTCAACCTGAAGCAAAGTTCTTAACCTGAAGCACTACTTCTGGGTTAGCAGAGTCTGTAACCTGAAGTGTATGTAACCTGAAGCGTATGTAACCTGAGGTACCACTGTACTTTAATTTCTATGGAATGCACAGGAACTTGGAGCTGAGGACACTTTTGGCTTTGACAAGACTCTTCAGGTTTTTCTTTTCAAGCAATGCTTTCCAAACGTTTGTCAAGAAAATAGCTTCCTCTGGAGAAAAACTGGCCTCTTCGATAAGTTGTTGTTTCTCAGTAACTGGGATGAGCACAGTGGTTGGAAGCACCTGTATTATATTGTGCTACTGTGATCTAAGGAAGGACACTGGGCCTGCTACTTAAGAACCTGCAACAGCTGTGAGAATGGATATTTGCTCATGTGCAGATGGTTCCAGCTGCTAAGCCTTTTGATTGGCTAAGAGGACTCACCCCAGTTGCTAAGCCAAGTGTCTTTAACATAGAGATAGCCATTGCCCTCTACCTCTTGTCTCCATTCCATCTTTTGTGCCTTTCGTACTCATTTTCTTGCAGCACCTGGGAGTTCATAGTTTCAGCGCTATGGAATGAAAGTGTTTGGATCTGTGCTCTGTGGTATGTACAAAGTTAGGAATGTAGTTTGATTGTTTTCTTCTGATTTATAATTCCCAATTATAGCTACCAATTATATTTTAGATGTGTACCTTTTATGGTCTTTCTGGCCCTCATAGATATGGCTACTTTTATCCCATTTCTATCTTTTTCCTTTTGATAAGCCTATCTCATTTATGGCTGGTGTCTGTCTGTTTTGGGTGAAGTCTTGATACTGAATTTAGTTCCCAACCTCTTGGTTGCTTGCTACCACAGGCTCAGGGAGCAGAGAGAACATATTTCAACTCTTGTTCTCCAACTTAACATACATATCACTTTCCAGTTTACAAGATTTTGAGCAATGATAGTGAACCTAAGGCAATTGAAATCCAAATTCTGAGCTGGAATTCAGATGTAATTCAGATACTGTAAGGTTCCGTATCCCTTAATCAAATGCTATGATGTTGTCATGTTGACATCACATCATGCTGTGTGGTAGAAAACTCAACACAGAACTTCCCCTTTGGGAAAGGATCAGGGCATACCCTCCAACATTTCTCTGATTAAAATAGGGATGTCCTATTCCATAATGATAATTTTACTATTTATACCCCACACATCTTACTGGGTTGCCCCAGCCACGTTGGGCAGCTTCCAACATAAATAAAAACATAATAAAGCATTAAACATTAAAAAAACCTTCCCTATACAAGATTGCCTTCAGACGGCTCGAGGGTTGGATAACTCCATACTCTCCAGCATTTCTCCAATGAAAATAGGGACACCCTAAGGAAAAGTGGGACATTCCAGGATCAAATCCGAAACTGGGATGGCTTCTCTAAATCAGGGGCATCCCTGGAAAATAGGGACACTTGGAGGGTTTGTCAGTGCTTAGTAGCAGAGGACATTATTTGTATGCAGAAGGTCTTGGGTTCAGTCACCAGCATCATCTCCAAGCAGGGCTGGGAGTGTCCCCTGTCTGAAATCCTGGTGAGCCACTGCCAGTCAGTGTAGACAATACTGAGCTACATAGACCAATGCTCTGATATTGTATAAGGTGGGTTCCTATTTCCTGCTGTTTTCTCATGCAACCTGCATAATATGAAGTCCCAACTTCACGTTATGAAACAAGCCAAACTTAAATGCGTATGTGACACAACTGATTTTAACAATATGAACTTCATATTGATATATTGGTGTTGAAGGTGAAGAAACAAGATAATATTCCTGGAGCCAGCCAGGTGTTCATAATATGGCTGTTAGGGAAAATTTAACACAGAACTGTGCAAGATCCCTCAGCATACTGTAGAGAGCCTGAATTTCTAGTTGTTCTGTGTGAAGGTTCACTATGAAAGGGTACATTTCCAAACTATCTCTCCATTTCTTCTTCTAAAAGGAATCTATCACAAGCTATAGCAGTTAGTTGAGGTCTCGTTTTTTCCACTATGGTGGCTAGAAACATCACAGTTGTTCGGCACAATGTAGAAGCTGTAAAGGGACTTATTGTATGTGAAAGAGAGCAGATGTATTGAACTGAAAAAGGCAGCTCACTGTGGTCTATTTACTGTTATCCAGAAGTACAAAGGCACCTTTCATTCAGACACTGTAGCTTGAATTGGTTCTTTAAGTGTTTAACAGAGTATGAATACACCTGGACCCTGAGCAATACTATACCTCACTTATTCATTGAAGCCAGCCTCGCCCCTCTCATCAAATCCCAAATGTGTGCGCAGAGTGGCTCAAGCCCTGAAACATTTGAAGGTTGATCAGTAGACTTTGTACTGCATCTGGGGGGACCACCAGTTGCTGGCACATGCAAAGACAAAATCTGTGTGACTAGATAGGCTGAGCCAACTGTGCATATTTTATCATCCCTCTGATGTATTTGTAGAACAGGCCACATATTTTGCAGTGAACAGAAACAGGTAACAGCACAGCTGGGAAGAGACTTGCTTGGGAACGCTACTTTCTTTGTTCTCCCCATCATGTTTACTCAGTTCCCCGTTTCGCCCCTCAAGAGTTTCAGTCATGAATAATTGGTTTGAGAGCACATTGTGGAAAAGCAGTAGGCTGTATAGTATATAATACAAGAATACACTTGCTACAGGTTAGTGGAGTTGCCATTCACAAAATTTCAGAGGCAAAGGTTGTGATAGAGATCTGTTGCAGTTTCACTATAATATGGTAGAATGGTTGTAATCTTTGAAGCACACTTGTAATTATGATTTACATTCATATACATCTGAGAGCTGGGTTGAATACATACAGTAAAATAGTTTTCTGACCATGCAGAGGTGGGAGCTGGTTTTGGAAAGCTGTTGGTTTCCTCAGGAAGCTCTTCAACCCTACATTCATTAATACCATTTGTAGTCACAAGCGCAGTGAGCCTGCAGCTGGTGGGGGTGGGAGCCAAGACCTGGACAGATGAAATGATCACAGGACAAACTTATTGGGATTAAACAGACCACAACTTTACTGATTGCACATCTCAGTTGGTTTTGGCATAGCTGTTTTGGTGTAGGGTTTGGTTGTGTATCCTGAAGCATCCAGCCCAACTGCTGGTTGATTGTTTTTGCAGGATTGATCCTGGATTAAGAATCACCCTATGAAGTACATCAAATCAGGTGACCTGCTGAGATCGCCGTTGTGGTGGGGTGCTGTGACCCATGAGACCCTGTTTGGGCATCCGGACAGGACACCATTACATGGACCCCTTTAATGGGGTACCCTGATCTCCAATCCCGCCTTGCTTTGGCTAGAGACCCAACCCAATAAGTGAGTGACATGGGACTGTTTTATGTCTAGTGAATGAACTGGAGTGAAGACCAGCACTAGAAGTCGTCACTCTGGTCCACCCAGTAGACCAGGGTTCAGCAAACTTTTTCAGCAGGGGGCCAGACTATATTTTGAAAAAAAATAAAAAATGAACAAATTCCTATGCCCCACAAATAACCCAGAGATGCATTTTAAATAAAAGGACACATTCTACTCATATAAAAACATGCTGATTCCTGGACCATCCGCTGGCTGGATTTAGAAGGTGATTGGGCCGGATCCGACCCCCGGGCCTTAATTTGCCTACCCATGCAGTAGACTATACCCTCATGGCTCGGCCGCTATAGGCCAAAGCCACGTTCCTCACAAGGCTTGGTTGCCAGACCTTATATTGGCTTGGTTGCCCTTCTCTGCACATGTTTCAGCATGTCAACAGCATTTTTAAGCTGTGGTAGTTTAAAGTTCTTAAACTACTAGCTGAAGGACATTCAGAATATGTGTGTGGGATTGAGGTAGTATACACTGCTTTAAGATATCTTTTGTGTTCATTGGATCAAAAATGAGGAGGCAAAGAATTCACACATGGAGGACTGGGGAGGATTCTTTGCTCCTCCCTCCCAATAAGGATATGATTAAGGACCGAGTGTCAGTTGTGACTTGCATTTTTATTCTTTTTGTCAGCTTGTGTCACAACCCTAACATTATTAAAATGTATTTTTTTTATTCAATATTCACATTTCAGGTGTTTGAGCCGTAATTTCTGTTAGTAAAAGTGACATTTCTTAAAGTTCATTATTTTTTCACACTGAAATCTTGGGCTCATTTTTATTATTATTAAAAAAATAGACATTAAATAATGGAACCGAAGTGTCTAGAGGCTAACGGGCACCCCAGTGCTTTGTCATTTTAATAGCTGAATTGTTGGCATGAAGGGTTTGATAATACCTAGGTCATAGAACCTGACTGCTTGAGAATTACACCCATCAGAATCTTTACTTCTCATAGAATTCCTGCAGACTGTGGCACCCAATGGAAACCCTTTGGACGGTGTTTCTTTGACATTTTTGTTGGCATTTTCCAGGAAAGATGCACCATGGAGACCTCTTTTAAATTGTGAGGAACCTTGAAACATTGTCCAAAGGGCTTGGAAGGACCTACCCTGCAAGCTGCGAACATATTTGCTGACAGAAGAATGCCACCAAGTGAGCAAATTCTGGAGTGCAGTAATAATATTTGGGGAATTAAGGCTTATATGGTGGTTGTCTTGCTGAGATGTATGGAAGAGGCTGCACTCAAGAGACAGAATGTGGAGTAAATTTTGTTCTCCAGATGTTTTCTATTACAACTTCCATCAGGTGTGCTGGCTGGGGCAGATGGGAGTTATAGTCCAGAACATCTGGAAGGCACCATGTTGATAAAGGCTGCTTTATAGACATTCTCAGACACTAAACAGCTTACACTTGCCTATTGACATGAAAGATATTGCTGATAACTGTTAGAATACTTTGCATAGCTTGTGGTACAGTTGATCTTCTCAAGTAGAGTCAGAAACTATTTGGAACGAAACCTTTTGGCTTTGTCACTGACACATTTCTCTACAGGTAGGTGTTCGATAAACATGGATTTGTATATAGGGGTTGTGTGTACATGTATTTAAAGCTATAGATCCCACCCCCATTACTGAGCATTTTGAAGTGGTTTCTGAAGCCATTCTGAGTCCCTTGTGGATGAGTTTTGTAGAAATGAAAACAATAAATAACTTTGATGTAAGTTAAGTCATCCATGCTTGCTGAGTCAACATGCATTTATGATTGTGTGTGTGCATTAAGGATTAGCAACTACATATAGTAAGATTTTTAAAAGGGGGCATTATCTACATTGTGAAATATTTTGGCAAGCATGGTATGTGTTCTGCATCTTGTTTCGCCTTCATTATATGATGGCTTATTTGGAACCTGATTTGTTGTTTTTCCCAAGAAGATGTTTTACGCTATTGTGGGGTTTTTTTTGGATGGATTGTTAAAGCTTACCAGAGCCACTTGGGAGTTTTTTGTGCTTTATCTTTCTTTTATATAAGAGCAGTGTGGTATGTGTATGTGACCTAAATGTAGGGTTCCTTAATCCCCAACCAAGTTTTTCTTAAAGGAATAATTACAAGTTACTTTTCATGCCATCCTAAGAAAGAACATAGCATGTTCCATAGGTGCTAGGTTCCACCCAACTTTTTGGGAGGCCGTCATGAGTGTGTAACGTCACATGCACAATGCACACGTGTGATGTTACACAGTGGGAGGAGGCCGCAAGGCCCAGCGCAGCCATGCGAAGGCCTGGCAAGGCCTGATGGGGCCCATCACAGCTGTGGCCCAGCAGAGCCTGCCACAACCATGGGGAGCCCCAGTGAGGCCTTCTGTGGCTGTGGGAAGGCCTGGGGGCCCAACCCCTCAAGATTGGGGGGGGGCTCAGCCCCATCTCAATATAGTTTGGGGTTCACACCTATGGCATGTCCCCTTTCTAAGTCATCACATTGTTGATGGTGTGCCACTGTGAGTTTTGTGTGGGCAAATTGCAGCAAACCAGGGCCGTGATCCAGCTCAGTGAGGTTTCATGCATAATTATGACCTAGAGTGCAACCAAAGTTGATGTTTATTACTAAACCTATAGCTTTCTTAGTTTCAGCTACAGCAGTAATGGTGATGGTAGATAACCCTTTTTTGCTGCGATTGGAGATGCTGGGCAAGGGGTGGGGGAAGTCTTTAAATAACAAAAGGAATAATAAAATGCCTTAACAGTTAATGGGAGGGATCATGGTAACTAGCAATTCACATTTTCAAGCCTAAATTCAAATATATGATCCAAATCTCACTCTTTCACAGCAACCTTTTTGGGATTTGAGGTGGTTTGTCTCCTTTAGGCTAGTATAGTAGCACATTAATTGGTGTGTGTGTGTGTGTGTGTGTGTGTGTGAAATTTTCAAGCTCCAATTTAGGAGTAAAGAGGAGAAGATGATAAATAAGAGTAAATAACTTTTTAGAAGTATGATTTCCCTTCCATTAAATCGTTTTCAAGAGTAGACTATTATTGAAAATGCCTTCTAACATTTGAGAAGCCTATACTCTAGGATATTAGCAGTGAAGCAGAAAGTACAAAGATATTTTCTCTTTTGCATTCTAAGGATTTTTTTCTCTAAAATATATATCTATTGTCTGTGCTTTGTGCCTCTTCCATAGCTTAGTTATTAGATAATTCAACACAGGAATCTAGGATTTTTACTCAATTTTGTGTTGCAGTTATCCTTAAATGGACTGTTTTAACTAGTGCTGCAGAGACAAAGCTGAAAATCCAGAAAAAGGGACCTTTTAGGAAGTGTTTATAATAGGCAACATTTTTTAAAAAAATATTTACTTATTTATGCGCTTCTAGTCTTATGTACACAATGGTATTTCTCCCCCCCCCCCAATCTGCAACCGACACAACAGGACTCTATTAAAGTATGTGCCTTGTGAACAGTTGTATCGAAACATCTTAAATGCCTTTAATATAAATACAGAAGAACTCCATGTTCCAATTATCAAAATAACATGACTGCTTTCCCTCCCTCTTCCTTTCTACATTGACTACTCTGAAGTGGTAGGTTGTCCTGCATTTAGATAAACAATGAAACTAATTGGAATGCCATAAAAAAGATTATTGTATAATAAGAGGATCAGGGAACATTGCCAGCTTACTGAGATGAAACAAAAGCTGTCTGAAAAATAAAATCTCATACGCACACAAACACACACACTCTCATGCGCACTCACAGTGGTAAATTTTACGCTAGATTTAGATCCTAAGAGACATGCCCTGCTTGGACATGATGTTGTCTTAAGCTGTTTTATTTAATTTGCCTACAGCACTTGCAAATTCTACCAACTTTTACCTTTTACCTAGGAAAAAATATATTCCAAAATATGATGGAATGTACGTGTTTTGTTTCCTATCGCTCTGTCCCCTGAGTGCAGCTGCTGTAAAATGCTTTCTCTAGAGACTCGACTAAAACTGTAGTTACATTGAAACAAAATGCTTTTCTTTCTCCCCTTGAGGTTATTGGATTAGTAATCATTTTCCTACTCACTTTCATAGGAATAATGCAAAGAAAGAACAGGAAAAGAGGGCTGATAGATTGTAACAGAAAAGCCTTCCAGAATACGACCTCCTTTTATTTGGGCACAATTTAAATCAAGAGACAGCTTAAATTAGGACTATTGATACTTGCCTCCAACCCCCCCCCCAATGTACTACAGGTGAACATATTATATAATAATAATAATAATTTATTATTTGTACCCCGCCCATCTGGCTGGGTTTCCCCATATTCTTAAAATATCTAGAGTAAATTCCTTGTGGCAGGAGTGCCACAAATTGTGGTGTGTGACAGAGCTGGATGGAGTGGCAGGAGACATCTGAAGGCAGCCCTGTATTGGGAGATTTTTAATGTCTGATGTTTTATTATGTTTTTATATGTGCTGGAAGCGACCCAGAGTGTCTGAGGAAACCCAGCCAGATAAGCAGGGTCTTCTTCTTCTTCTTCTTCTTCTTCTTCTTCTTCTTCTTCTTCTTCTTCTTCTTCTTCTTCTTCACCATGGATCCACGGAAGCTGCCCAATCAAAGGCAATTTTTTTCTGTACCACCCTGTGTCCCAAACGCATCATTGCGCCTAGAGGCCAATCTCCCCTCGGTACAGTTACGGATCTGGCGCAGGACATTCAACTTCTGGCTCTGCCTAAACTCAAATCCCCCCCGGTCTAATATCCCTAGTGCAACAAGACTGTCACAAGAGTGCCTGGTCTAAAATTGTCCATCAAAAACTTCACTCTTGTGGTTTATCCCCACAACAGCTACTCACCGTGGGTTATAGCAAAGCAAAAAGTCTAATTTGCCAACGCCTAAATGATATCAAGCCCCCCTAACACCCTGGAGTTGGCACCATTGGTGCTCAAGTCATTTACCAGCATGCTTCAAGTTCCCCTGTTCCTCAGTAAACCAGAGAACTGGGCCCTCAAAGCGTAGGAAGCCAATCCCTCAGTATGGAAGAGTAAATCCAGCATATTTAGTATAATAGGGAATTTTAAACAAATCTTAAAAGGTGGCAGTGGTGGGTTTGTTCAACGGTACATTCCCATTTCTTAAAAAAAGGTTCCTAATATTGGAGGTTTGTTAGCATGCATGTTTATCTAAATTTGATCAATCAATCTATTGAGTAAAAAGGCAGATGTTTAAGCAACTACAAATACTTCAATCCACTAACAGCCGTATTTGTAACTGCTGCTAGTGTGCTCACTGGATAATTGGAACTATTCAGCCAGTCTTCATTTATAAAACACTTTATTACTCAGTGCTACTCTCCGGGAACTAACTGGAGAAGCCTGTATAAAAAGGATTTATTTTGGTCTCTGTTCGCCATCCCCCCCCCCCATGTGACGTATCTCATTCACTTTCAATCTCAACCTATAAGTGCAATTTAAATGTATTTTATAGCAACAATTTGGGCCAATCTAGTGCAGTAATAAAAAATGCTTTGTTGGTTACTGCTCCCAAAGGCTTTCAGTCTAAGTGCAGTATGTTATGTAAGGCCTGACCCCCATAGGCCTTACTCAGGCAGAACTTGCTCACTTTCTGTTATGATCCCAGGCTGCAATGATTGTGCCATGACTGTTAGACCAGGGGGAGAAACGTTTAATCCAAAGCAGTCTTAACATCTTATTGAAGTTGTTTGGACAATTATTGGGTAGGTTATTTAGGACTAGATCACTGGGTGCACAGTGCTTCATAGTCCACTGTGTGGAGAGAGCATTGATCTGAGGCATCCTCCCAATGTTGCTGCACTGCAGCTCCCATAGTCACTGAGCATAGACCAAGCTAGCTTGGGGCTCATGGGAATTGTAGTCCAAGGATATTTGAAGCACACCTGCTTGCGGAAGGCTGATGTAATTCATCAGCCTTGTTATGCACGCTATAGATCATAGGAGAAGGAAAATTCTGATCCTGAACCTTCCTTCTTTGCAGGATATCTTTGCAGGGAGAGGAAGAGGCTAAGGAGTAAAAGCTACACAAATCCAGAGTGGAGTCTCTAAGATGGTTGGATGGTGCCTTGTACGCCTCCTTCCGTCACCTCCTGAAGCCAAGCTGGTGCCAAATGTATTGCTCTGCTTTCCTTTGGACCACATCAGCAAGGCTGAGAGATTACTCTTGTTTTCTGGGCACCCCAGGATCTCCATGCATTCTGCCCAGGCTTGCGCCCTGGGGAGGTCACTTTGGCGCTGCTAACATAGTGGTTTGACTTCACCCCTGGAGGTGCACTCCATTGTCTCTTGAGACAGACAGATGCCAACAACAGATCATTGGCTGCTATTAATAAGGTAGAGAAATGCAAAATATCATGATGTCCAGACTTGGGGTTACTAGTGCCTGTTATTACCTGTTGCAAAGGCCAAGGACTTTATAAGGCAGACTTCCTCAACTTCGGCCCTCCAGATGTTTTGGGACTACAACTCCCATGATTCCTAGCTAGCAGGACCAGTGGTCAGGGATGATGGGAACTGTAGTCTCAAAACATCTGGAGGGCCGAGTTTGAGGAAGCCTGTTATAAGGGGATGCCATTTTCAGTGTTAGCCTGATGTTTCTTTAAATCATGAAGTCCTACCTTTAGAAAACCATCAGAAAATGAAACAAAAATAAAGTTATTTGATATTGCTGAGTTGTAGGTTTAAGGTATCTTCCTGCTGCCCATACATTGCATTAAGTTGTTTGCATGTTTGTTGTTTAATAAATAGGACAGCATGCTGGGTGTTTAGTATTTCCCCCCCTTTTTTGTGTTGTGATGTAACCTGTGGGTATGTGTCTGGCAGAATCAAGAAGTATTGTTCACTTTCTTAGCTTTGTCCAGATGTTTAGCTACAGGGTAATGTTACTACATAGATTAGCACAGCTGTCTAAGAGATACCATGCTAAATATGGAGAGCATCTGTGATTTGTCTAGGGAGGTTGAGTTTCAATTAATTAAATGTGCAGCTAGCTTGCTAAGATCTTTTGCATTGCTAGTAAAAAAAACCCTGACAGTTTTAAAAGACACAGGGACTTTTAGCACTGGCTGAAGTAAACAATTTTTTCCAGATCATGAATTTTTGCTAGCTCTTCGGAAAGGTAAGTTGACTAAGTGGTTAAAGCATTTGGTTGTATCCCCCAGGGTCATATATTTGAATGTACTGTATATAAGTCTAATAAATATATATATATATTAAATGTAACTTCTTCTAGTTGAAAAAGTTATCTCCAGTACATCCCACTGCAAATTGATCCTTTGGAAATACAGTAAGGTTGGGGAAGAGGGACATGGGTACACATAATTCACTTGTTTTTTGAATTAGTTTCAGCTACTTGAGACAGCTTTATGTTTCACAAATTCTAAAGTTTGGAATGTTGATGTTTGCACTGTATTGGGTTTGGCTGGGGAAGAACATATCAAACTCTTATGATTTATAGAGCAGGCGTGGGGAGGTTTCATGCTTCTGGGTCTGCATTCCTTTTTACCCAAACACTGAGATCAACCAGCCGGAGGGAGGTGCAAAAGACATGCATTTAGAATTTTCAAAAATCTGAGAACTTGGAACTGAAAGGAGCGAGCAGTCTTTCCGCACAAAAATCTCCTGGTTATGTACTCCCAAACTTTTCACTTAGCAGTATAATCTAGCTTGGGGTGTGGGAGTCATTCTGTAGTTGCTGTTGTTGAACATTTAGAAGTCAGAAATCCTTGCCAATGACCCAGAAATCTACTTTGTCCACCCCTTGTACAGATAGATGGGTTGGAAGACTTCCTTTCCAGCAATTCCGTATTTGGCTGTTTTAACTAATTAAAAGATTGTGGCTAATGAACCAAGGATTGCTTGAAGGACAGCAGATACTCTGCAACAGTCACAAACCAGCCTAGTTGGCATCACTATTTGGACTATCTTGGCTAAGGATGGAAACTTTCTGAAAATCTCAATGTCAAACTTACCTGAATGGATTCCTCCTCCCCCCCCCTTAATTCCCATCTTGGTCCTTAAACTGAACAAGAAGTGAGTCCCTGCTCCTAGTTCTGCTAAACAATTATCACATAGTACATGCATAATATTCTATGTATACACATTCCAGGTTTCCTAAAGTAGCTAGTAGATTAGCAGATATATACAACACTGCATATAATGTATTAGAGTGAGTGTGGCATAATGGTTAGACTATTGGTATGACCTGAGAGACCTGGCATGAAGCTCACTAGGTGACCTTGGGCCAGTCACCATCTCTTAGTTTAACCTCACAGTGCTGTTGTGGAAGAAAATTGTGGTATCTGTATATACTAATGGAAAATTATGGTCCTACATTTAGCATGTGGCTTTATTCTTTCATACGAGATGTGTGATTATATATATATATATATATATATATATATATATATATATCTCACACATTTAAAATGGATTCTTTCTCCATCCCTAGTCTTGGCTGCTATCTGTATACAGAGTTGACTCTGTCCTAGTTGGGCATCATGCTCTTTGCCTCCTTTCCAAGCTTTTCAGCTTTGCCGTTTGGTTTTGCTTTTAAAACGTAAATGGTTCACCCCGATGGTGCTGTCAGTGCAAGACTCGTGGGCAGAGGTCCTGGGCCCTATTCAGTAGAATCAGCAGAAGGGCCAAGAAGCACAGTGGGACTTAGGGCATTTTCCCAGTAAGTATAAATGAAGTTACACGCATTACGATCGAAAGGGAGGGAGGAGGCCATAAGACTGTTAAATCTACTAACTGAACGGATTTTAACTCTATTTTGTCAGACCTGTGATGACATCCATCTTTATATGTCCTCAACCTCAAGGGCTTATATGGGGTTGGTTAATGGAGGTCAACGTGCCCCATGGTGTTACAAAGCCAGCTGGTCAGTAAATCACACAGTTCAAAGCCGGAGTTAACTCTTTATTAGTGAAACACCATCTTCACAGACCGGACAGAGTTTCAGGACTCATGAGCACAGCCGCTCATGCCCTTTAGGTCTTACTCTATGAAACAAGTTGCCTCCCCACAACCATCTTTGTCTCCTCCTCTCCAGGGCCTCTTCCAAGCAGTTGGAGACTGTGCCTGCGTGTAACCCAGGCATAGGCAAACTCGGCCCTCCAGATTTTTTGGGACTACAATTCCCACCATCCCTGACCACTGGTCCTGTTAGCTAGGGATAATGGGAATTGTAGGCCAAAAACATCTGGAGGGCCAAGTTTGCCTATGCCTGGTGTAACCCATCTGGAAGAAAGTTGGAAAATAATGTCTGGAAGGTTCTTATAGACTTCAAGCTGCTGTAAAGAGAACAGGATTGAAGCAAAAGTTCATTTCAGATCATAGAATAGTAGAGTTGAAAAGGACCCTAAGGACCATCTAGTAGTTCTACCTCCTTACAATACAGGGATATGCAGCTGCCCCATAGGGGGATCAAACCTGCAACCTTGGCATTATCAGCATCATGCTCTAACCAACTGAGCTATCCAGACCCTCAGACCTGAAAATCTGTAGAATAGAGTAGGCCACCACTGGTCTTAGTGGTAAGCGACACTAAAAGTACTGAAGGCATATGTTAACATTAGTGGAAATTCACACTAGTTTTAACAGCATGGTAAGGCATTTCTCATGCTATGATTGCTCCTGTTTAAGAGCAACCCAGGTGTCAGGAGGAAAAGCAGAAATGTTGACATGGGGAGCCTTTGACTTCAAATGCCCATAATATTTTTTTGCATGGCTTTAAGCCTACTTTATATGGGTGAACAGAGTCAATAAAAGTACTTTGCTTTACACTAACACTTCTTATCTTCTTTTACAATTTGCAATTAAATATGATTGTCTCTAAAACATTTCTGTTAATTTTTTCATCTTCAGCAACTCGGCTTCCCCAGGGGGGCAAGAAATACATTTTAATGTATTGTAGCCACATGCATATAGCCCCTTTCCCTCATATATATATTTGAGTGTCAAGAGTAATCGTCCCAACAACATTATACCAAGCCAATATTAATCAGTCTTGCAGCAACAGCTTGCTCTACTTATGATTACATTTGTGATGTTTAGATGAATTCCCTGCCTTAATATTCGGTTAGAAGGTCTTTTGTCATTATTCAGACATTTGGAAAATGGATTTTTTATGGAAAAAAACCCCCTAACACTAAATGTTTGCAAAACCTTCCATAGAACACCTGCAACAAATTAAAAATCCCAGTTTAATAAATGTGATGTCATATATTGTGTATAGACTGAAAGCGTTTAAGGTGATAAAGATAGGCAAGAGAGTTACCTAGTTATTTTTTTAAAAAATCAGTGAAATAGAGAATGCATTCATTTCCTATGGATTAAAACCCATAAACCTAAATCCTCAGAGATAACCTGTGCTGGACAGGGGGTAGGCTCTTTAGAGCTGGGATTTTTATCTCCTTTTATTTAAATCAGGCATAGGCAAACTCGGCCCTCCAGATGTTTTGGGACTACAACTCCCATCATCCCTGACCACTAGTCCTGTTAGCTAGGGATGATGGGAGATGTAGTCCCAAAACATCTGGAGGGCCAAGCTTGCCTATGCCTGATTTAAAACAAACACTTTCCTATCCTTAGGCAGGGCTGGCACAGTCATTAGGTAAAGTGGGCACACCCATGGGCTCCTCACCTGCCCGCTTTCTACACCAACAGTGAAAAAGTAGCACTGGCACTGCAGCTGATTTCAGGTGAGATCACACCAATTTCCAGTGAGATCTTGCTGGAAATCAGCACATTATCTCTTGAAATCAGTGCTGATTCCACTGTCCCTTTACTAGGGGTGATGGGGCAAGCGGCCGCAGCAGCATCAGGTCAGGGTGACACTCCCTGTTTTGCCTTAAGTGGCAAAATGGGACACATTGCCCCCTGTCCTTAAAAGGTAAAGGACTCCGAACTGTTAAGTCCAGTTGCAGACAACTTGGGGGTTGCAGCGCTCATCTCCCTTTACAGGCTGAGGGAGCCGGCATTTGTTCGCAGACAGTTTTTCCGGGTCGTGTGGCCAGCATGACTAAGCCGCTTTTGGCGAAACCAGAGCATCACATGGAAATGCCGTTTACCTTCCCACTGGAGTGGTACCTGTTTATCTACAGTGGTGCCCCACAAGACGAATGCCTCGCAAGACGGAAAACCTGCTAGACGAAAGGGTTTTCCGTTTTGGAGGCGCTTCGCAAAACGAATTTCCCTATGGGCTTGCTTCGCAAGACGAAAATGTCTTGCGAGTTCCTGCGGGTTTTTCCCCCTTCCCCCCCTTTTTCTAAGCAGCTAAGCCGCTTATCAGCTGATCCGCTAAGCTGATAAGCCGCTAAAAGCCGCTAAACCACTAATAGCGCTAATCCGCTAAACTGTCAATGGGCTTGCTTCGCAAGATGAAAAAACCGCTATACGAAGAGCCTCACAGAACAGATTAATTTCGTCTTGCGAGGCACCACTGTACTTGGCATTATCATATACAGTTCTCCCTCGGGTTACAGATGCTTCAGTTTACAGACGCTTTAGGTTAGAGACTCCGTTAACCCAGAAATAGTACCTCGGGTTAAGAACTTTGTTTCAGGATGAGAACAGAAATTGCGCGGCGGCAGCAGGAGGCCCCATTAGCTAAAGTGGTACCTCAGGTTAAGAACAGTTTCAGGTTAAGAACGGACCTCCGGAACGAATTAAGTTCTTAACCCAAGGTACCACTGTATAGAGCAGGTGGCTCTCCATATGTTGCTGCACTACAACTCCCATCATCCCAGGCCACTGGCCATGCTTGCTGGGAGTTATAGTTCAGCAGCTTCTGCAGCTTCTGCAAGGCCAAAGGGCCCCCACCCCCTTCTCTGATGAAGAGCACATATTTAGCACTGCTCTTTTCTTCTGGAAGGAAATGGCATCCTTCATGATAGTGTGCGAGGCAGAAGTTAAAAGCGGTGAAGCAACTTCCAGCCTGTGATATATTGAAAAGAAAAACATTCGACTACTGGGCTGAATTTCACTGCATGTAATGCTTTGAAAGAAAATGTAATGAAAATGATATATAGATGGTACATGACCCCAGTCAAACTTGCAAAAATATACCACTTGTCTGATAACAAATGTTGGAAATGTATGGGAAACGAAGGAACGTTCTTTCACCTTTGGTGGACTTGCCCTAGAGTGAAGGCTTTCTGGGAAATGATATATAATGAGCTGAAAAAGGTATTTAAGTATACCTTCCCTAAGAAACCAGAGGCCTTCCTTTTGGGTATTGTCGGCCAGGGGGTGCTAAAGAAGGACCGAACATTTTTCATGTATGCAACAACAGCAGCAAGGATACTTGTCGCTAAGCATTGGAAAACCCAAGATCTACCCACACTGGAAGAATGGCAGATGCAACTGATAGACTACATGGAACTGGCCGAGATGACTGGCAGAATCCGAGATCTGGGAGAGGAGACGGTAGAAGAAGACTGGAAAAAATTCAAGATTTACTTGCAAAAATATTGTAAATTGTATGAATGTTAAGCAGGATGCTTGATTATAAACAATTGGGCACCATTAAAACAGATGAAGTGAATTATGAAGATAAGTTAAATTTAAGAAAAAACAAATTTTTAGATAATTATTAGGCTAAGTTTAATTTGTTAAAGAGGGATATAAATTTGAGATATAATACTGGAAAAATAGACAGTCAGGATGGAGACAAAGTGATAAATTGCTGGTTTAATTTTTATAATTTGGAACGCAGGAGCGGGAGATGTGAGGAAGTCCAAAGGAGATAAGAAAAGATGTTATGATATGTAATATTTTTGTTTGCTTATTTATATTGTAATTTAAAAACTCTTAATAAACATTATATAAAAAAAAACTGAAAAGAAAAACATTCACCTGTTTAATTTCTGCTACTTACTGTAGCTGTTAAAAAGTGCAAGAAGGGGGAAAAAGGCAACCAAGAGAGCCTGTTTCAAACAGTACATACTAAGCTGCAGAAACCTGCTCTTTAAGTTACAGGAAATGCTTACACCTTAGTTTTATAGTTGGCTGAGTAATTTCTATAGTACTTAAGTTTGGTTAATAGCAAACACCTGTCTGGAATGGCTAGGATTCACAGCCACAAAACCTTTCCCCAAATAGTTCTCTCCTGCACCCTCCTGGAAGGAATGCAGAAGATTTCTTTCCATTCTCCCCTTTGCCTGTGCCTTTTAAAATAGGTGCCCACAGTACCTGCCTTTCACCACAGGAGAAATTTAACTTTGTAGCATTTTGCTATGACCTACTCGGTGGAATTACAGCAGCAAACCAATCCTTTAAGAGAGATGGCTCTATCAATCTTTGGATTTTTCTAATGTGGAAGCTACTCAATTGCATCTCAGAAATCAGGGAGGTAAATTACTCATGCAGACAGCACAAAATGAAAGGGTGGGGGGAGAGAAATGGAAGTTCTGCTGAGTATCCCTTTTAGAACAAGCCATGGAACAACAAAAGCAGCCCCGATAATCAGTCAAATTCCTCTGCTAATTTTTCAGGTATTGAAGGCTATAGTGAGGGCACCATGCTATGAAAGTTAACGCAAAGAGAGGCTTTAGCGAACGATGCCACAGGACAGGGTGCCTTCTTGCTCAGCAAACACTGTGCTTGTGCTGAGGTTTTCTAGGTTAGAACTCCATTGCTTTAAATAAAATTGCACTAGGATTAAAAACAACACAACACCCCCCTGCCCAGAGATCTCTTCACAGGTGACTTGTCATCAGAATGGTGTTTTAATTACACTGGGCAATATGGGAAGCTCTTTTCACCAGTGGCGTAGCGTGGGGGGTGCAGCGGGGGCCGGCCGCACCGGGCGCAACACCTAGGGGTTAGGGTTAGGGGGCGCAAATCCACGGGTTAGGGGGTGCAAATTACTTGCCTTGCCCCGGGTGCTGACAACCCACGCTACGCCACTGCTTTTCACAGCACAGCTCTATTCTTTTACTTATTTATATAAGTTGATGCTTGAGGGTTTCAATGTTTCTATTTCGTCCTGCTGGTTTTAAATCGCCAAATTAATGCCAGTTGTGCTACTTGTGTATCTGTGGAAGGCAAGCGGAATGCGCCTCATCGCATGCTGGGGGAGAATAATTGTTGTGGGCAAAATCCTCAATAAAACTGGCTTGATCCTTATCCAGATTGGATGAGACAAGCTGCAAGGGGAGACTGGCCTAAGGCCTTAGAACAGCTTTCAGTAAGTGGTAGCTGATACCATTTAAAGATTCTCCCTCTCTTTGCTTCTTCCCACTTTTCTTGCTGCTTCCTTCATTCCAATGTATCGACTCTCCACCCCTTTCAAGTGTCATGTCAGCCTCTTTTCCCCAATCAAGACCTCTCTCATCTTGCCACCAGCCACAGGTTCACCCCTCTGAGGAAAGCAGAACATCGTAATCCCCATCACTTCTGGTTTGCCCTGCTCACCTTCCAGGTGGACAGTGCTGGATTTACATATAAGCTAAACATGCTATAGCTTAGGGCCCCACTCCCTTGGGGTCCACCCAAAAAAAATTAAAGGAAAAAAAATCTGGATGTACATTTCCAAACTTCTTAACTGTATTTCAGTTCAACAATTACTTTGATAAAATACATATTTTGTTATGTGCAAATGGCTTTAGATATCTATTAGGTCCATAAATTACCATATAGCATATATTCAACACAAAAAACAGCAACAATTTGTCGTTAACAAAGGACAGCTGGACATATGAAGGGCCCCATTACCTTCAGTAGCTTAGGGCCTCATCAAACCTAAATGCAGCCCTGCAGGTGGACTTTTGGGTCCTAAGAGTGATGGAACAATCACTGTGCCTGCTCTCTCTCTCTCTCTCTCTCTCTCTCTCTCTCTCTCTCTCTCTCACACACACACACACACACACACACACACACACACACAGCTATGCTACTGTACAGAGTTCCCACAGCAGACCACCTGAATAAAGGTGATGGACCATTGGTGATGCACAGACCACACTTAATCAGATAGATGATATTTTGTTTTAAGTTGGCATGCCTAAGCACAAGGGGGTGAAAAGTATTATTATTATTATTTTTAAAAAATGCTTTCCAATCCCACCAACTCTACACCTATATTATTTTGACAAAATGTCCGTAAAAACTTATGCCATAACACCTTCTGTTAATCTTTCTAGTGCCACTGGATTCTTAGTTCCCTTTGCAGCAACAGCACAAAACTGATGGATTCGTTATATTTCTATGTCCCTTTTCATTCATATGAATCCCAAAGTGGCTTACTAACAAAACAAATAACAAAAGTATGGCAGAACATGATAGTAGAACATCACAAATACAGCACAAGCCACATAGAATCATTAACAAATTGTCAGTGAAGCAATTACAATCTGTGAAACTATCTGTGGATACCCCTCTGGAAACTAGGAGATGTAAGTGCTGGACACATCCCTGTTTTTGCCCATCGCTCCCATCTATACAAAGACAATATGCAGCAAAGTAATAAATAAGTCTCCTGTAAAATACAGGTTTTGACCCATTCCCTAGTTCCTGAAGTCTTCAGCAACGTGCCTCTGTTTACAAAGGAAAAGAGAAACAGATCCATGGCTGCTTTTTGCTGTCCTAGGATGCATAGCATGTTGGCAGAACACAGGCATGCTGCTCCTCCCCCCCCATGCTTTTTGTGTGCGTGTTTGGCTGGAAGCACCACACAGAGAGGAAAATAGCTAGATGCTGCATGCCCAAAGCCATCCTAAGTTGCAGCAGCAGTGCTTTCATAATCTCCTAGGTATGCTTCTTAGTTTCTCAGCCTAAATCCTTGAAGCGCCCGAGTGTCAGATTTGGTGTGCTGCATGTTTCAGCAGGCCTACCTATCGCACGGGATAATTTGAAGCTTAATTATTCAAGGCTTGAAGAGCACTCTCAGATCTCCTGACGAAAAATACCACAGAGAAGTGCAAAGTGTTATTTTTATGGCACTTTCTTTTTTCTTTTTTGCAGGGAGAGAGGCTTGATCTGATCACATTAAAACCCTGGTGGGGTTGTTAGACTTTAATATTATCTACCGAGTTCAGTAATAGTGGGATGTCTCCCAGTTCACAGAGCTCCTAGTTCATACAGAAGTAGCTTCCCCTTGAAATTATTCATATTCACATCTTACCCTTGATAAAAAAAAGTCCTCTTAAAAGAGGCATTTTGCCACAGAGGTTAAGGGTTTTCATTGAAATTGCCACTTGCATTTGATTTCCATCTTCTCCTAACAGCCCTGAAAATGTTCAGGATAAGAAAAAATCCTGTCTGAGGCATGGTTGAGAGTATCGGTTTTATTTTAAATATGCTACAGAATTAAGCAAAACATGAGCTAAACAAGATGAGAGCCCCTCTTTTGTTCACTGTAGTGTCTATGGGGAGCTGAACTCTCTGCAAGAGTAATGTCTATATTTTAGCAAATAAGCTTTTCTTTATTACAGACAATCTAAACAAATGCTTATCATTTTGTGGAATCCAGATTAATAAGCAAGAGATCAATGCCTAAAACCTAATGCTCTTTTAAGAAAAATCACCTATTTAATGCTCTTGTATTTAACACATATGTGCTTCAATATATTTGATTAGGACATTAATAAAACCTTATTGCTTATATTATCATCCTCTTGTATAAAACAATTAACAGGCAACAGGAGGCCAGGCACAATTAATCATTGGTACAAAAGAAGAAGAAAAACCAACCCACTACAACTTTAAGCAGTTTTGAAGATGGTGGGGACATCAAATTGTGGTTTTTGTGCTAAATAACAGAAAAGGGAGGGAGAGACAGAAATTAGCCAATTGAATGCACAATGGATTGCTGTTGAATACCACCCCTGATGACTACTTTTGTCGGACAAGAGGGGACTGGATTGTGCATTAAGACTCCATTTGTTCAGAACAGTTGTGCAGGGAGGGGGGACCACTAAGAAGTGGGGTCATGGGCAAGCAGTTGAGGTGTTAACGTTGCTCTTAAAATGCTATCATTTGTTAGCAGTTTCCTCTTCCCTTATATTTGCCATCAGCTCTTGTTCTGTTTGATGTTGCCTTTACTGGTTTCACCATCATTCCATTAGTTTTATTCTTAACTCATCCCAGGGTAAGGGGAGAATAAAACAATCAAGCATAGTGGGTTGTATGCTCAACTCTCTGACTCTCTCTCTCTCTCTCTCTCTCTCTCTCTCTCTCTCTCAAACAAACACCTCAAACCCTGTAAAATAATACTAGGGCTATTCTTGATGACCCAGCGATGGGTCCCTCCTGTTACCTTTTTCCCCACCAGGCTGCAAAGTTTTATTTATGAATGTTCCCCCTTTCCTGCCCTTTCGTGGATGCTCAATCCATTTTATGTTACATTTATGTCCATTCCGCTTCTTTCCTTTTCTTAGACCTCAATCTCTGTACAAAGACCTTAATCTGTGATGTGGAACTTTGTCAAATGCTCTCAAAGTCTGAGTGCAAGCTAGTCACTGCTCAGGGACAAAGTCAGCATCCTTTTCTGGAAGCAAAGGTGCAGCTGGGCAAGGAATAAGTGCGAAAAGAGAGAGGCGCTATTTGTTTTTAAACAGGAGTGGGAAAGCAAAGCCGTTTTATGCGATTTACTCTTATTCTTCAAATTACTCATTCACTGCTGCAGTTTTATTTCTTCCTCTGAGAATTTGATTTTTTTAAAACACAAAACACAAGTCAGGACCACATGATTTTAATAAAATGGGTTGAAGCAGAGAGCTTTGAATAAATGTTCATTTGCTCCACGTACAACTTGACTCTGTTTCTGCAAAAGCAATAGCAAAAATACAGGGACTGCAATGGTAAATTAAGAGATGGTTACTATCCCCCTGCTATACATAATTCTGTCCAATTTTATTTCTTGATACTTCAAAAAAGACAACTTCTGTTTAATTTAAGGCAGGGGCTGGCATATTTCAGGCACGTCAGTGTCATCTCCTCTGCATCCCCAAGGTGACCCACAAGTCAGCCCACTCAGTGTTTGTGCATTATGCTCATCCAAGGATATGGCTTCCCTGTCGTCCTCAATCACCTGTGGCTTCTCTTGCTCCACAGTTGCACAGTAGCTTGCAATTGCAGTAAAAGGTAGAGGTACCCCTGACTGTTAGGTCCAGTCACGGACGACACTGGGGTTGCAGCGCTCATCTCGCTCTATAGGCCGAGGGAGCCGGCGTTTGTCCGCAGACAGCTTCTGGGTCATGTGGCTAGCATGACTAAGCCGCTCCTGGTGAACCAGAGCAGTGCACGGAAACACCGTTAACCTTCCCGCCGGAGTGGTACCTATTTATCTACTTGCACTTTGACGTGCTTTTGAACTGCTAGGTTGGCAGGAGCTGGGACCAAGCAACGGGAGCTCACCCTGTTGTGGGGATTCGAACTGCTGACCTTCCGATCGGCAAGCCCTAAGCTCTGTGGTTTAGACCAAAGCGCCACCCACGCCCCTTTTTTGCAATTGCAGTATCAGCTACTTAAAAAAAAAAATGCAGCTTGCTCTCCGGAGAGTGGAGGGAGACACTGAGAGAGGAGAGTTTTGCTGAGATAACATTTTCTCACTTAGTCAGCAGGGCTCCCTGGCCACTGCAACGGCCCTGGTCTAACCCGACCAGGCTTTGCTACCATTTCCTCAGTGATTCCCAAGCTCCAGCAGAACAGGATAGTCAGACCTAATTTGCTCTTGTTCCCTTTTTACTAGAGCCCCAAGGTCTACTAATCATAGTCATGTGAAAGTTAGAACTAAAGAGCAAGATGCCTCTCAGTACATTCTGAGACTAAGGATTTGTTTCAGCACCAGAACTGAACTGAATTCACAGTCTTTTCACATTTCTGGATCCATTGCTGTCTCTTGAGGCTAAGTTGGCCTCAGCGGCACAAAGTGCCTTCCATCAGCTTTGGCTGATGACCCAACTGGATAGGGATAGCCTAACTCAGAAGGTTGCCAGAGCATAGACAACAGAGGCCAGGCACCCCCAAACTTTGGCCCTCCAGATGTTTTGGACTACAATTCCCATCATCCCTGACTACTGGTCCTGTTAACTAGGGATCATGGGAGTTGTAGGCCAAAACATCTGGAGGGCCGCAGGTTGGGGATGCCTGGCCTAACGTCTGTTGTCTATGCTCTGGTAACCTCTAGTTTAGATCATTGCAATGTGTTATATATGGGGCTGCCTTTGAAGACAGTTTGGAAACTTCAGCTGGTAGAGAATTCAGTCGTTGATCATCACGACAAGATGGTTTGAGCATGTAATGCCAATCCTGGCCCAACTACACTAGCTACCAATTAGTTTCTGGGCCCAACTTAAAGTGCTAGTTTTGACCTACATAGGCTTAAACAGCTCAGGACTGCAGTACCTCAAGGACTGCTTCTCCTCATATGAACTGACCCGGCACCTGTGATCATCATATAAGGCCCTTCTTTGTGTGCCTTCTCTGTGAGAGATCTAGAGGGCTGCAACACAAGAATAGGCCTTTTCAGCAGTGGCTCCCTGATTGTGGAATGCAGTCCCCAGGGAGACTTCCCTGGCACCTTCATTAGATATCTTTAGGCATCAAGCAAAAGCATTCCTCTTATTGCAGGTCTTTGGCTAATTAAACAATCTTTGGCCTTTTAAACACTGTGTTTGTGTGTGTGTGGGAGGTTATTGTTAATGCTTCTTATTATGGTATTTATTTTTTATACTGTAAACTGCCTCGTGATCTTTGGTTGAAGGGTGATTGATAAATAAATAAATAAATAAATAAATAAATAAATAAATAAATAAATAAACAAACAAAGCACAACACCCACCTCACTTCTGATTAGGTTTTTTTCAATTCGGCAATCAAATTTATGTGAGAAAAAAAAGCAGTTTTGTTGCTGCTGATCCCAACCAATCTTCTCCCCAACCATGGTCTAAAGCAGGCATAGGCAAACTCTGGCCCTCCAGATGTTTGGAACTACAATTCCCATTATCCCTGACCCCAGTGGTCAGGGATGATGGGAATTGTAGTCCCAAACATCTGGAGGGCCAGAGTTTGCCTATACCTGGTCTAAAGGATTGTGAAGTGTGATGCTTTTAAATTTACTGGGTTTTTTGTTTTTTTACATTTAACTTGTTTGTTAGGATTGAAAATCTAAAAAAGAAATAGCATTTCAGAAAATATAATGTTTTATTGCTTTGCCTGTGAATTCAGAAATGGCCGACTTTGAAAAGAAGGGCAAATGAAATATTGGGTGATATGATTCCCAAGGACGGGATTTCTGGCAAAAGTTCAGTTTAGAGGTGAGACCTTGGACAGCTCCAGTTAGCACTTCTGGCCCAGGGGTGCTGGCAAGATGGGTTCCTCAGGTGCTTGGACTTCTGGTGGAGTGGGGTCATTTGGGGTCACTGCTGAGGACAATTCTCCCCTTCACTCTGTCGCCTCCTCCATTTTCTCACTCCTAGAACATGAAAAGCCTGACCAAGGAGCTATTAACAGTATTAAAACTCTACCTGTGCCTTTTGATCTAAAGAGGTAGATTCACACATAACATTGATTTAGGATTCTAGGGCAATCAAATCAAGTCAGATTTAAACCAACATACAAAAATTGTCCACAAATGCTCCATTGCTACTTCCCCCTCCTCCTAAATAGAGAATATAATGTAAAACAAAACTTAAGGGAGAACCAATTTAAAATGCTGTGCAAAAGTTGCTTCTTTGTCTCAGTGGCTCTGCTTTTCTTCACATGAACAAATCACCATCGCTGAGGGGTTATAGTGAGGGACTTTATGTATTTCCCATTCTGAAGATAATTGAGCCCTATGCTTGATTTTTTAAAAAAACCCTTTACCCAAGATTTCTAAATTTTATGCAGCTGTCACAAAGTGTAAATAATCTTGTTCTCTTCAGTCCTAAGACTCAGGCCCTCGGTTTATAGAATAAATAGTAGTATCAGGGGTTTCTTTGAGATTCTTTCATTGGGTGTTATCCTGAACTACTGAAACATTTCTCCAAAGTAAGGGAAAATGTAACAAAGCAAATTCTTTCACAAGTCTGCTTTCCACAGCACCCATCTCTTCCCACACATCCAACTAAACAAAGCAAAACTTTGAAAAGACTGCTGTCCCTAAGAGAGAACAACAAAATTTATGAACCAGTGTAACACATGCTCATTACTCATTGACGAATGGTTCTTTAGAATTCTTCCAGCTTCTTTGTCTGTGTCCCCCCCCCCCCACATCAAGTATGTTTCTTGAAATTCTTCCTTTCTCCAATCTAAATAGTGCTGGTCATCAGGCTCTTGAGTCAGCCTATGAAAATATGTTCCATGTTGCAAGTGGAATTTACCCTTTGACTTTTAGCTCCTTCTCTCCTTTGACCGGTAATTGTTTCTGCGTGTTGCCCCTCTTACTGGAAACAGAAGCTGCTTCTATCGCAATGAAAATATTTTTGAAACTGCCAGTGACCAGTGTTTTAATTCCCTGCCTTCCCTGTCATTAAACAGACACATCAACTTGGTTATTTATATAAAATAGGTAAAATGAAATAAAAACTTTGCTTCAGTCTCTGCTCTGGTTTTGCAGGTGGCATTGACGAAACCATATTGATTACCTATGAGAGCTCTGAAACGGGCTATGTTGATTTATTCATTATGGGATTCCCTGTGAAATCTCCATCAAGATAGCGTTTTTAATAGAACATTTTGCACATCTGAATGTGTAGTTTAGCTTTGCACCTTCACAGCAAATTGTGTCGGTTTGCATGACTTGCACAGAAGAATTTGTCCAAAGAAACAGATTCTCAAATTTGGTTTGTGAATCAGTTATTCAGAGAGAACTTTAATCATGGCAAAATGGATGAATCTACATTATGCAAATTCAGTATGGTTATTTTATTCAAGTAAATCAAGTCTATCAGAAAGCTCAGTTGTTTTGTGGAAACATTAAACACTTCCACTTCAAGGCTTTCATAAAATCACTGGGGACATAAAAAGACTTAGGTCATTTTAGATAGTACTTGTTATTATGCTGTATGCTGTGGGTATGAAAATATTCATCACTAGTGTCTATTTAGAGAGCTTTCAGGAGCAGCTTCCTTATGGGAAAGGGGTATTTTTAAAGTCCCAGGAAGTGCAGAATTCCACATGTAACATTATTATAATAATTATAATAAAGAATATTGGTCAGGTGTTCAATATAATTCCAGGACTCTTTTGGCTATCCTATGTATTGATGCTACATGTGCTACTTTAATATAAATGTAGTAAATTTGACTTTTGAGTGTTAGAAACCAATAGGTTAGAAACAGCCTTTTGTTTATTTAGGTTGCAACCCATGTTAGAAACTGAGATATGGAAGTTAGGAGCTAAATGGCACCTTAAATCTAGGCTATGGGCGCAACAATGGAATGTCTAGGTGCACTTTTTAATAACAAGAATACAAAGCTGAAAATGAGTTGCTCCTAAAATATTATGTTCATTTTTCACATGGTCTAGTCCTTTCCCTGCCCACCCCCCTCATAGTCTTAAGAGGGTCTCTTCTCCAGTCTCCAGAGAGTATCTGGAAGTGGGGAGGCAGAAAAAAGGTTCCCCTTTCCTTCCGCTCTGCAGCTTTAATCTGAAATCTTAGGGGCAGTACTGTGCCCCAGAGCTCAGAAACTGCTCGCACCAATGAAATTCCCTGTCGCAAAATGTGCCTAGAACAATGGGAGTTTCGAACACTGGTTGCGATTATATATAAACTTACTTAAGAGTAAGTCCCACTGAATTCAACGGAACTTGCTACTAAGTAGATGTGCAAAGGACTGCACTGGTAATGTTCCCCCCAAAATGCAAAAACTCTTTTTGTGAATGCTTTCGCTTCCTTTGCTAACACAGGGTACCATGGCAATGTTGACTAGTGTGGCAGTGTTGTTATAATTGCTGGCTAAGTCCACTCATTTACAAATGCCAGAAGTAAGAGGTTAAAAAATTAAGTGGCTGAAATGAGACAGAAGTGCTCTGGTTTTTCAGAGGACCTTAAATATGATCCAATTAAACCAAAATTCTTCCCCTGCTTAAAGAGTTTTGTATTAAGATGAAACAGAAGTCCAGATGCAATAGAGACAGAAGGCAGGAACAGGTGAGACGCAACGAGGAAAACAACAATTTGCTATGCTCTCTTTTCCTCTGCCAATATTGTGTGTGGCTAGCTTATGTGGTGGGTGCTCCAGCCTGGTTTTTTAAAAGCCTTTTTCTTTTTCTTTATTTAACTCTATTATATGAGAAGAAATGCTTGCTTGTTTTGGTCACTTATGAGATAAATACTGGAAAACTGCTTGTCATTTATTGGTTTATCCATTATCATCCCCAACATAAGATAGAGTGGTCTGATTTCAAAGTGACAGCTGGCGGTGTCACTTCCTGATACATGCTAATCCAGTTTTTATTATGGAAAAACTGCCTGTGCTTCCAGGCAGCGAGAGGGAGTTGCTAAATGTAATCACTGAGGAGGGAACCTTAGGATCTTGCATATAAAAGCCTAAAATGAATCGTTTTCTCATTAAGTGGTAGTATCCTGATTAAATACAGATGTAGGGGAGGGAAAGTAATTTATATCCATGAGCACAGAATGTTGCTCAGTTTGGGTATTTTAAAAAAATATTTATTAAATAAACAGTGATTTGCTTGCTGTTCCACTGAAAGCGTACATACACAAAATGGACAAATATTTTAATAATCACCACTGCTGAGAATCCTGGTTTTGCGGGATTGCTTGAAGTTGGGAACAAAATTCATGGCTGCCCATGAATTTTAAATTGGGGTGTTATTTCTTCCCCTGTTAAGTTTCCACATGGATGAAGAATAATCAGGGAAGGGCGGCTGGGCATGGGAAGGGTCCCTGGTTGAGTCCCTGGCACCATAGAAACAAAAAATTAAAAACCAGCAGAGAATCAAATCAACAACAAAGATTCTTGAGCAACACCAACAATCTATTAAAATTATGCATTATGTTATATATACAATTCTAATTTATGATGGGAAAGTTAGAGACTTTTAAAGTTAAAATGCCTGGGAAAATAAGAAAGACCTTAAGGTAAAGGTAAAGGGACCCCTGACCATTAGGTCCAGTCGTGACTGACTCTGGGGTTGGGGCACTCATCTCACTTTATTGGCCAAGGAAGCCGGCGCACAGCTTCCGGGTCATGTGGCCAGCATGACTAAGCCGCTTCCGGTGAACCAGAACAGCACATGGAAACGCTGTTTACCTTCTCGCTGGAGCGGTACCTATTTATCTACTTGCACTTTGACGCGCTTTTGAACTGCTAGGTTGGCAGGAGCTGGGACCGAGCAATGGGAGCTCACCCTGTCGTGGGGATTTGAACCGCTGACCTTCTGATCGGCAAGTCCTAGGCTCTGTGGTTTAACCCACAGTGCCACCCGCTTAGCCAGGCATTAAAAAACCCCACTAAGTAGGTGCCAGATGAACCCCTGGGAGAGAGCATCTCACAGCTGGAGGGCCGCCTTTGTAAAGGTCCTCACCGCAGCAGCCGGGGCACCAAATATAGGGGGGAAGGGGCTTCAGACCCCTCAATATTTTGGGGCATGGGGCCAGGCCCCCCAATGTTGAGGGGCCTGGCATCCCCCAGCTGCCTGGTGAGCGTTTGTGAAGAGCACTCTCTGCATACGCCCCTCCCCGCTGAAAGGTGAGTGCCCATGTGCCGGGTGGGGTGGGACTCATCCTGTGATGCTGGGCCCCCGGAATGTGGGGGGCAAGTTGGTGCCTCTGACAGCAGCCAACACCTACAGCCAACTTTAGGTGGTGGGGGCACCCAGAGGAGGGGTTCCAGTGGTTGATAATAAATACAGAGCCATAAATGAACACAACCGCTTTGGAATTAAGTGACAAATATTACCCTTCTTTCTGAGGACACCTATGTCAGCCATTTTGCGTCACAAGGCCAGCTCAAAAGGTAGCCAGCCACCATCCTGTTTACTTACCTGCTTAGTCACCAGGATACAATTCTTATTTGCCGTTGGCAACTAGGCAAATAGTTATTTGGTCTAGGTAACTTGGAAACCCCACTGTTTTGACATGCCTGTCTGAAAATAAGAGAAGACCAAGAATGGCAAGCCAAACTGCCACAGGCTTCTGTTAGCATGAAGGTAAACATAAAGGGACCCCTGACCATTAGGTCCAGTCGTGGCCGACTCTGGGGTTGCGGCGCTCATCTTGCTTTATTGGCTGAGGGAGCCGGCGTACAGCTTCTGGGTCATGTGGCCAGCATGACTAAGCCGCTTCTGACGAACCAGAGCAGCACACGGAAATGCCGTTTACCTTCCCGCCGGAGCGGTACCTATTTATCTACTTGCACTTTGACATGCTTTCGAACTGCTAGGTTGGCAGGAGCAGGGACCGAGCAATGGGAGCTCACCCCATCATGGGGATTTGAACCGCTGACCTTCTGATTGGCAAGTCCTAGGCTCTGTGGTTTAACCCACAGCGCCACCCTGTTAGCATGCGAGGGGTTTAATTTTGAGAAGACTAATGGTAGTAATCATGTTGAGGATAAGAAATAGGGAGGAGAGAGTATTTAAGGTCTCCCTTAAATATGAATTCTAAATGGAATTTTCATCATAAATTCCATGCATTGAGAAATTACACCTGAGAACTCACCAGGTTTAAAATCCAAGTTGTCATCATCTTCTTTTTACACTGGTAGAATCTCCAAAGCATCATAGTTGGGCATCCAAATTTGGGATTCTAGATGCATTTGCGTGAGCTCAGGAAATGTCCTTGGAAAAGTCAAGTGGCCTTCACTCCAGGACAACCCTGGGCTTGGATAAGAGAAGTATGGAATTCAGGCTGTCAGTCACATGGGCTGAGAGGAACTGGTATTCTTAATGCATTCTAAGTGTGTAGACTCCTGGACTTGTTGGTGCACTCAAGCAACATGTGAAGTCCTTCACATGTCTGTCTGAGGGAAATGCACTTGCAGATGTTTCTAAATTAGCTTCTGCTACCATACTACGACTGCAACAACAGTTATTTCTGTGCCATTCTTACCCAGAGTGACTAACAGTGTTGGTAAAAAAAAGAGAGAGATACTCTCCTGGGATTGCCATGTGCAAAAGAATGACTTCCATGAATGCTCTTTCAATGAATGCTCTTTCATGCACAGCCATTATTAATTTACAGCAACCTGAATTGTAGAAAAATAAGTGACAAAACTCCCAAACTGGTTTTTGAAAGATACAGGGCTGGGAGTAGAACTTTAAAGCAAACAGATAAAGAGTTGTGTTTAGAACCATGAACAAAAGACTACAAACTCCCCTTTGCAAACATCCATTACTGTGTCTCTGTACCCTGATTTGCACAGTTGACACCAAGAAATCATTGAAATTTTAACTCCTGGATGTTAGATGGAAAGGCCACCCAGCTATTTCATTATATCCTAATTAATAATACACTTCAATAAAAATATTAATGCAATCATTATGATATTCAGCAGCTTTGCAGATCTCCTGCTGAATATTAGCTGCTCCACAGTAGAGTCCCCTCTCATCTGATTTCTACTGTTGGGAAGTTAAGGCTGGTGTTATTCTGATTCTCCTCGTTATGTCTTTGGACATGCCTGAAATTAAAATCTATATTAGAGAAACGTTATTAAAGTGTTCTCTGAAGTTATATCCATTGACTTAGAATGGCAATAAATGTTCTGTTGAGCCCAATATTTATGCTGATCATCTAGTGATCTCTCAAGACTGCTTTGGGAGAGGAAGAAAGGCTGCCCAGTCAACATTTTTGTACACACACACACACACACACACACAATCCCCCCCCCCCTGCTACTAAGGGTTCAGTGTGGCTCACAGACATTTTCTCCTTAATCCTAACAACAACTGTGTATGATAAATCACCACTGTGCCCAATTTGCAGATGTGGAATGTGTGCATATTAAGGCTGATATATCCATGACTTGTCCTAAGGTAGCTGTGGGGTACCTGTGGCTTGCCAGAGGTTGCTGGACTACGGTAACACCCACACAGTACTCTTTAAGACACATTTAAAGCATAGGACTTGCCCCAAGGAATCCTGGGAACTGTAGTTTATACTCAACAGAACTGCAATTCCTCCTACCCTTAAAAAACTACAGTTCCCAGATTTTTTTTTGGGGGGGGGAATCCATGTGCTTGAAATGTATGGTGTGGATGTTATCTAGAACTCCTATCACCCTTAACCATTGGCTGGGGCTGATGGGAGCTGGAATACAAGCACGTGCTCCTTATATATTGCCTATGCTAGGAGCTCTATTGTCTTCATGGCAGAGGCGAAATGTAAACTTAGGATTTCGTGGTTCACAGTTCAGTCTCTTGACCAGTATGTTATACTAGCTCTTAAGTGACTTAATGCTGTATCTCCAGGGTAGAGCAGAGAAATGATGGTCATGAATATCGGGGATAGTTTTTGGATCCCAAACAATGGGAAACATGGGGGGCAATGGTAACTGGAATACGTTTTAACTACTGAGTTGGAGCCTTTGGAAATCTGGATACAAAAGCAATGAAAGATAAAGCTTTTCATGTGTCTCAGACTTGAAAGCAATCTGTAACAATACAGCAATTAGTCTCTTGTAATGTTAATCCACAATATTCCACAGAGAAGGTATAATGTAACATTTCAAATCACTTCACCATACTTAATAATTGGGATTTGTCACATTATTTACTTCAATCAATTTAAATCTCCATTTAAGTTATAGCTTTCACTCACTTTTATAAACCAGATATTAACTAGCACATGCTGAATATATTAGCATAAGGAAACAGTCTTAATTTTATAGGAGCATAAGGGCCCAACTATGAGTTCCGCCAGATGTGTGTGCGACCTGCACACAACTTCATGCTTTAAGGGGGCTTTATTAAAGTTAATGGAGGAATAAAGGCAGAAATGCAGTGCTCTTTACTTGCATGATGTAGGGCATCAGAGCAGTGGACTCCAGCAAATCACCTCTTGCCATGATCCCAACAGGCCAACAACTTCTAGACGAGGCTTCCTCAAATGTTGCTTCCAAGTCATCAGGGGTGCCAACTTGAATAAATATTGGAGGGTCCCAGGTAAGCCTCACCCCACATAATCAGACGACACTGCACACCATTTGAATGCAATGCCCATCAACCGGGATGGGGTTGGGGGCCTCAGATATTTTATTGGGGTGTGTGTGAAGGGAACTTGGCCCTTAGGAGCTGGCTTCTGTTCAAGTAGCTGTGTTGTGGGCATCATTCGTCTGAGCCTATTACATTAAAAGCAATCAACTGAACACATGCGCCACAAGTGAAGCCCATATTGTGAGGAAACATACCCATGCAGCTCCTGGTGCCTGGGGGGGGGGGGGGCGGAATAGACTGCTGAATCACAGAACAGATAGGTGGCAGAAATGCAACCTTGATTTGCAGGCTTTCCATTTCCTTTCTAGGTATGCCACAAACTTCCCACTGCCAGTGCCACATGAGATACATGCATGGTTGCTGGCAGGCTGACCACCCACAATTTTTTGGGGGGGCGGGGGCAGGGTAGTGATTGGAAGTTTAAGCATGTTTGAATTATTTTAATCAAAAACAATAGGATGGTGTTTACCTGGTAGGGAAAAAGATACTCCTTGTGTTCCTTGCTGACTGCCAGGTGGCAGAGCATCTGACACTCATGCAGACGTCCCCAGGCTCAATCCCAGCATCTTCAGGTAGGGCTGGGAATGTCCCTTATCTGAAACCCTCAAGAGGCACTGCCAATCCGTGTAGACCAGGCATAGGCAAACTCGGCCCTCCAGAAGTTTTGAGACTACAACTCCCACTATCCCTGACCACTGGTCCTGTTAGCTAGGGATGGTGGGAGTTGTAGTCCCAAAACATCTGGATGGCTGAGTTTGCCTATGCCTGGTGTAGACAGTGCTGAACAGTGTTCTGACTCTGAATAAGATCGCCTCCTATATTAATCCACCTATAATCCTCTCCCTTCCCCTATGAGCCTCTTTCCCTCGGAGGGAGGAGCAGCAGGAAAAGAGGGGCGCAATCCCCCCTGCTGCTTATTGCCCCTTTGCTTGCAAGGCAGAGGGGCTGGCAGTGGAAAAAGGGCCCACAGGTCCATTGGAATTTTGCGAACAGCTCCCCTGAACACTCGCAAATCCCTATGGACATTTTTGTGGGTGCTTGCTGGGGCGGGAGGTATAGTCACAAAATCCTGATGTGTTTGAGTAGGGAGTTTATTGGTGATCCCATATCTTTTCGTATTAGGAATTGCAAGAAAACGTTCGGTAGATAGGATTGTCTGCTCTTGATTCATAAAAACACTGTCCCCTTAAATGAGGCAATGGGGTCAAAGCATACCATGTTTGGGAGCAGGGCAGAAACTAGGAGTGGAGAGCTGGGGGAACTGGGCAAGTCAAAGCCAAGGCCAAGATGGAATATGGTAGGGTTAAGGGTGTGGCTGGAATTGGTAGAGGTGGAGCCATAAAGGTTTAGGCCCTAATACTGGTGACTTGGCAAAAACAGGTTCAATGGTCAGAGTAGTTTGGTCTGCTTAGATTATATATTTTTTAATTCTAACAGTTTAGTACATTTAGTTTGGCACCTTGTTTCTTATGGGACCCCTTTGAAAAGATGCTTGAAATCAGTGGCTGTGGTTCGAGATGTTGAGTTACTTGATCCCACTGCTATAGAAGCCCTTTTTTTATACCTTTCTCTCAAAGCATCTCATGGTCCCCGGTAGTGTCAGTAGTGTTAATTGCAATAGTCCAGTAGTGTCATTGCAATAATAGCACGATCCGTACAATATTACACTTGAAATCAGTGAGGATGCACTGACTGCATAAGATAGACGGCCCATTTCTACCGCATTCAGATTAGATTGGTTTGCCAGCTTGGACAGCTGAATTTAGCTCCCAAATTCTACAGCAAAGTATATTCTTTCACTTTCACAGCCAGCTCTCTCACTGTTTCTTATATGGCAATATAACTAAAGAGAATCCATATTTTACTATTTAGAATAACAGGAATTAAACCACACAGAAGGAAATGCAGTGGAAACTATTCAGTGGCTGATTAAAAGTAAGGAAATCCAGATTTGAGTGCAAAACTCTCTCTCTTTTTCTCTGTTTTTGCTTAACTCTTCCCCATTACTTTAGAGGCTTCAAATTGTGGCTGATCTCACACATCACAAGCTGTAATACACCTAGAGACAAAGGGGTGAATTAAGGATGCAGCATCTGACTTAACTCTGAGTTTCCTGGCTGTAGGGGATTTAACGTTATTTGAACACACTTTTCTATGGTTTAATATAGAATTATTTTAGGGCAGAACTTGGTGGCAGTGAAGTAGCTGACACCCTCTCTGCTTCTCCTAACCCTTTTTAAAGAGAGAATGGGAGGGGGTGGAGAGAAGCTTTATCTTAATTAAAGTTTAATTAAGGATCACGTTTGGCAGTACTTTTCACACCGATCGACACCAGCAGATTTTCTAGGGCTTAACTTTATCGTGCAGAAAATCCTCTTTTATTACTCCCAACCTGTTGTAAAAGCTGTTGGCACAGAGCAATGGGCTGCTTCATTCAGCCGCCTTGTTTGCCGCTGGAAAAATCCCAAGTCTCTAGAGATAGCACCACAGTGGTTCAATTTAATATCTATCCTATCACTACAAGACTCTAGCTCATTATTAATGATACTATTCATTAATTTCTTGTTGGGCTGATGTTGTTATTTATTAAAATATTAAAGAAAGCTCCTGAGACACATACATAATGAGAGACACCTCCGTTCCATGAGCTATACCAGTGGAGGGGAATGAATATACTGGAGATTTACCCATAGCCCCATACACTCTCCCTCTCTCATTAGTCCTGCTACATCTCGGAGTGACACAGTAAATTCATTTTGTGCTCTGTCCAATCAGAGCATAATACAAATGTGGGGCTCTTTTTTTTAATGAGCCATTCCTATGCAAAATGAATTG
The DNA here is from genome assembly GCF_964106915.1 of Podarcis gaigeae. Classification (NCBI taxonomy): domain Eukaryota; kingdom Metazoa; phylum Chordata; class Lepidosauria; order Squamata; family Lacertidae; genus Podarcis; species Podarcis gaigeae. The sequence goes on along the minus strand of NC_139678.1, from coordinate 105,119,278 downwards.
ACTACTGTCTAACTCATCTAATCTGCCTCTATTTTGGGAGAAGGACTAAATTGCTTATATTTATATAGGAAATAAATAAAAGTTGGCATAGAGCTCTTGGCTCTCCCCCTTTTCCCTTTTCAGTCTTGCATTTGGAACATTTCAACCTTCATCTAGTCTATATTTTATAAACCTGCCACCTTAGCAAGCTAAATCCAAGCATGACATTTAAACATGTGAAGGTTGTATTTAAAGTAGCCCAAACAAGCAATTTGTACACCGTAGTGGTCATTTGATACTGGCTTGCAAATGCACACATATTTTTATTCAGGTGACGGTGCCTACAGATATCCTAAGAACACCTGATCTTTGCCCAGTCTTTCAATACAGAGCTTTTGAGATCACAGCTGCCTTGAATGGGCTTAAAAATACGAGAAGGGACATAATAATAAACTCAATTTACATCTATTTTAGGAATATATTTTTTTTATTATCACAGTTTTGTGCAGGCAGCTGTGGTTTGGAGGGGGGGGGGGGAAATCTCCCGTTTTATGTTTGTCTTTTGCCACTGACTGAAATGAGCATAGGGGAATCTGCATAACAATTGAGGGGTAGCATCTGAAGGTAAAGTTTTAATTTGTTCTATATGGTTGTTGTTTTCACCCCTGTGCAAATAATTGCTGTGGGGAAGAAATACCTCACTGTTTTGAGGGGATTAACTGGGCATAATTGCAGCTTGTTTTGATCCCTCTTTTAATAATGGATCCTCTCAATCCATATCCACTGCAGCAGCTTTGTGTGGATTGCAAGCTAGTTTCAAAGCGTTTATGTATACCTCTAAGGCCTTTGTACTGTGAATTCACAGTCGTTTGTTTCTTAGGGGGGGGGGAGAGGGGAAGGAGTCTGGTTCAGAAGTAGAAGAGACTCCAGTGGAACTCTTTATTTGTTGTCTAAAAAGATCAGGCACCCACAGCTAACATAATAGCGGGCTAAGATACGCTGCTGAATGTCTGACTATATGTTTATGATCTTTCCCTTGTTCTTCTATATATTTTTTGCAAACTTCTAGAAGCAATATTGTGCGTCACGCAATATCACCTATTTTAAAGAGCCATAGTTGGATTCTGAAATCAACTCTGTGTTTGTATAAAAATGCTTTACCCTCTGCCTGCCCCACCTGAGTTCCAGGATAGGGTGTTTTTCTTTGGGGGGTGGATCTGACCCTTCTCACTTAAATTACTCTGCTCACCAAGGGGTGTCCGTGTGTGGTAATGAAAATGCAACATGCACCTGCAGAGAGGAAGCTGGATCCAAGTGTACCCCAAAGCTGTAAGCCGGTCCTTTAGGGGGAGTGTGACTCTGTCTAGAATAGGATGAGCACATTAACTCACACAGATGAACCACCCACCAATGGCACCTCCTTGTCTGCATTGAACTTCAGTTTTCATCTTGTCCATTATTGTTCCCAGACACTGAAGTATCACTTCCTCACTTAAATTTGATGTTCAAAAAGGAGTAGCAGAGATGTCTGTCATCAGCCTATTGTTGGCACCTCACTCCATAGCTCTGGATGGCCTAAGTCTTGTAGTTTATAGACACTCAAAGGCCTTGGGGACAAAGGGGAACTTAACAGAAGCACTTAGCATAAATGTTACAGCGTTGAGCAATAGTCCCCAATATCACCTTCTGAAATCAGCCTTCCAGGTAGGAATAAAAATCCTGAAGCACTTGGGTGCCTTGCTCAGAAAGGGAATGCTACTAACTGGCGGATAGTTATCAAAATCTTCCATATCCAAGCAGGTCTCTCCACCCCCATCCTTCAGGTCCAGCGCCGAGGGCCTTCTGGTGGTTCCCTCATTGCGAGAAATGAGGTTACAGGGAACCAGGCAGAGGGCCTTCTCGGTAGCAGCACCCACCCTGTGGAAAGCCCTCCCTTCAGATGTCAAGGAAATACGCAGCTATCTTATCTTTAAAAGACATCTGAAGGCAGCCCTGTTTAGGGAAGTTTTTAATATTTAATGCTGTGCTGTTTTTAACACACGATTGGGACCTGCCCAGAGTGGGGTATAAATAAATTGTTGTTGTTGTTGTTATTCAGGCATGGGCCATCCCATCTCAAGGTCATAGGTTCAAGCCCTGAGTTGGGCAAAATATTCCTGCACTTCATGGAGTTGGACTGTGATCATCACGGTTCCTTCCAACTCTACAATTCTTTGATTCTACAATTATGCCTTTTAAGGCAGCCAAGCCTACCCTCTCTTGGAAGGAGGCATTTACCCAGCAACCCATTACCTTTCAGCTCAAGAGGGACTAGGGATGAGCACATGTGATAGGCAGTACTCACACAGACTCCTGGCCCACATCCTTTGGTTTGAATAACTGGCATGTGTTACATACATATCTAAAACTTATCCAGCTCCAAAAGTGTCTGGATTGAAATGGGTTGATGTAATTTTAGTTATATTCAAAACAAATTCAAAGTATTACTTGGAAATCACTGTACAATGGTACCTTGGGTTACATACGCTTCAGGTTACAGACTCCGCTAACCCAGAAATAGTGCTTCAGGTTAAGAACTTTGCTTCAGGATGAGAACAGAAATTGTGCTCCAGTGGTGCGGTGGCAGGAGGAGGCCCCATTAGCTAAGGTGGTGCTTCAGGTTAAGAACAGTTTCAGGTTAAGTACGGACCTCCGGAATGAATTAAGTACTTAACCTGAGGTACCACTGTATTACAATACTTGTAAATAGTTTGAGGCATGATAGTTCAATAGCATTTGACTCCCTTTCTGTGGCTTACAATGCAATTATATATACATGTCCAGTAAGACATGAGATAGTACTTATTCCCAGGTAAGTGTTTTCAGAACAGCGGTCTTAATTTTTGTCACTCATGAAGATATTGAGATGTGTGAGTGAGAACTTTTCCATTATACAGTGATACCTTGGTTTAAGAACAGCTTAGTTTATGAATAACTTGGATTAAGAACGCTGTTTTGGTTTGTGAACTTTGCCTTGGAAGCAGAACATGTTTCGCTTCCTGCTGAGTGTGTTCCATTTGTAAACTGAGTCCCCCGCTGCTATGGGAAGGCACGCCTTGGTTTAAGAACGGACTTCCGGAATGGATTAAGTTCGTAAACCAAGGTACCACTGTATTGCAACTCCGAACTAATAGTGTATGGGTTAATCTTGCTCATTCATTTTACCAAACAATTCATTTTAAGAAGCTGTGATCATCGCTGAGGCTCTTTTTTTGTGTGCTTCCTCTGTGTGACGTCTGGAGGATGGCAAATTGGGCGTTTTCTGTGGTGGTTCCCCATTTGTGGAACGCTCACCCTAGGAAGGCTTGCCTGGCATCTTCAGTACATATCTTTAGGCGCCAGCAAAAGCACTCTTCTTCTTCCAGGCTTTTGGCTCATTAAACTATCTATGGCCTTTTAAACTGTGTGTGTCTTATTGTTATGTATTTTGTGTTTTTAACATTGTAAACTGCCCTGTGATCCTTGGATGAAGGGTGAGATGATGATGATGATGATGATGATGATGATGATGATGAAAAAGTTTTATTTGATCAGGCCAGAGTCCAGCAGCCTGTTTTCATAAGTAGTCTCCCTACTTGTAACACACAGCAACTGGTAAACAGAGGCTTGACAGTGGAGGTAGGAAATTAATAGTCTTTATCCTCCATGAATTGTCTCAGCTTTCTTCAGAAGCCATCCAAGTTTTAGAAATGGAAACAAATTCACTTAAAAAATACTGTAGTGGAAAAAATTCCATTATGCCCCATGTTATTGACTCGGGATGAAACACAGCTGTGTTCATCCCCTGAATTTAAGGCTCTGAAGCCCCTGCAAAGCCTTTTGGGGCTGAAGTGGGTATTTGTTCCCTCTCCTGTCTTGCCTCCCGAACCATTCCTTTTGTAAGCTACTGCTAGACTGCAGTCAGTTCCTTATACCATGATTCCAAAGAGTATTTTTTGCTTATCTGAGGTCCCTTCCTATAATATTTTTGAAATATGATATTTCATATTTTATTGCCCGTTTCCATTCTTTTATAGTTGGTATTTGTTGGTTTCCCCCCACAGTATTTACCAATGTGCCACTATACACCTTTCCTTTTTGATACTATTCCTCTTCCCCCCCCTAGCAAAATAACCATAGTGTCTAGTTCTAATTTATCATTTTTAATTCAAATGACTATAAGCAAGAAAGGAGATACTTCGCAAGAAAGGTGTAGTGATACTGAGTTGTACCCAGATTATTTAAAAGCATTTGGCTTAATATTACAAAAGTCACTAAGTGGTATGTGAAAACCAGTATAATTATAAAATACAGTACAGCCTAAAACCAATAAAACAGCAACATAAAAGCATATAAAACAGCTAAAACAGGAACTAGGGGATTCCAACATGTATGCCAACACAAAGGACATTCCATAGTACAGGGGCAATAGCAGAAAATGGTCATTTTCTGGCTACCACCCTATCACATACTGTTTGTTTTGGTGCCACAAGTAGATAATCCAAGTGATTTTACAGGTCAAAATAGGGAGGCAGTCTTTCAGGTGCGCTGGTCCTGAGTTGTTCAAAATATTGCTCAAAGTAACCCATTAAACTTAATGGACATAAGTTATTCCCATCCATTCATTTCAATGGTTCTGCTCTGAGTAGAACTAATATTCTATAAAACTCATTCTTTCTGAGATTTGTACAGTGGTACCTTGGGTTAAGAACTTAAATCGTTCTGGGGGTCCGTTCTTAACCTGAAACTGTTCTTAACCTGAGGTACCACTGTACACATCTCAGAAAGAATGAGTGCGATTTCTGTTCTCATCCTGAAGCAAAGTTCTTAACCCGAGGTACTATTTCTGGGTTAGCGGAGTCTGTAACCTGAGGCATCTGTAACCTGAAGCGTCTGTAACCCGAGGTACCACTGTATATAGCATTCTATCAAACTCTAGATTGGGAAAATGCTAAATACTGGTATTTGGCAATCTGTTTGGGTCAATTTGCTTTAATATCTGTAGCAATTCTTTTTATTGTTGCAACAATCTGGTAAGGCATTTTATTTAATTATTAATACTTCCAGGCCTTTAACAACAACAACAACAACAACAACAACCCAAGGGGGCTTGCAAATTAGACACACTAATGCAACTACAACCATAAAACTGTTAATAAAAACTGGGCATTCAAATAACAAACATCCGGCGTGCACACAAAGAAAAACACCAAAATAAATCACATAACTACAAATTCCTGCTGGTTGTAGCAAAACAACAACTCTGGAGAAAGCAGGCAAAACAAAGCAACAAAGTAGGTCTCTGGGGCAGAAAGTAATGGGGCCTGTTGCAGCACAGTTGGCAATGTGTTTCAGAGACATGGGGCCAGTACAATAATTTATAATACAGTGGTACCTCGGGTTACAGACGCTTCAGGTTACAGAATCCGCTAACCCGGAAATAGTACCTCGGGTTAAGAACTTTGCTTCAGGATGAGAACAGAAATTCTGCTCCGGCGGCACAGCGGGAGCAGGAGGCCCCATTAGCTAAAGTGGTGCTTCAGGTTAAGAACAGTTTCAGGTTAAGTACGGACCTCTGGAACGAATTAAGTACTTAACCCGAGGTACCACTGTACTGTATTTGGGCACAATTTAAATCAAGACACAGCTTTAAATTAGGACTATTGATACTTCCCTCCAACCCCCCTCCCCCAAATGTACTAAGAACAGTTTCAGGTTAAGTACGGACCTCTGGAACGAATTAAGTACTTAACCCGAGGTACCACTGTACTGTATTTGGGCACAATTTAAATCAAGACACAGCTTTAAATTAGGACTATTGATACTTCCCTCCAACCCCCCTCCCCCAAATGTACTAAGAACAGTTTCAGGTTAAGAACGGACCTCCGGAACTAATTAAGTTCTTAACCCGAAGTACCACTGTAATTTATTATTTATACCCCACCCATCTGGCTGGGAGGAAGGCCCTCAGGACTGATGCTATCATTGATCCAACTAGGCAGCAACCTCGGGCGCAGACCTCAGAGGGGCACAGTACAAACCTTTGAGGTGCACCATTTTATACAGATTAGTTTTTGATATATCTTAGAAATTACTGATAATGTCTTACCTTTATATTTTGAAGAATTTTATCGTTTTTACACATTTTTAAAATAGACATTAGCAATTTTTTGGGGTGTGTGCAAATAGTTAGCCTTGCCTAGGGTCATGGATGGATCTCCTATGAAACCTATGGAGCTTAACTTTCAGGGCCCCTAATCCCGGAAGGGACTTTGGGCCAGCTTGCTTAAACATTTTAGGTCTAGTAGACCCAATTTGAATCAAACAACACACATTGATTAAATTTTTGTTGTATATATATCAACAACCTCAAAGTCTGAGAGTCAGTAGCACAGACGTTGTAAAGGTGTGGCGATCCGTCGTGGACCAGGGCGCCAGCTTCTGAGGTCCAAGGCACTGGGGCTCCCAATCTTTTTTTTAATGGGCTAGACCCCCTCAATGTTCAGAGGGCCCCCTGCGTTGTGTCAGGATGTTGTACGTGGGCCCCCTCAATCCTCTGGAGAAGGTGGTGCCTCTGGTCATGGAACAACCCCATTGAAGAAGATAACAGTGGCTACCCAGACCTTGTTGCTGGTTGCAAAGGCCCCCCCAGGCAGTTGAAGCTTCAGCTCCCCCAAAATGTAGGCCCGACACTGTCTAGGGCATAAAGTAGCCTGGCACTGGCACTACCTCGGGTAGATCCTTTTATTGTCCTACTGTTAACGAAGACCTGAGATTGACTAATGGCTTAGCGAAGGCCATCCACCGCATTCATGGCTGTGCTGGGATTATAACTAGAGGCTCCCAGGTCATGGCACTTTTTCACCCCACTACTAGACCATCCGGAAACATGACATCTTGAAAGATGCCTTCTTAAATCAAAGTCGGCACTAATTTAACACACGGGCCTAGGATTGTGTATTTTATAAAGGGACTACAAAGGTGTTAGTGATTTTTATATGCTCTGCTATAACCTGTCACTCCAAAGATGAAGGTTTCAGTGGCTCTGGGTTGTGCTGCATTTTTATTTCAGGGCTCAGACTGTGGAATTCAAAAGAGGGGGAAAAACCTTTTAAGTGGTTTGTAAAATGGCTGCATGATAATGTTGTCTCTCGAGGGAATGTTATAGGATTATTTAGTACACCCGTCATTTTAATAGGCTTCAGAGGAGCCACCTACATAAGGCTATATTATACACTGGCAATTCACCCAGAGTAGGTGGCAGTGGGAATCTGCCATTGAATTCTCTGCCATCCGTTGAGCTGGCTAGTACCATGCAAAATGGAGATCCCATCATTTATAGCATTGTCAGGGCCTAAATGTTGGTGAGTGCTCCTGAGCTGACACACACAGGACAAAATTGGGTAGGTGTGTTTTCCCTTGTCACTGTAGAACTGTGAAAGGTAAAGCCACACATGTCTACTAAAAGCAAGTCAATCCAATCCCCTTCAAGCAGTGTGAATACATACCATATCAAAGCAGCAAATATTATATTGTTAATCTTAAATATTGTTCCAAACGTTCTAACCAAGGCAAAAGAAGCTGGGGGAAGGGATGGGAGAGGGAGGGAAAGACAAGGGCGAAATAGGGGGTGGGGTTAATGCCATAACAAGGCTGACGCTAGATTACAATCACTATCACAAGGGAATCTGGCTTTCCAATCTCTTACAATCTTTAACATATATTTGAAGTGCATCCATTCCAACCCTACATAATCAACCATAGCTGATGTTTTCGTTCATCAGCATAAACCACACTGTCTGTTATCTTCCTGTTGTAAATGAAACTTCAACTGTTTTTTAGTATATAGATATACCTCAATTTTAATATTTTCTTGTCCTTCACTGGACCATTTTTTTCTGGTACCAGGACCCAGGTTTTTAATGCCATTCAGCTTGACTGGTGGGTCTAGGCTTATGGGTAGCTTTTCTTTTTCTCCCCATCACCTTCAGGAGGGGCAATGTTAATCAGGGAAAGGTTTAAGCCCCCCCACTCTGAATACTGCCCAATTCCCCTCCCCCCAGTGGCTTTCAAGGCTGAGCAAAATGTTTTGAGATCTAATCATGGATCTTCTGTGTAATGTGTAGCTTGGCCTTTAAAGCCAATTCTGTCAAATACGATGAAATATTCAGAGGGACCAGAAAACTAGAGCAGTTGAGAGAACTGAATCAAGGAATCTGTTTCATCGTTCCATAGTCAAAAAAGAAGAAGTATATGAACTGAGAACTTCCTCTTTCACAATCATTCCTCTTCTGCCTTAAAAACTAAACCCATGTGGTTATCAACTCTCTCACTTCCATTGAGGCCTTTTCCCCATTCAAAGCAACAGCAATGCTATTTTTATTTTCCTCTCCACACCTTATTTTCTTTCCCAGATGCTGTTGTGTCTCCCTGAAGCCCGCTGCAAACATACATGCTTGCATCTGCCTATAAATCTCTGGAGCTCCTAGTTCACACGTCTGGAGCATAATGATTTGTTGCAGGAGACGTACATTTCTGGACCACCCGTAAACAACTTCAGGACCTTCAGTGTGTCTTTATATAAAGTAAGAAGTTTAAGAAACAACAACCCCCAAGCCCTATAACTACAAACCTCCCAGCCCCAGCCCCCATCTCAGAACTTTTCATGGTACCTGTTGGCCCAATATTATTTTTCCCTGGGATATTTTCCTTTATCCTGTTATGCAGCCTTCCCCAATCTGATGTCTTAGACGACAACTCCCATCAGCCCACAATGCTCTCTGGAACTGGTGGTTGTTGTTGTACCAAGTATCTGTGTTTGTGGAGGGGTACCAGGTTGGAGATAGTTTATGTAATATAACAACTGTAAGTAATCTCAGTTGGAGTACAGAAATGGTGAGGAAGGGACTGCTTCATCCTCTCATTCACATTTGTCCATTCAAAACCATCTCCATCCAGAGACAAAAGGATACAGGCCCACATATCCTTTTATCTCCAGGGGATGCTGGGTATGGGAAGCATAAGGGGTGGGGGTGGGGAGTGACCTTGAGTAGGCAAATGGCTGAGGAGGACCCCATTCTGCCTTACTGGTCCTCACCAGTGGCTCATGGAACTTTAGTGTAACATGCAATTCTACTTTAAAGTCCACATTCCAGTTCAGATTCCTTGTGTGCTCATCTTCTTTGGGCTTCCTGTATAGTAGACTGTGGAATTAATATCACATTACATAAAGTTATACCCTTAATAAAAATGTCAACCCATATAATTAATTTTAAGCAGTAGTTTTATAACACAGCTTCTTTCATTTCAAAAATTAAAGCTGCCACCATCCAGTGTGTCATATTTTTTGTGTGTGTTTGCAAAGATTCTGCTGCAAAGATTCTGCTAATAATGACCAGGACAGAAGGGTGTATTGGGGAGACCTAAAATACTTTTGATATTCCCAAGGTTCTGTAGAGAGGGTTAATAACTCTTTGGGAGAATGAAGGGAATAAAGAATCTTACATCTTCCACAGGCTACAACTCTGTGAAGTGTTTCCAAGTGTAATTTTCTTGAAGTTAAAGTTTGGGTTATTACGGTTCACTACACAGATAAAGTTTGCCACAATTTTCGTGATCTCGATGATAAGATGACAAGATTTCTAATTTATAAAACCAAGACAGCATGTTGAGGGCTATGAACCATGGTCAAGGGATATGTTGAGCTGCTCCTAGCTGTTCCCTTTCATATATATTCTTATTTACAAAGGAATTCCAAGAAGGCTTGTGCTGGAGCTGCATACCTTAACCCTCTGCATTGTCATCATTGGTGTTTTTTTTTTTTTTTAAGTTTCCATACAGTAACAGTTGCAGAATCACCATGAAATAAGAGTAATGTTTTAAGATTATTTAACACTAAATGCCTGGTAGAATTGTATGTAGTCCTAATTCTAATTGGTCTTTATTTTTTTTAATGAAGCCTAATCAGTTTTCACACTGATTTGATCAGAATGGATTCTCTACTTCTCTACAGTAGTACCTCTGGTTACGAACTTAATTCGTTCCAGAGGTCCATTCTTAACCTGAAACTGCTCTTAACCTGAGGTACCACTTTAGCTAATGGGGCCTCCTGCTGCCACCAGAATGAATTGTGCCCAAATACAGTACAGTGGTACCTCAGGTTAAGTACTTAATTCGTTCCAGAGGTCCGTACTTAACCTGAAACTGTTCTTAACCTGAAGCACCGCTAATGGGGCCTCCTGCTGCCACTGCGCCGCCGCCACCGCATGATTTCTGTTCTCATCCTGAGGTAAAGTTCTTAACCCGAGGTGCTATTTCCGGGTTAGCAGAGTCTGTAACCCGGTGTTTGTAACCCGAGGTACCACTGTACAGTAACTAATCAATTGATAGTCAATGACATAATCCTGGCCCCCAACTGCCTTTTTCTCCTACTTGTAGGAGGTAGAAAGGGGTGCCATCTTGCCCTCAGGATTGTGGGGGCCCACCGCCACAACGCGGATATGTGATGTCACATGCACACACCTGCACGTAGTGCGTGTGATGTTACATGTCCACGTTGTGGTGGCTGGCGGTGGCTCCTCTTCCTCCTCCTCCTCCTCCTCTCGAAAGCCACTGAGACATCCTTTTACACAGGGAGGGGCTCAGATCCGGAGGCAGAGATACTCTGCCTCTGTCCCTGAGCCTTCCCCTGAAAAGGGTGCCTTGCTGAACTGCTTCTCTCATGGAGGCAGTGCTGCTGCCGCCTGCCGGCTTTTCTTATTGACTTCGCGGGTGCCCAGCCCCCACAATTGGCTGCTATGGAGGTAGAACTGTATAGCAAAAATGATTGGGGATTGCCACTGTGCTGCTAAGAAATGACAGTACAGTGGTACCTCAGGTTACAGACGCTTCAGGTTACTGACTCCACTAACCCAGAAATAGTACCTCGGGTTAAGAACTTTGCTTCAGGATGAGAACAGAAATCGTGCAGTGATGGCGCGGCAATAGCAGGAGGACCCATTAGCTAAAGTGGTACCTCAGGTTAAGAACAGTTTCAGGTTAAGAACAGACCTCCAGAATGAATTAAGTTGTTAACCCGAGGTACCACTGTATAAAGAAATTTAAAAAGCAATCTGCTACAGCAGCATTCTTGGAGTATTTGGAATATGTGGCCAACTACAGTGGTACTTCGGGTTAATAACTTTATTTGTTCTGGAGGTCCGTTCTTAACCTGAAACTGTTCTTAACCTGAGGTACCACTTCAGCTAATAGGGCCTCCCACTGCCGTGCAATTTCTGTTCTCATCCTGAAGCAAAGTTCTTAACCCGAGGTAATATTTCTGGGTTAGCGGAGTCTGTAATCTGGAGCGTTTGTAACCTGAAGTGACTGTAATCTGAGGAACCACTTTAGTAGTTGTTCAGTTGACAATATTTGACTAGAAAATTGACTGGAGTTGCATGGTGGAGTAGGATAAAACAAGTTTGGAAATGGATATGTTTATTTTAGTATCACTTCCTATACATTTTTTTTTAAATCTACATTATTGCAGAGACAGGACATAATGAACTTTATGAATGAACATATTCTAAATTGACATCGCTTGGGAAGACTAATCAAATAGACTAATCCATCAGTCCTGGACCAGATCAGGTCCCTTTAAGCAAGTAGAAGCCAATTTGGTTGCTACATCAAATTTTAATCAAGTTAAGGCAATAGTTTCATTCATTTCTGCTTGTAATGAAAAGAGCTAATGAGTCTCTCTGCGTATTATACATCTTATTGTATAGCTGCCTCTCTGACTTGTGGCGGAGAAAAAACACCACTGCCAATCTATCTCTTGAGGGGAACTTTCAAGAAGCACATTTGTTATTTATTTCCACTCCCCATCCCAATCAAAGACCTGAAAAGGTGTGCACCATCCCTCTGAATCCCTTATTACTAGGGAACACTAAGCTTATCGCAGAGCCTGGCAATCTGTGAAGGGTTGGATTGCTTTGGCCCCTGGGTTAGTATCTGGAGAATGGAGTAGCCTCTGAGAAATACAAAAATTGGCCTCCCAGGGTTACATATCAGGTTAAGCCCTGCTTTGCACAACTACCTTTTCTGAGCAAGTGATTTACAATATACCTAAATAACTGGGGTGGAGTGGAGAGTAAGGACTATGTACTTGCTGTGATTTCTGCTGAAACCACTGACAGAAACCTTGACACCAGCAGAAAAGGAGGAGGCAGCAGTTAAGACTCCCTAGGGTATACAATGCCTACCTTATTTTGAAGCACACACATTACTATCTCCACCTGCTGTTATAAATTTAGTCTGAGTGCATCTTTATGTGTTAATTTTCTTCTCTTCTTCATTTTTATGCTATCATTCTGCATGGGAATGCAGAGATTTTCAAGAGGTTCTGTGTACTTTTATTGCTTATGCCAGAATACATATACAGCAAATAGGAATTCAAATTCCCTTTCTCCTTTCTTTTGGGAGGGGGAGCCCCACACACAAAGTGGAAGTGACTTTTTTCCTGTTCCAAAACCAGACTGCATTTTTCAAAACTAGCTCTTTCCAGCTGTAGCTTAAAATTACCTTTCTAGCACCCATAAAATCAGTGTATTCTCTCAATTTGTAACATGTAATGCGGTAGCAATCAGTATAGTTAGTGCAGGGGGAAGGGGAAAAAAAAGGGGGGGGGGAGATGTGACTCTGCTAACCAGAACTTATTATTTTTTTCTTCTTCCAAACTGTAATATGTTATCCCTACTTAAATTGGTAAGCGGAAATAAATGGGGCCTCTTAGTGAACTCTAATCTTCCCTAGATGCACAAGCCCTAGAGAATGCACCACTGCTTTTCAGAAGATAATAATTACAGCCAAAATGATGTTCTGCTAGCTTTCCTTATCTTAAATTAGGGCAAGATTAAGGTCTAGGTATTCTATTTGTGTTAGGTTTGGAAAATAATGGATGTTTAGTTCAGATTTATTCGGCTTTCTAGAATACTTTATTTCCTGTTCCCCTTTTCTTTGCAATTAACCACTCAGGGTATAACCCAACTACTCTCCCCCTCTCCCCCTCCCATGGTGCTTTTTCCTGTGGATTTTAACAGGATGAGGATTAAAACTGCATGCTGCATTCCAGGAAATTTTGATGCACTCACAAGTTTTGTTCTGTACATGGACCTCTTCCATCTGCAAAAACTTATTAATCCCCCTCCCCATTTTTTACAATAAAGGATTATGCTCAAGTACACTTTTACATGTGGATTCCATTTTTCACATTTGAAGGAATGTGGAAGCATGGATTTCTGGGCCCGTGTTCCTGGATGGGACATACATATACAGAAGTAAGTCCCGCTTAAATAAATGAGCAGACAAGGAACCTATCTATCAAATAACACTCTGGCCCTTCCTGTTCTGAAATTACACAGAAAGTTGGGTGCGCAGTTTAAAAAGCCAGGGGGGAAAAGGAGGAAGCAAACACGAGGGATGGAACACTGATGGAAAGAATGGAGCAGCTTCAGGAAGTATCAGAGTGCTGCATAAAGTGAGTCTGGTAGCTGCATAATGCCCTCTGGGGCTCAGGCAGCCCACTTGTGTCCTAGATACACCAGAAGGAGAGGAGTTGAGCCTGTGGAGACTAAATGTTAAACTTCAGCTCATCAGGTCAGGATCAAAATAGCTACCTTGAAAGGACAAATGAGAATCCCAAACAAAAACACCAACAACCCCAGAGTGTGTTCATACCTGCCAGGTGTCCTGGGGAAAATGGGGCATCCAATTTTTTTGTGAGAGATCACGGTGGCCATTTTGGGTGTGCACTGTGCTCTCACCCTGAAGAAAGCGCTTTTTCTAGAGTGAGAGTGTGGTGTGGGTCATGTGACTCACCCGGGAGCATGTCCTAGAAAACGTGCATCCTTTTTTTTTTTAATCTGAAAAAGTTGGGTGGTGTGTTAATTGGATGGTATGTGCCATTGGAAATTCATTGGGTGGGGAAACTGTGGTCTTCTATACACTGTTGTGTTCTGACTCCCAACAGTTCTACTCAGCATGGCTGATGGTCAGTGATGATTGGAGCTGTAGTTCAGCGGTGTCTGGAGGGGCCACAGGTTTCTTACACCTGTCCTACAGCTTCTCTGTGTGTACCTGTGCAAATGGCCCTTGGGTCCCATCGATCCAAGTTGCAAGTTCAGGATCAGTATTCTGTGTTTCCAAATTGCGTGAAATCTTTTAAGTTATGCAAAAAGAGAAAATAACATTGTGGAATGTGTCTCGGAAAGTTCAACAAACACTCGAAAAAGGGGCTTTCTTTGCTTCAGCACTAAAAAAATAATAGTCATAAAAAAATTAAAATACACAAACAGTGATTTATATATCAAAGTCAATTTTATTCCATACTTTTCAAGCTCACAATGCATATGTTACGTGACTGTAATTATGCTCCTCAGGGTGTGCAAGCTGAAGGTGACAGAGTCGGACAAAAAAGCACAAGGAGATTGATGACATGGTATTTTGCTAATACAATGCAAAAGTCGCTAACAAATTATGAAACTTCAGTGTGCTCATTCTACTAGTGTGGTCTAAATTTTGTTTCTTAACTTGACGGCTGAACAGATCTCTCACTTATCTCATCAGTCTTTATTGTAAAAAATGACAAAAGCCTCATCGAAAAAATGAAAACAGGAAAACAAAAATAACTCAAGGATCCAAGGAATGAATGAATATATATCTATATATTTCATATTGACCCTTCTGTGCACATCATGGTTCACATTTTACCCATGAAGAAAGAAGGGGAAATCTAGTGTATGCCGAAGTGAAATATATATCCAAAAATATATTTATTTAAGTGATTTTTATCCCCTCTCTAATATAACAGGGCTCCTGGTGTTTCACAATAACATATTTAAAATGTAAAACAAAACAATCACAACCATTCAGTGGCAACAGAACAATAACAATAACAACAAAAACAAGGTAGCAGCAAAACTTCAAAAACCAGGGACAGCAACAGGAAAAGCATTCACTTGCATATATATAATGCCTAAACATATCAGAAGTTTCTTTGTAGACATTTATGATTAGCAATCCCACTAGAACATACTAGGTCAGAAAGTGACAAGTCATAGAAATGTTTCTAACTTTTAGGTTTCCCTTTCACGTTAAAATAGCCTCTGCTTCCCAAATTATATAGATGTATTTTGAAGTTTACATCTGAATTTCGAATATTGACATTTTAGAGGGCATGGATGTCAATGCTGACAATTTCGACTGCAAAATTTAAATTTCAGTTGCAGCTTTCTAAAACACTTCTGATCTATCATTGATATTCAGCATAAAATATGAATACAGATAAGTCAATATTTCAGTTTACCTTGCTTTGCATTACTGTATTCTAATAAATTCTAAAATGAATTTGGGGGGGGGGCATTTTCACTCAGATTTTCATACTTGTGAAAAGGCTTTGAATTTGTTAACAACTTGATCAACATCACTCTGCTTTAACTGTGCAACAGATGCCCTTTCTGGACATCATTGTGCACCTACACCATCAAAACTGCATCACTACCATATTGGAAACGTAGGGACTGCTACACATACCTACAAGATTCCATCTTCTACCAGACCACCCTACAAAATCCATTGCCTACAGTCAAGCCCTGAAGCTACAAATGCATCTGTTCTGTGTCACCAAGGCTAGACTGGTACCAAAGAACAAGCTACTACAGTCGTACCTCGTTTTGTGACCGGGATCCGTTCCGGAGCCCCGGCTGCTAGCCGAAAAGTACACAAGGCAAAGGGCTGCGTCTGCAAGCGGCAAACCCAGAAGTAACCTGTTCCAGTACTTCCGGGTTTGCTATGGACATTTGCCGGAATGGACGCTAGACAAGGCAGACATTCGCAGAGGTATAACTGTATAAGGCAAATGTAGAAGAGATGGCAACATCACACCACATGTTGTCACCTATGGCTCCCAACTAAGACTGTTCTGACATTACATTCTGTGATCTACAGCCCATCCATCCTCGTAGACTGTGACAATTCCCTTTCACTGGCCTTAAGAGATAGCTTGTCCTCATCTTGCAGACAGCTCTCCAGCCTAAAACAGACATTCACCAGGAACAAACAAGAAAACAACAGGCACATATGCCAACTCTTTCTTCATATGAACTCAGGCAGATTGCAGGACCTAATAATGTCAGCCACCACATGAAAGGTTCATTCACCTGCTTGTCTCACAGTGTAATATATGCCATTGTTTGCCAGCCAGCAACACCTTGCTGCATTCTGCATAGGGCAAGCGAGACAGCCCCTATGGAAAAGAATAAATAGTCTGACATCAGAAATGGCAGTATTAAAAAACAAGTCAGAGAACGTTTCACTCTACCAGGACACCCTGCCATTGAACTAAAGACGGCCACCCTAGAACAAAAGAATTTCAAAGAGAAATGCTGCATCAAGAGTCATCAAGACGTTCGGTTCTATTCATTTGGGTCTGAATAGAGACAATGGGTGGTCCCCAAATAACTTGTTCCATCAACACAAGGCTTTATGCTTCTGCAAAGGAACTTCCCCCATCTCCTTCCCCACCACATGCCCCCGAACTCTGTTCTGGCTGCCCCCTCCCCAACCCTTTGGAGCAGATTTGGGTAGGAGTGGGGCATCCACAGGGAGTGGGAGGGGAGTTGTTGCACAAAACTAGGTGCTGGTGAAATGTGTTTGGTGGATACCGCTTACTGGTTTCCTGTTTGACTGCAGATGTTAATATAATTAATGTGGCAATGCATTCATTATCACCTATTTCTGCTTTTGTCAAAGCCACTGTGGCCATTTTTCAAGCATTCAAGCTGTAATTTAATTGTAACTGTTCATACTTTTTGCATTTAATTCCCCTCTGGTCACACTGCATACAGTCCCCCCCCCCCCATGTAAATCTATATTTACAGCTTAGGATAACACTTCGGGCATCTGATGTAGAGTGGAATCTAGTCCTCAAATGCCTATCCTTTGTTAGTCTTGGGCCGTGTCTTGGGTTTTTCCCATGGCAACACAGACTAAGATGGCTATTGTTCCAGAGTGTGGATGCTTTGCCTAATAATTTGTGTATGTATAGCATCCACACACTGTATACTAATTCAGTTTCTCAACCAAGGCACAAATCTAAATGCAGGCATTTGTTTTCATGTTCTTGCAGTACTTTTAACCATTGCAAGCTAGGCAGCTAATAGTACTGACCCTGTTGCTGGCACAGAGATGTATATGTGACTCTCAGTATTTTGGATTACAACTTCTGTTACCCCTGGATTAACCTTGCTGGCAGGGGCTGTTGGGAGTTGTTGGCCAGCAACATCTGGAGTGCCACTAGGTTCCCTATTTCTTCTCTATATTCTCTCTTAATCCATTCATTATAAACCCAGGTCTTATTTAAGCACAATCTCAGCATGATTATAGTATTTTGGAAGAATCACAGTTCCTCCCTGATAACAAATGAGCATACTTTAAGTAAAGACAAAATTAAGAGCAAAAGTTTGATAATTCTTAGTGTGGCGCCATTACCAACTCCTGGGAATAGGCAAGTGCGTAGATTAACATCAGTGACACTAATTAACCTTGGCAAAATGTTGGGAAGCAATTTCAACTACTGTAATGCACCTGAAAAATGGCACTGATAAATGGTTTGAAAGAACACTTTCCTTTTCTCCCTATGTCCCACCCTAATATCCTCTTTATAATTAGAAAAAAAACCAAAGCTATGCAAGACTCACAGTTCACAACTGTTAAAAATGCAAGTTCCCAGGTACACTTGCTATGTATAACCCTGAGATTGACATCTAAATTGTTTCCATCCACAAGGATGCTATGAATGATTGCTGAAGGAACATCTCTCAAGCCTTCACCCCTGGTCATAATAATAATAATAATAATAATAATAATAATAATAATAATAATAATAATAATAATAATAATAATAATTTCAGAGCTTATATTTCATAGCAAATTATCTACCCATTTTTGGTAGATGGATAAACTAGTTCAGATTCCGTGGGCTATAATCCAGAACTACGTAAGGTGTGTCCAAGGACCTGTGCGATTTGGGCAACAATCCTATATACACTTGGGAGTAAATCGCATTGAACTTGGTAAAACTTTTGAGTAGGGCACATGCATGGAATTTTGCAATCAGAACTGTTGTACCTGGAATAACCTACACCCCCACTTTCAATATCTCGTAAATTGCTTTTTAGAAGGCCCCTCCTCCCTGGTTCCCAGTTTCATAAATAGTTTGCTCAGTTACTTGTGTTGGAGAAACACAAAACAAAGGCCCAAGAAAGTGGATTTAAACTATGCATTAGGAAAAGTCAGTTGTTTGACACTGGAAGACACTGCCTTGCTGGGAAGCTGAAAGTTGAGCTCTTTCCCTCTTATTTACTGATATTGGACAGCACCCACTGAGGTAGTTGTGTTAGCGCTGTGATTTCCGTTTGTGCAGTGGAATTTCCCCTCTTACCATGTGCCTCTGTGCCTTCCCAAAGTCACCTCTGGAGAACTGGGAAGAAACCCAGAATTGATTTGGCAGGTGTGCAGGGAAAGGAAAGAGCGGAAAGTTCTGTTCCACAGTCAGAAGTCCTTTGCCAACTGAACTCCTTTACTGGATAGTGCCCATTGTGAGGTGCTTGAGCTAACTCTGCGAGTTAGCTGCCTTTGTGTCAGTTGTGGAATTAAACCTGTGATTTTGAGAGGAAATGCATGCAGTGGGATTTCTTGGAACAGGCAGCAAGATGGGGGAGTTGTTAGCATTGGACATATAGTATTCACTACTCCAGACATGGGCCTTGGAAAGAGAAAGAGAAAGAGAAAGAGAAAGAGAAAGAGAAAGAGAAAGAGAAAGAGAAAGAGAAAGAGAAAGAGAAAGAGTAGGTTAAGTTGACACTTGGGAGTTGTATCCAACTAAGTTGTACCATTGAAATAAGAGTAGACCCATTGAAATTAATGGGCACAACTAACTCTGACTAGCACTTAGTTCAGTGTTTCCCAACCTTGGGCCTCCAGCTGTTATTGAACTACAATTCACATCATCCCTGACCACTGGTCTTGCTAGCTAGGGATGATGGGAGTTGTAGGCCAAAAACATCTGGAGGCCCAAGGTTGGGAAACACTGACTTAGTTGAATACAACCCACAGACCCTCCAAGCATCCCTAGTTTCCAGGGACATTCCTGGATTTACAGAAGCCACCCTGGTTTCTGGTTTGATCCCGGAATGTCCCGCTTTCCCTTAGGACGTCCCTATTTTCACCGGATAAACGTTGGAGGGTATGAACCCAATGCCCTAAGACAATGGTTCTGTCTGGGCAAGTGTTTTGGCTTGCCAGATGGAACAATCGCTCCTCTTCTCCCCCTGCGTGCTGTTCCTTGGGTTCTCCTGACACCCTTCCCGAGTCAGTTTTGGGGGGAGAAGTGGGAGGAGAGGGGGGAAGCCTTGTTGCACAAGTGGAAGCCCTTGTGCAAGGCTTCTACTGATGGGACTCCTTAGTTGAGACCCACCCAATGTGTAGTACGTTCAGTGGATCAGTGCTGAGAAGAACTAGCATTGGACAGTAAAGGTAAAGGAACCCCTGACCATTAGGTGCAGTTGTGACCGACTCTGGGGTTGTGGCGCTCATCTCGCTTTATTGGCCGAGGGAGCCGGCGTACAGCTTCCAGGTCATGAGGCCAGCAGGACTAAGCCGCTTCTGGCGAACCAGAGCAGTGCACAGAAACGCCATTTACCTTCCCGCCAGAGCAGTACCTATTTATCTACTTACACTTTGATGTGCTTTCGAACTGCTAGGTTGGCAGAAGCAGGGACCGAGCAATGGGAGCTCACCCCGTTGCGGGGATTCGAACCGCCGACCTTCTGATCGGCAAGTCCTAGGCTCTGTGGTTTAACCCACAGCGCCACCCACTTAAGTACTTAGTTGACTAATGTCAGAGCTGCCTCTAGGTCCCAGCTCACAGAGGACCAACGCTAGGCTGTGGTAATGTATAAAAGTCTTTATTGAAGTTCAGTTTCCATTTCAAAGCCACAGCGTGCAGCCCTACGTCTTAACCCTTAGATCGGCGAAGTCCCATCTGAGTCTCCTCCCCTCTGACACCAGTTTAAGATCCTAGCCCTGCTCCACCTTTTCCACTGCTCTCTCCTCCTCTGGGTCCTCCTGCCCGCTGGGGCATTGCCCTTTCTGGACTCTTCCGACGCTGAGTCGCTTAGCTCCTCCCCCTGCCTCCGTCGGGCTTTAGGACCCGGTTCCCAATCCTCATTCTCTGCTGTCCCGCGCTCCTGTACATTTGAACTTGCCTCTCGCGCCAACCCAGTGACCTTTCTCCTAACCGTTACACTACTTCTGTCACTGCTTCCCTCTTCCGGGACACTGGCTGGATCTGACCTCCCCTCCATTGCCCGACTCTCCGACGGAGGCGTGGTCAGCCCTGCCTCGTCTTCTCTTCCTGTTGGGGAATGCACTGACCCCGATACTTGGGAACCTTCCCCCCCACTCTGCTCTGGTGGGGAAGCTGGTCCTGATTTCCAACTACTGCTCTGAGAATCCCTGCTGCCCCCTTGCTCCTGGGGCGTTCCCCCTGGGAACCCCCTGCCCCTGGCCACTGGCGCCCCCTTCTGTGAATCTTCCGATTTGCTGGAGAGGCTCATGGAATACCTCGGACCACTGTCCTCTTCTCCTACGCTCCCCTCGGATTCTTCCCCTTCGCTCTCCATTTCCCCTCTTCCCTGTGCCTCTGCTCCTGAGCCCCTGACAACTAATAACAACTTGATTACAGGCATAGACGTTATTCTGCTAGCAGTGGTTTACTTTTTAAAAAAACACACACCAGGATGCTCAGATGAACAGAGCTCAACATACTGTTATCAGCCACATCCCCCCAATTTAAACACACACACGGCTATGCATATGAGAAATATAGATAAAAAATTGAAAATGCTCATTACAGTTCATAATTATGGTACAAATTTTATTTAGTGTAGTGTTATTTGTTTAAAGTTTATATAAAACAGATGAGATATGATTTGTGAAAACTAATAGTGATTATGTAAAATTGAGGTAACCAATGCAAAAACTCTTGCTAGGCATTTTACTAGATTTTCTTTTTCTTTGAATTATGCACTTTTGCAAACAGGCATTTGTATATACCCTGACAACTGTTTACAACTAAGTACTGTTTTCAGTAATTCTGCTGTGTTTTGATTATGGCCCTTGAACATTTTATGTTACGCAATACTTAGAGTACAGAAATACTGTATACAAGTTGCCTAATTCAAATTAAAATAATGCAATGCATTTAATATTTTAAAATTGACACTGTGGTATCCCCCCCTTTCAACATTTTCCTTTGCAGTTTGATAGCAATACACTACACTGTACATCAGCTAAGAGGTACTGAATCCCAGTTGTAAGTAAGCATTTTCTATCTCTTATTTCTAGTTCCCAAATATGGTAAATTTGTCTAGAATTTTTCTCTGTTAACATGGCATCCAAAGCATCAATGACCTTATTCTGGCTCAGGGTGTGATTAAGGCTGCTGCTTATTATAGATTGAAATCACAGTCAGCTTCTTCTTTTTGAGACTTAGACAATCTTTGCAAAAATCCTCCAGCTCCTCCAAGTCAGAAAACTCTCAAAGCATATCTGATGTTGTACCATTTTAAAAAAATAAAAAAATAGAGCTTTATGCTACCTCCATGGGGCTCATGCTATCATATATATATATATATATATATATATATGCGCTGCCATTAGACTGAAATGATTTTTCTTCAGTTTGCTCAAAGCCAGATTTAAAGTCAGGTCCCAGAGGTAGCAGGAAAGTCGATCCCCTAAGCCACTCAGTCATTGTTTGCTTTTTTAAAACATGTAATATCCCATTTCTAAGCCAGGAGGCAATTTAAAAATACAGCATCTACCTACATAAATATTTCCTTTGAAAATTTTGTAGTGCGGCATTTAATGAAAATTAAATGCTTTGTGTTATCGTGCTTGTTGCAAAAATGATATATCCAAAAGTGTGCCTCGCAGAAACGCATTCATTCTATTGTTCCACTCGCTTGAATGAATGCTTCTTTAGATATCTAATTTGGAGCAGGGGTTGGGTGGGGGAGGGGATATCTATAAATTGATAGTGTACAGTTATAGTAGTGCACGTGTCAAAGCGTTTCCATGCCTTGCCCAACGACACTTTCTCATGTGCTTTTGGCGTGCTGTTTCTTATTGTGATTCAAATGCAGATTCCATCATTTTGGGAGAGATCGGATCAGCAAAGGGTTACTTTAGCCTAGGCATTGTAAGTGCAAGCAACAGGACTCCATTGGCTTTAATTTGTCCCTGTCTTTCATTTGATACTACCAGTATTAATAGCTTTGCAAGGAAATTCTGCAGTCATTAATCATAATAATTAATCAGATCCAATTATATTGCATATAAATGCGAACAAATTGCTGAAAAAATAATGATCTATCACCAACATGTCATGACGAAAAGAGACTAAAATAGTAATTAGAAGCAGGATTTAGTTGTACACAAGTGCTCTGCTACCGATTTTACCAGGATGATGATCTGATGATGTAATTAGTGGGAAGTAAAAGTCTAGCAGGCGTTAGCAGCGGACTGCCTAATGAATGCAACTACAGAAAATAAAGGAATACTTTATTTATACATTAGCCATCATTTCCACATGAACTACTAATTCCTTGTTATCAAACCTAAAGGACTGGAAACAGGCAAGTAGCTTTCCAGTAACAGCACAATTGTATGCATTTTTCCCCTCAGAAGCGAGTCCAACTGAATTCAGTGTGGCTTACTCGCTAGTAAGTGTGCCTAGATAGGATTGCAGCCCTGTACACACTTACCTGGAAGAAAGTCCCCCTGTTTCTGAGTAAACACCCATAGGATTGTGCCATAAGACGACAGTCCTACACTTACTAGGGTGTAAGTCTCATTGTACACAGCAAGACTTAACATGCATGCAAGGATGTATAGCACAGGCTGCCCATTTTAAAAATTCTGAGACTGTATAATTGTTGTTCCTTTTATTCTTGTGATGACTCTCCTTTTCAATATTTGCTAATATAAAGGGCTGTTTTAAAAGGTAAAACAAATAAAAATAACAGGGCACGGGATCGTCTACATTAAAAATTAACATTTTATTAGTAATTGTTACTGAATTTTTTTAGTTGAGGAAGAAGCAGCTGTTAGAAGAGAACAAGATTTTGCTCCCATACGTATAGCTAAACAACTCCTTGAAGCATTACAAATGGTGCAAGTTAAAGTTACTACACACCACAACTTACATTCTGGCAAACTCTGGCCTGTAACCCTTGTACGATCGAGAAACCTTCACGCCAGGAAATAAGTGCTACTGGAATCGCTCCAACTTATTTTGAAGTAAAGCCATGTACAACTGGGCTGTAGATGCTTAATTTTTATTTTTTTTAAAAAAATGACTTCACCATAAAGGTTTATCGCTTCACTGAAGCTATGTTTGGAATACAGCAATAACATTACACTTTGTGGTGTTCTGGTTCTGTTTGCTGATGGGGACATGCACCCATTTTATTTTTTAAAAAAAGCTCAGACACAAACACACATACATTTTCAAGCCTTTAAAACTGCTCAGCATTGGCTTAGTGGATAACACTAAATAGGTAACTGAGGATTGATGAACAGTTTTATGACAGACGTGCTACTTGAAAAAAATAAATGTTAAGTTCATCATAGTTTTCCGTACTAAGCACTGCACTTTACTGCCTTTGATCTCAGCGTTGTGACTACTACAAAGAAATAAAACCTTATCTTACCTTCTCCAGCATCTACTGCAGAAGACCTCAATAATGCATAAGAACATCTGGAAGTACGGTAATTTCAGCTATCAGAGATAAGAATTGACACAGAACAGGTAAAACCTACAAAGACCTTGTGTTGAAATGAGCTGATTAAGGTTGGGTTAACTTAAAACACGTTGTGTGTATATAGTATATTCATGCCATGCTTGCTACATCTTGCAATTTTATATAAGAGGAGGAAAAGGTGGAGAGGAACAATTATTTCTTCTTTTCAATCTATTGTAATAGCGTGATTAGTTTGGAGCAGTATTTTGTTTTATATAAAGGGAGAGAAATGACAGTAAATCTCTTTCCATATACATCCATTTGGAGTTAACTGTGAGTTCATAGAGGATACATGGGCATAGTAAACAGGTTTTGAAATGACAATTTTTTACTGGTTGCAAGTGCTAATTGCTAGTTTCTCAAGGGTATAGAATTAATCACCTGCTAGATTTACAGTCTCTAGGTTGAGACCTGAGGATGGAAGCAATAAGAAAAGCTCTTGAGGGACATATCATATGGCGAGTCTAAATATCAGTCTCTATGCATATGTAAATTGGCAACAAAGTTTTTTCAAAGCTCAAGTATGCTAATTTCAAACAGGCAAGACTAAAGCTAGCTTTTAGCAGCTGTTTAACGTCTGCCTGTGGGTGGTAGAGAGAAGCTTAAAATACAAGCAAACAGTGGTGCATAAGTAATTAAGCAACATTTTGCTGGGCATAAATAATTCTGTTTATATTGCTCTTTTGAAGAGTGTAGAATACAAAATAACAGATCGGGTGCACCTTTAGTCGCCAGAGGTTAGCCACTTTTCCTCTCTACCTTTCCTTTGGTTTCATATTTTAAGGATGAAGCAGAACCAGGTTAATGTTGTGTCTCTTCCCTCCCCTCCCCGCTGGCCCCCCCCCCCGAACCCCACACCTGCACACTCCGGAACTTCATTTATCATGAAAGTGAATCCATTCCTTTACAGAAAGTTAGAAAGTATGTCTTACTTCTAGTTCAGCTGTGGTTCCTGTAATGATTTTCTAATACACTTTCTTTTTTAGTGGCATAAAAGAAATTTAAAACACATTGCCACAACCGGCAGCTTTGAATCTTTATAAGCATACCCAAAAGATGACAATTAAGGATAGATAGGTATTTCCCCCTTCCTTTAAAATGGTGAAACAAAATGTGTTTTCAAGGTCATAGCACAATGGCTGTTACATTTTTGTTGTTTTTAAAACTGATTTTGGACTTTTCAAATCCATTTATGATTTTTGCCTCTATTAAAAGGATACAGATAGTTGTTAAGTTGTGCTCATAAAATCAGATTTAATTGATGTGTGCATAGTCAGAATAATTTTGATTGCTTACCCTAGGCTAGTGGAGGTAGCTAAAAACTGGACAAACCTATTTAAAGGCATGAATAACTATAAATCCCCATTTGTATCAATAAGTATCTTGGAACTGACCTGAAGCAATATGGAAGATTTGGCAACATCTAGTCTGGGAAAATGGATTATGAGTGTTGGTTGTGAGTAGTGTCTCATTTTAAAAGCTTGATTTTGATTAAATGTTAACAGTTGCCGGAATTAATGGTTAAAAGTGATACTGGCCAATGAAATAAGCTGTTCATATATGCTGTGTTGGTATTTGAAAATCATATGAGAAGACCCATCATTAAGAGATAGTGTCTCTTTGTCAACTCATTGCTACGAGTCTCAATACATGCAAAAGGTTCTGTGAATCAATAGTATTCCAAATGTTGCTTTGCGTGTACTGCTACACACACACACACACACACACACACACACACACACACTACTTCTTATGCATCCTTTGCTCCCTTCCGTGGCATAGACAGAGTTGAAGAATTTACCCTGTTGCATGTGGGCTTGTTTAGCAGCAGTGCCTTGCTGTGTGTGATGTCATGCGTTTCCACCTTGATGCTTTGCATTGCCTGGCCTCTGGAAAACAGGCAGAGTGGGATTATTGCTGTGTCTGTTAGGGCATACTTTGAGTTCTACTATTCATGGGATTCATTCTTCTTCTTCTGTCCATCTTACAAGTGATGAAAAGAGCATGCTCTTACAGAAACTTGGGGAAATTGCATGGTTGAACTTAATCTATATGACTCATATCCTATAAAATTTTTTTAGCAAGGGTTTGTGCATTTATCCTGTTTTGAAAGAAAGCACAGCTGGGCATTCAGATATAATCTTGGTTTGTCCTGTATTTTCCTATTGGTGAAGACTACTACTAGCCAATGTGGCTGTGTTCTGGAGGTGTTATGCTGGACAACACAAGTGGGAAGAGTGTTGCTACACTCATATCCTGGTCCTGGACTTTCCATTAGCCATGGTAAGAACAGGATGCTGGGCTAGATGGCCCTTCTGATTCTCTTAAAGCAATGTTCGCTTCCTATATAGTTGACCTAATTAAATATATAATCTCTAGTACAGTATATTGGATAGTTCAGTTGGCCAAAGCATGGTGCTCATAAACACTAAGGTCGCAGGTTTGATCCCCATATGGGATGGCTGTATATTCATTGACTTCATGGTCTCTTCCAACTCTACAATTCTATGAATCTTACCTGTTTTCCTTTAGTAATTCCCTTTGCAGAGCTGATATATAATTCAAGATATAAGGTGAAAAAGCAGTGGATGATTTTATACTGGAACACCATGTGGCAGCTAGCTTGGCAGTCTGATGTGTTTTTATGAGAACAATTTTGCATGTAAGAGGGGCTTGTGTAATTCCTCTCACCTCACCATGTGCATTGCTCAACACTTTGACTATCAGGATGCTCATTCGTCCATCACAGAGACTGTAAACTACTGTCACATTCTTGAAATAACTATGGAAAAGCTCATTGGCCTGGTAACAGTCTTCATGTGGTGGTTCAGAAGAAGGTATATTCCTTCCCTTCCGTCATGCAGCTAACATCATATATGGCATTGGCATTGAGGAATGGGGATGCTGGCATGGTACAGGTGTACCAGTAGCAGTACTGGGTTGACTTTGCCAGGGTACCTGCTCAGGGCCAACTGCTGCTGTTTAACTGCTCCATTAACCTGCATCTGTTGAATGGAAGACTCTCAGATGACCTTCCATATAGTAGTAGTAAGAACAAGGAGAAATGGTTTGCAAAGATAAATTAAACCTGAATCATGGTGCATCAGTAGAATACAATTTATGAATCACTGGTCTGAAATAGCTGAACTGATTTCTACAAGATTGCTTCATAATACATGGTTTTAGGGTTATATCCTTAAGATAAAACCCCCAATGATCTGCGCTTTTTTGTTGGTTAGAACACCCTTTTGAAAATAATGCATTTGAATTGTATGTCCGGGATCATCATCTTTGTGTTCTGATTTCTGCCTTCTATTTGCTTTTCTTCATGGCTTTTTAAATAGATATGATTATTGGAGTCTGATTCCAACTGGAGCTGAGCATTTTCTTTCATCTTACACACATGATTTGCATAGTGACCTAAACATAGGATGGCAAAATCCATGCATTTTAAAAATATTATTTACCTAATACAAAGAGATATATATATATTTTGCCTAAACTTATGAATCGATTTTAAACTGAGCCAGTAAACTTTCATATTTCTCTTCTTTTGAGTAGTATTTTACATTTGCATGAATAAATATTTTACTACGATGAAAGGAATCTGATTAAAAGCAAGTTCCCTACCACTGATGTAACATCAGAAAGACATTAAGGCTGAGTGTGTTTCCACTGCTGGCTTTTGAATTCATGTATACACAACATTACCCATGATGCAGAGCTATCCTGTGGTTTCTTAAGAAATACTTATGTTTGATGCTTTCCCCCTCAAACCAGCTTTTAAGCCAGAGTTGCTTCACAGTTGAGCTGAGGTGTGTACATTTGAGATAGCCATTGGGCATGTGCAGATGATAGATGAACCCAAACAGGTAATGATCATTGGGTGAAGACATCTCCACCCCATCTCAAATGTAACTACTACTACAAATGTGGCCTGAAACTCAGCAGGGTGGGAGGAATAGCCTAAATCACAAAAAATTACACACCCAGTAAGCTAATGAGTATGCATCCATTTCATTTAGTCCAGAGCTAGAAAGATTTCTTTTAGCTTCAGGAAACCCACACATTATATTAAAGACCCCTTTGGTTATCATTGCTAGTGTGGCAGAATTTGCTTCTATCCTGAAGAGTTTCGTTGTCCCATGAGTTTAAAGACAATAGTACACCATATAGAGAGCCAATAAATCAATTAGCCTTAACAGCCAGTGTTCAGGAAATGCATTTATTTTCTTCGGTGAAAACACAGCTCCTTCCCCTCCCCTCCTTATAGCCATACTTCATACTGTTAAGGTCATTTTTTCATCTGGAAATTAAATCTAGTGTTTGAAAAAATCACTTGCAAATTTCATAAAGAGGAAAATGTATTTACTAATGTAAGATCATAGGTTTGTTTTATTTGTAATTATCCATCTTAAGAGTAATTGAGATTCTAAACACTAGCTAATAGCCTAGCTGTCTCAAATTACTATTGCCTGTAACTTTACCTTGCCAAATATCAGTGAGATTTTCAATTGCTACACAACTGCTAAAGCCTGGGTCATTTTGAAACAATTAATCGAAAGAGGTGATTAATAGCTTAATAATGTGTTGCTCTGTTTAAGATGTGCAAGGAGCACATGCAGGAAAAGAACCTGGAGTTTTGTGTCCTACAGCATCACCTACCTAATTGAAAAGCCAGTGGTATGCATTACTGCTGCTTTGGGATTGCATTTTGAGTCCCCTTGTTTGATCTGTGCAGAGCAAATGTGTAAATCTCTAACATGTGTTAATTTAACACTTCTGAATATTGCTTGCTACGTGATTTCAAGGAGCATAAAGTTTATGATGGCATAGAGCACACCAGGCCAAGTAAAAGTAATAATCACACTTAGATCAAATAAAGGGCGCGATGGATGTAAAGACATTAATTACTCCATACAGTCTTGCAGTATATGTAAGAGTTATTGCCACCAGCGCAGAGAAGAGGACATCGATGCAAAAAAAAGATGATGTGGCTTCTCGTAGGTGCAATGAATTGGTGGCTGAATGCAGTTAGAATTCATGTCTTCAGTGTATTCAGTTAAGTTTTATTGGCTTTCAAAAGTCATTGGCTTAACCCATTATGCAGTGATGTATCTCTTGTCGGTTTGGACAAATGCTTCTCTTCTCATTCATACCGTGTGTACTGTATATCAAGATGCGGTTTTTTCTTGCTGAATTAAGACCACGGAGAAGATTTCCCACAGTACTGGGACTAAACCTGTAAATGCTCTGCCGGACTTAGGCAAAGGGCTCCTTGGTTCAGGTTGCCCGGTTGCTGCTTTACCTGTCGATACACATCAAAGAAGAGAGAAAAGGGTAGAAAGCTGAATCCAGGACTAGACGGAGGTCAGAAACAGGGAAACCCATATCTCAGGGGCAAGGAGGCGAGAGAGAGAGAGAGCTCAGGCTAGGAATAAATTGTAATGGCAGTGTGCTTCTCTGAGAAGGTCAGTGAGCTGTTCTGAAAATTCATCTGCAACATCAAAGCCTGAAAAATTCAGCACAGATGAGGGCTGGGGAGGCCTTGAAGTTCTTGAGCAAGTAGACAGAGGGAGTACTGTATCTGTATTTGGGTGATCCATTGGAAGGAAGAATATTGGTTCAAGTCTAGCCACCTCTCACCGTATCCTTAGAACACTGAGTGGGCAGCAAGTTGTAACTTCCAGTGACTAAAATGGTTCCCCAGGATTTATGCCATTAGTATGCCCATTTAGTATTCAACTGATTGTTAAATATTTTCATATGTGTATAGCAATAGCTGTTTGGTATGTAGAAGCAGTAAGCTAGCTAGGAAGACAGCTGCTCCCGAGGAGCAGTCACATCTGTTCCCAAACACCAGGAGGTGGCAGGAAGAGGGGTCAGCAATCTTTCTCTAGTTTTTCTGTGGTTTTGCTCCTTGCCTCCATTCTTTATTCTGTATCTCTAGACCAGTGATAGCTAATGTGGTTCTCTCCATATGTTTTGAAATCCAGCTCCCCTGGCCAACAGTCGGGGGGGGGGATGTGAGTTGGGTTCCCTCAATATCTCAAGGGCACCACATTTGCTACCACTGCCCTAGACCATATGGCAAAAGGAAGGGGGAAAGAAAAAATAATGGTGTATAAAGGAGCTGAATCAATGCAGTCTGACCGAAATGGGGTACTTGGGGTAGTATTTATTTTTTATAATAAAGCTGAGATCTGGATGTGTTGTGTTTATTAACAACTTAAATTAGCGGTTTTGTAACCTAGTCACTTGTGCGGGGTTTAACCTAGCCTCTCCCACTGTAATGGGCAAGTTTAATACATACACATTTTAGAGAAATACATTAGATAAATATAGGAAAATAAGCAATTGCTCTCTCCACCGCCCCCCCCCCCCAGTTAAAAAGATGGCGGCAACTCTAACCATACAATATTCCGGTCACTTTTTCCTAGGCAAGTTAGCTTCTTTCTTACCTTTCTTTCTTATCATCTTTCAAAACTTTTAGAATATCATATAACTGAAGAAGCAATTCAGACACTGCCAAAAACAGTTTCTCTTGCCAACTCAAAAGAAAATAATAAATCTGGGTGCTGCAAAAGTAGGCTGCAAAAGGGCCTAGTTCTATGTTACCAGCTAAAGCACCTCTCAGTTGCACCTCTCAACTACTTGCATGTTCCTTTATGAGTAACCTTTGTATATTCAATTATTATTACTTTATTATATAATATGGTGATCATGCTAACTTACAGCACACTTAAAACTAAATTAAAAGCACACGGTCTAACAACAACTTTTATAATTCTAGCCCTGCACAACCTTTTTTTTTTTGACCCTGTGATTATTAAGATCCCAAGTTGACGTCTAGCTGTTTTCCTTCATGTCTTGCAACACAAAAAGCTCCTGGCCAATGCTCCCCTGTATGTAATTAATTTGGCCAATTGCTTCTGCTAAGTGCCCTTTTCTGACTTCATAGTCTATAATCTGCTTCTTAACATTTGAACAAACTGTTCAGCCAAGTCATTGAGGACTGGGTGTTGTGTAGTCCTGGTTAAGCATGTGATTTTGCTGAAGTTCTTGAATTCCATTAAATGGCTGATGAAACAAACAATGGGAGTGTTATTACTGACCATATGCTTTGAGATTCTCTTTGACAGATTCCCATTATCTTCTCTTTTCCTTGGCAAACAGATTGTAGAATTGTAGAACTGCAATGATGTGTACTGATGTTGTGGAAATCACACAGGACCATTTTGATGAGAAATTCAAGGCAATGCATGTTTGGCCCTTGAAAGGCCTAATAAAATGCTTGGACAGGCTCTAGTATCTTTCGCATTTTCTAGATGACCCTATCTGGAGAGATTCTGGATTCCCTATAATTCCAGCTGTCCATTTTTCTACTATGGACACGTTTTCAGACAGACTGTTTGTATTTTGCTCCCAAGTTCCCTTTTGACAACTAAACTCATTTATGTCTCGGGTGTTAAAATTTCAACTTTCTGAGGCATTGATATTTCAGCTTTGAACTGATGATATAAATGGCACTTGGGAAAGGCACCCCGATGGGAGGTCCTTTTATGAGCCCAGTGTTATACATTAGTTGTGAGGCTCCTATGCTTTTGCTAAATACAGATTCTATCCCATTTGTTCCCTTGCTTATATTAGGATTGCTGAAATTACATTAGACATCCACATTTTGAGCCAGAGTCCTAAATGCACTGTGATGCTTACAGCAAACACTTGTAATATGAGCCTCATTCATTTCATTAGACGGAAGCAGATGCATTCTGCATTGGCAGTGAAAAGAAAGTGGAAAGTTCATTGTGTGTGTGTGTGTGTGTGTGTATGCATGCATGCATTAAAATCCTAACCCAAGCGTCCATAATCACTGGATCAGGGGAAAGAAAGAAAGAAAGAAAGAAAGAAAGAAAGAAAGAAAGAAAGAAAGAAAGAATTCTCCATTATTTATTTGTAGATCATACTCTGCATAGGTATTTGAATGTCTTGCTGAGTTCTGATTTCACAGAGGAGCAGAGCCCGGCATTTCAACCATGCAGTAGACATTATAGAAATATATATTCTGGAGCTGAATAAAGATGTCAATCTGATGGTCTGTTATTAAGGTAAAAGGTCATCTATATAAACATTGGTGAGATTTCCTAACAGCCCCCTCTCCAAACCAAATGGAGGGCCTCTTTATCTATTTGCTCATAATTCTTTTCGAGTGCTGTGAACAAACGAGATGCAAATAGAGCTGGTCTTTCAACTGTCAGGCTAGGAGCGCTGCATCATATCTGCATGACATGGGGTGAGGAATTGCAAAGGAAGTTCTGGGTCACCAGTGACAGAGAGACTGGCGTTCCTGCCGTGAAGCTGTGCAGACTAGCATCTGATGCTTTTCAGAAACCTTCTTGGGCCAGTTAAGATGGATGTTGTTGTTTGTCTGCAAGGCTGGAAACGAGTAGAAAAATAAATAAATGGTATCTTTGTACATTTAAGCTAAAATTTTAACACACATTTATTCCAAAAATGAAAACAAAGGCTTTTGACAGAGTTAAAAAATTACAGCACTCAAAATGTTAACTTAAAAACAATGATCAGCATTAGCAGGGTTCTTTGGTCCTACTCTGATGGGTAAACAAACCGCTTTAATATTTTTGTGAATTTTGTTGCAGCAAGAGAGATGTGTTCTCTAAGATCTTAGGCTGTTTAGGATTCTATGGGTAAAATGACTCCAGCACTTTGAATTGTGTGTGGAGGCTAACTAAAAGTCAGGGCAAACTTTTCAGTGTTTGTATCACATATTCTTGTATCCAACTCTTGCAAGGAGGTGGTTCATTGTACCAACTGAAGCTTCTGGAGAGTTTTCTGGGCTACCTCTACCCATAGAGGTCAACTTTTCCCTTTTCTTGCACGGAATCCTATTCAGAATAAGGGAATTTCCTTTAAAAAAGGGAAACGTTGACAGCTATCCCTCTGTCAAGTACATGTTGCTGTAGTTAAACCCTGAAGTTATAAAAGTGAGACAGACAAGTGCTAGGTCTCTGTCGTGAGCACAGCTTTCAGGTACATTCTTATTAAGACAAGCCAAACACAGATGTTTAGAAAGTTTGTAGGAATTTTAATTTGGCTTAGTTTATTCTATTGTGATTGATGATAATTTATCCTTTTACCATTTTTGTAAACCGCAGTGTAGTGTTCAGACTACACATCTCAGGGAAAACCAACATGGTGCTTATTAGACGTTGCACCGAAACTACCACCAGCCCAAGCCAGCATAGCCGATGGCCAGGGAAGATAGGAATTGGTGCCCTTCAATTGTTGCTGGACTACAAGGTGTCAAGAACTTCCTGTCCACTAGTTTCTAAATACTTTCACCAAGTACTTTCAGTTCCATCTTTAGTTCCATTTCCCACTGCTCTTTGACTAGTTTAACACAGCTTCCAGGCAGTAGTTTTGAAGAGAGATTCCTGCTGCTGGATTTGATGCAGAAAAATGGAGCTAGATGTCATTATCATATTGATGAAACTGCACTTCAAAATTATAGACAGTCTATTTCAGCAGCTTTATGTAGATGTTAGAAGAAGAAGAAGCAGTGGAGGCAAGAACAAGGCTTGTGAGATGCTCAAGAAAGTGTTTGGGAGAAGACGACGACAAAGGCTCATGAAGCTGCTTTCTGGAACCGTCCTATCACACAGAACGGATCCATTTCAGTGCAATCCCTCTGTCCTTCCAGGTTACTCCAGCAGTTTAACTGGAGAGCCCATGATATATAAAAAAATTGCTGAGTGAACTAATAGAATGAACCAGGTATAATTGCTTTTGTCATTCTGCAGATGCAAACTGTTTACGAGGCTGGCTAAAGCAATATTAGTCCCGTGCCCAATTTGCAGCGCCCAAGAAAGCCTGGAGCAGTGAAGTGATTGCATGCTCAAAAAGCAAAGGATCATCACCATTTACAGATTCTCCCTGAGGAAGAGTAATGTCCACATGATTCAAAGGATGAGGCAATTCCTGTTGCTGTAATGCTTTGCCAGTAGTGGGCACATACTAAGCCATTCACTGGAAAGGACTGCAAGAGTCCAATGAGCAAATAGTTGCACATACCTTACCAGATACTCTATAGTATCAGAGAGAGAGAGAGAGAGACTGACTGACAGACAGACAAGACACACACCTAAGTAAATGCAACAAGAGGCAACTGGCCATCCCTCCACCTTGCAGATATGTTACATCAAACTACTCACCATTTTGGCTCAGGGTTTAACAGAGGAGGATGTTTCATGCCATCATGGTAGAATATTTCACATATTTCAAATATTGTGTCCTCTCACATTCATTGCAAGTCTTCTTCAGCGAATGCTCTTAAGTGTCTTCTTTGAACCCTGGCCAGTCTGAACCCTTTTGAGTATTAGAGGGCTTGGTCCCAGAGAATGGAAGATGGGGTGCTCAAGGGCTATCATTTTAGTGGCTATGATAAACTCTTATTAGGGAAGTGGGTAATTAGAGACCTAGGTTCTACCCTCCCCATTCTGATCTTCAGCCCATTTACAACGATGAAACACAGCACATAGATCATGTTATGAGTACTGAAGTTTCACATAACCTGATTAAACAAAGCTGAGAATCTCTGTGAAAAACAAACCTATCCAAGATGAGGTTATAAAGTAGAAAAGTATAAACACATATCTCTAAGACCTAAGTATTAAAATCAGCAAGTGCTCGAATAAGGCTTGATACCTAATACACAATTTGGATTGATGTCTGTCATACTTCAGGGGGAGAGCTGTACATGTGTCGCTGACAGAATCAGGAGGGCCTGATCTGTAGATCTCAAGGAATGGGCAGGCAGATATGGAAGAAGGTGTTTTCTCATATAAATGGGTGCCAAGTTGTTGTATGGCGGCAACATCACCTTGCACTTTTGAGGAGACAGTACAATGGTTCGAGGAAATGTGTAAGATGCTTGCAGTAGGTTGCAAGCTAGCTGCTGAATTCTGCACTAGCCTCAGTTTCTTGACCAGCCTCAAGCAAAGCATTGCTGTAGTCCAATGTCAATGTGCAGATTATTCGGCTTCAAAGGGAGTTGCCTCACTCATAAACATTTTTTTTTTAAATGTAAAACTCGTTGACTTTAATTGCAACCTCATATGGCCATTCTCAGGTACGAGCCAGTGCCATCCTGGAATGTTTGGCTTGGAGTCTGCAGATCTTTCTCCAGTTTGATGGCTAACTCTGTTCCTTGCAGGCAGATCTTCTAATAGTGGATTAAATCAAGAGAAAGCTGATTTCACATGGGATTTAAAGTGTGACTTCCTCTGTGTCCAACTGAGCATGTTTTTGTCACAATTTGCTATTGGCTACAGAATGAATTCTGTTTTACAGACTTCGTCACCTCTAACTATAAAAAAGCATAACTTTCTCTAACTCTCTTCCAATAGTTCTAATATATACCCCCCCGCAAGACTGTTAAGTCTGTAGGATAGCTTGCTGAGGCTTTTGCCTCTGCGTTATGCCAAGGCATTCGTTTTTAGCAAACACAGATTAATTAAAAGCAAATCTCATATGATGAGCGTCCACAACTTAGCTGAAAGAGGAATATTGTTTTCTAAAGAATTTTTGACAATACCATAAAATTCAGAGAGAAGCCTGAGTCTTGTTTGGAGCATGTTGATTAGTGAGGTTTAATTTTCTATAGCTCTTTCTGATATTGTTGTAAATATTTTCATCTATTATGCATAAGAAGGAAGTACATTAATCTGTCAGAATATAAATGATTTTCATCCGGCCACCATGGCTTTTGAAGGATTTATTCCACGTCTGTTGTGCTATTGTTTGCCCCCAGGATGTGTAATATATATTTTAAGGGAATGTGGCTTATAGTGAGACACCTATATTATGTGTGTGATTAATATTAGTGTTACAATGAATGAGGTCTTGTGGTCTGTCTTTGCTCTTATAGCGACTTAATCATTTCTCTCAACAGCCCAGTCATCTTAATAAAACATTCCACATGCTAGTTTGTTTTTCTGCAAAATGACAAATGCAACTGTGGTAAGATGTGAATTTTTCTGTTATTAAATGTATAGGATCATGAATTTAATTTACCGTACTGCACACACATGATTGCATTATACAGAACTGTGGATTCTTAATCCAAACCTATTCTCCCCCTCTCCCTGCCTTGCTTATTGTGAATTCCATTGTAAACTTTGCAAAATTATATACTGAAAGTTCAGCTCAGAGTGTAAGGGACAGAATACTGGGGGTTTTGGTTATAAAATTGTCATCTGTGAACAGTGTGGCTATGTAGATGCATATTTCAAGGATCATGTTTAAATTTGCAACCAATTGTGAAATTACTTGACCTGCCAGATCACCTGGTTTACATACCTATTCACTGAGTATCCTTTCTGAGAGTTACGGGGCTGCACTGTGAATCATGTTGTTATTCTTTTTCTTTAGCTAAGCTCTCATGTGACAAATTGAAAACCTTCTAAAATACAGGAGGATAAAATGCAGCCGCCCAGATCTTGCAACTCTAGTGTCTGTGCTTGGAAGCTTCAGGCACACATGATGTTCTGCTCGAGGAGGGATTAGCTCGTCACTTTCAGCGCTGGGAAATGCTCTGTTGTGCATAGTGGAGAAGGGAACATGGGTGAGCCTTTCTGATACTGAAGGGAATAGGACAGTCGCAGCAAAAACGTGTTCAGTCGAGGCTTGCAGAACCATGGATAGCGGTGGCCGAGAAGACCATAAGGCAGAGAACACCCTTCTGGAACTGAGGATGGGCTGACACAGATTGTTCTGTGTATTGGAATGAAAGTCATATTTGCTTGCTCATTTGTTTAATAGACCAGTGTTGTAAGAGAATCACCTCACAGATGGTCAAACATGGCATATTATTATTATTTCTTAAATTTGTATACTGCCCTTCATCCGTAGACCTCAGGGCAGTTCACAACATAAAATTTTATATAAGAACGAAAACAAATCAATAACATATTTAAAAGGGCATCAGATGTCAATCAGCCAAAGACCTGGTTGAAGAGGAATGCTTTTGCCTGGCACCTAAAAATGTATAATGAAGGTGCCAGCTTAACTTCCCTGAGGACAGCATTCCACAAATGGGGAGCCACTGCAGAAAGGGAGCTGCCACCTTCCAGACCTCTCATGGAGGATGCACATGAAGAAGGGCCTTAGATTATGATCTCGGGATAAGTTCATACAGAGAGAGGTGGCTATTGATTTATTGTGGTCCTTGGCCGTTGAAGGCTTCATAAGTCAAAGCCAGCATTTTGAATTGGGCCTGGAAGCTGATTGGCAGCCAGTGCAGTCAGACCAGGATTGGTGGAATATGCTCAAACCGTCTTGCCCTTGGCCGTTGAATTCATTGTTGGCTGAAGTTTCCAAATAGCCTTCAGAGACAGCCCTTATAACACAAACTCTTTAAAGACGTTCTCCTTTGAGTTC
Organism: Podarcis gaigeae; assembly: GCF_964106915.1. Classification (NCBI taxonomy): domain Eukaryota; kingdom Metazoa; phylum Chordata; class Lepidosauria; order Squamata; family Lacertidae; genus Podarcis; species Podarcis gaigeae. The sequence goes on along the minus strand of NC_139678.1, from coordinate 105,081,920 downwards.
TAGCAGGATGATTCCCCATGTTCTGTTATCCAGTAGTTGTATGATGTTGTGCAGCCTTTGCATTTTGAAACCATTTTTTGGAAGTATGGGTAGGAGCTTGACATCCATGGTCACTTCTTAGAGAAGGGCTTTCCTACCTCTGTTTTCTATGCACTCAAGTGGCATGTTCCAGGAATAGATTGGGGTGGGGAGGAGAGGAGAGGAGAGGAGAGGAGAGGAGAGGAGAGGAGAGGAGAGGAGAGGGAGCAGAAGTCATTTCACTTTGTTGGATTCAGCCCTAAGGATACCATTAGGAGGAAACTATAAGGATCAGATCCTCCAGGAAATGTTGTCCTGAATTTCCCCCCGAGCGAGGAATGAGCTGAATCCAGTTGCGTCTTGCTGCTGATCCAACAAATACTTCCATGAGTAGAAAGGGAAAAGTGATTTTTGTAAATTCTCCGTTTTCCTTCCAACCATTGCACCACAAACATAAGGTGAGAAAAAGAGTTCTGCTAGATCAGGCCAAAGCTCCATCTTGTCCAGCATCCTATTCTCACAGTGACCAACCAGGTGCCCATGGGAAGCCTGCAATCAGGTCTTGAGTGCAGCAGCACTTTCCTTGATCCTAAAGGTCTTCCAGTCCTTTGGAGCAGAGATGGCCAGGCACAGGGAAGATTCAGCACCCACCGAAGTCTTGCTTCTTCAAAGTCGGAGGCTCCATTGAAGCAGAGGGACACAACTGGACAGAACTGTCAGCAGAGAGACACAAATTGAATACAACCTTCAATTATTATGATACTGGAAACCCACGATCACCTAGGGTTCAGAGGTTCAGAGAGGAGACTGTAGGAAGCTGAACCATATGCCAAACATTTCTACAATGTTGTGTAGCAGAATAGTCTGTCAGGGAAGAGATGTACAAAGAAATAAGGACGTCATCTTTGATTGCTAGATGTTTTACCTAGATGATTGCTAGATGTTTTACCTGGGGCTGCAATCCAGCAGGTCTGCTTCTCCCCCCCCCCCCCCCCAGTGGAACTCAGAGGATGGGATGTAGGAGTTTTCAAAGATTAGCAAAGGATTTGTGGGGCTGTGATATATCTAAATGATAATGGGGGTCAGGAGGCATGGCCAGTGGTATTGTAATATTTGTCAAGGAGCCTGACTTATGGTTTGAGACAAACAGTTCCTGTTAGGACGTTTACATAAAATATTAGTATTTTTATCAAGCAAACATGTAGATATCACTGATTTTAAAATACCTAAAGTTATCAGACATCTAACGAAAGTTGTCTGCAATGCAGAACAAGAGGGGAGGAGGTGGGGTGGAGAGAAGGGTAATTGCACTAAATTCAGCCAGGATATGGCAGACAAGGGCTTTAAAAACTTCAGAAACATCAATTAAAGCTCAAGTTCTGTGCAATAAGCATCAAAAATTGATAAAAACTCAAATTTAGGTTTTTAGATTTAGTGTTTAAATCAATCAACTGCAAACAAGATTTAATTAAAGAATATTATTTCAAAGTGTAATTACCTACTGGGATTAGAATGAACCTCTATTGCCCATAATGTTCTCCTACTGTGATCCCACACTGAAAAATGTTGAGTTTTAGATTAATATGCATCTTGTAAGTACAAGTCCTAATCTCAATCTTAAAGGACATTTAAAACACACTTGGAACCTTCTATGCAATCAAGCACAGTGTGACTACAATGTCCACCATGCTAAATTTGTGATTACATTTTTTATGTGCATGATTTAAATCGCTTTAGCAGCCGTCCAGGGAGCATTTTACCCTGCATATTAATTACACAAAGGCTTTGTCATGTGAGGGTCTCAGTGGTCATGGTCTGTAATCCAGCTCATTTGAACTGTGAGTACAGTTTTTGAGCATGCTGTGCACATCAAGCCTGGCTTTAAAGCTAGAATATGCCGAGATGGTTAACAGGTATGGTTCCGGCTTAAGGAATGAATGCCATTTATTTAGTGACATCTGCAAACTAATTGCTTAAAAATCTGATATCTCAAAAGGCATAAAAGGCTGAAGAAAGCATGCTATTAACACACAATAAAAATATGGCAAAGGAGTTTTTTTGTAGCTTTGTCTTGTTTTTCCCCCCTTTTAAATAGAAGCACCTAAATAACAATGCTATTATTAAATGAAACAGCCATCATTTACATATAAAAGCTGATTGGTCTTATGTTCGAAATGTACTTTAATTTAGCAGTGCTTCACAACACCCTCTGATCCTTTTTAGGATTTGTAAATATCCTTTTCATGTTCCTTTGTGTGTGTGTGTGTGTGTGTGTGTGTGTGTGTGTTGTCTTTGCTTGTTTTGATATAGTTTATCTTATTTAAATACCAGAAGGTGGCAAGGTACCCAGAAATTGCTAGGTACATTTTCCCACTATATGCTGTTAACGTATCTAGCAGGCATCTAGCAGAATTTTATTCAGGAACAATATGAAACCTGCGTGCTTTTTCAGCAGATAAAATCCCCTCTTTCTGTTATTTGACATGGAAATATCTTATTAGAACATTGTTCTTAGATGGGAGTTCAGGAACTGGTTCTGATGGATGTCCTCAGTGCGTCACACAAACACTTCTCATTGTCCACTCACTTCACAGATTTATCCACTGTATATGTGCACTTAATGGTGGTCTGTTGAGGAGGGGCCTACATGTTCCGCAGAATGAGTGGGTGGAATTTAACATTGCACTTGTATGATTAGGGAATTTCTGTTTGCCGACAGAATAATCTCCCCTCTCTTCCTTCCTGTGTGCTGTTCTAGGGATTCTTCTTTTGAGAGGATTGGGGGGGGGGGAGAGCTCATGGTGAATGGGGGGGTGGATGGAAGCCCCTCTGAGCTACTGTGAGTCCTTCTCCTGGCTTCCGCTTTGAGTTTGAGTTAAGTCCAGCCCAGAGTCCTGAGACAGCAGAGTGGTCTGTTCTACATCCACCTGGAGGACAGTGGGGCTGTCATTTTTTCATTCTTCCTCATGTCAAAGTACAACACCCTGCTGGTAGAAAACTAGCACTTAAAGGAGTAGTATTGGCTTGAACCTTGTGTTAGTTTTTTAATTTTATTTTCAGGAAGGGTTTGGGGTTGTTGTGTTTTTGGCATAGTGGAAGATTCAGAACATCGCCCAGTACTATAATTTGTAATTACTTTTTAGAATGACCAGCAGATCAGAAACAATGCACTCCATTGGTCTGCATTTTCACAATGGTATTCTAAGGCAATTCATTGGAACGACACTCCCTTTGCCCCCCTCTCCCGTCAGATGCACCAGGTAGCGTGAGTGCTATCTAGGCTGAAGATCATGTTTTGGAAAACACAGTGCAAAATGAGTACACTAATTGACAGATTTATGCATGAAAACCTGTGGGCTGTGCACAAGGCTGCAGCTGAAGGGTGACCTAGCCACATGTTTCTCCTCTTGACCTTATCACGGAAGAAATGGCAGTCTCTTGATGTACAGACAACTTATTTCACAGGCAGCTCCTCTTACCCTGCAATGCTAGAAAGAGAATTAGGAGACGCTGCTTGCTCAGTTTGTTCATGATGGAACAGAGAAGGTCCAAAAGAGAAGCCCCAGACTTTGAAGTCTCAGACTGGGGGTGAAGAGGAGAGTTTACCATCTGTGATGAAACCCAAGAAAGAGTCACCTGAAAGACCATTTGAGGAACTATGAGTGAAACTGTCGTGGGCTATTTTTCCTTCTCTACTTCATTGGTCGAGCAATCTGTATATTTGGTTGGACTGGGAAATCCCATCACAATAATAAAAGTAAAAAAAGGAACAAAACATGTGAAGATTCATAATATTCTTCTGATCTTTGAAGAGCTGTTTTTATTGAAGGATGGGGCGCTGTGAAGCTGATGTTTCTGCATCTGTAAAGGAATGACTTATGTGAACTAACCTTTTTATCCTCTTGTATGTTCTTCACTTTAGAGTCTAGCAAACTTTAGTACTAAACTTTGGAATTTTTGGTCACTTTATATTTATTTAATGTATCTCTGCTCCACATTTCGGGGCAAATGGCCTTCACAAAATGACTTACTTTTGAAAAAAAGAAAAACACCCTAAAACACATAAACTACAAAATACAATTTCAAAACTAAAAACCATCAGCAAAATTAAAAACCAGCACCAATGTATGTTCTCTATTTAAATGGCAATGTGAAATTAACTTGCTGTGACTTTTGAGAAGAATTTTCATACCAGTACTAGACATCTCCAGGAACGTCTGTGTGTCTAGCATGGTAAGGTACAATAGATCTTGCAGCAGGACATGAAAACTTATAGACTTAGGTCTTAGACCTCTTAGAAGAGGGTTAAAGTAGAATGAGCCTTGGCTGTTGTTGTTGTTGTTATTCAATAATTACAACACACACAAATGTTTAAATCAAGTCCATTTAATTTAATTTCATTTACACCTCACTTTTTCCATGTTAAAGTATAATACTGCAGTGCATTAATGTAATGTATATAGGAAAGTTGTAGAGCAAAGTACCCTAGCCTCTCCCTCCCAAAAATATCTATATGGCCCTTTTCAAAAAGAAAGCAAAGAATGTAATCACTTTAGAATTCTAAATCTCAGCATAAAACTGTGTGCCTTCGTTGATCTATTAGAAAGGTAAACTTTTAATGAAGAGCGAATGGGATCACCTTTGCTTCTTGGGGTAATAGAACAGAAAAAGCAAACAAACACATTTTTCTTACTGCCACATGCCTCTCCTTAATAATAAGTTTTGTCTCTTCTGCAGAAAGAGATGCCATGCAAAGTCTCATTAAATTAGCTGACTGATGGAATAAATACACAGTCCATGGCTCTCCTGTCCATAGCAAACCAGGCAAGGGTCTTGCTATCAGACTTTTGCTTATTTACATATGCCTTGGACTCTTCTTACAGATATGTAAATTATTCTGGTTAAAACTAAATGCTAAAGTCTACACCATTAGTCTTCCACTTCATGATCACCGCATGGGGCTGTTAGAGGGATAATGTACCATACAATACACGGTTTACTTTTAATTAATAGGAAAAAAATGTGAAATGAATATTAAATGTAGCTTAATGCGAAAGAAATCTCAAAGCGGTATGGTTGAGTTTTATATATATGTCAATATTCAGCTCTGCTTTGGTCTAGTTAAAAAAGAAGAAGAAAAGAAATAAAGAAATTTAAAAATGCAGCGAGTCACTTAAGATATCACAACCTCTGGAATGAAAGAAGCCAGAGAAACAGCTTGCATAACACGATGGCCCACTCTTGCAACATGTCATCCACAAACATTAATGGCCTAGGCATTTTCCTTTTATTTTGCTTGACCATGTATGTTTCTATATTGTGGCATTCTGATGGTCTGAGAGAAAAAAGATCAGTTGCTGACGCCCTCCCTGTGGAATGCCCTCCCTTCGAATGTCAAGAAGATAAAGAACTCCATAACTTTTAGAAAACAACTGAAGGCAGCTCTTTATTGGGAAGTTTTTAATGTTTGAAGTTTTACTATGTTTTATATATGCAGGTGGCGCTGTGGGTTAAAGCCTCAGCGCCTAGGACTTGCCGATCGAAAGGTCGGCGGTTCGAATCCCCGCGGCGGGGTGCGCTCCCGTCGCTCGGTCCCAGCGCCTGCCAACCTAGCAGTTTGAAAGCACGTCAAAGTGCAAGTAGACAAATAGGGACCGCTTACTAGCGGGAAGGTAAACGACGTTTCTGTGTGCTGCGCTGGCTTGCCAGATGCAGCTTGTCACGCTGGCCACATGACCCGGAAGTGTCTACGGACAGCGCTGGCTCCCGGCCTCTAGAGTGAGATGAGCGCACAACCCTAGAGTCTGTCAAGACTGGCCCGTACGGGCAGGGGTACCTTTACCTTTTTATTTATGCTGTAAGCCACCCAGAGTGGCTGGGGAAACCCAGTCAGATGGATGGGGTATAACAACAACAACAACAACAACAACAACAACAATTATTTCTGTTTTAGTTGCCTGGAGGTAATTAAAGGACTCTAGAGGAGGCATGGGAAACCCAGTGATTACTAACAAGAACTAACTAACTAACAAGGCACCCTCCCAGAATTCTATCTTGTGTGAATCATCTGCCTACATTGTAAACAACTTGTGAAAACTAATTCTTTGGCGTTTAATAAAGTAAGAGTCAATTGCTAACTCTTGTTTCTACACTATACACAATGCTAGAGTTCAGTACGCAATGTTATACCATGGTAATCATGATGGTTATGTTTTATAAACAAATCATTACATATAATGCAAAGGGAAACAACAGAATTTGTTGGGGTGGGGGAGGCAAAACAAAAAGCGCATTTAAACATCATTTTTCTCTAGCAGCATCTTCTTTGTCTCACTTGAATAAAGGAGGAACCTTGGTATAAGAATACAAGCAATGCTATAGAGGATTTAGAAAACGAACGCCAATGATACTTTTCAAGTCTTTTTTATTTTGCTGTTTTATTGTTCTAAGCCTTGGGGGCTCCTTTTTGCAGCTGCAAGGCAGTATAGAAATGTTCACAGATAAAAAGCGAAATCAACAAATGTGTAAGATTAAAGGGTGTGATGTAAAGCTTGAAATGAGCAACTTTTCATTTTCTTTTACCAAGCCAACCTGGCGATTTTCATAAAAGAAATTAGAATGCTACCTTTTGGGGGGAAATTCCCTTTTTTGGTGAGTGGGAGTGCACAGCGCAATGACTGACTTTGTTCCTAATTGGGATGCTATCCTTGTAAGTGGTAGCATTAGCACCTTTCAAAGCCCCCAAATTCAGCAAAATGCCTAGCAGTGACACAGCTCACTGAAGGCAGAGTAGCTGAGTGCCCTAATACAGGGGAACGGATGAGACGGCTTGCTGGCAGAAATAGAGCAAAATGCTTTACTTTGGTAGTGAGGTATTAGGAAACCTGGTGCAGCAAGGGAAATCCCAATGCTTTTCTTCCTGCAGAAATACCTTCCAATCCCTGGATTAACAATCTTGTTTACTATTATACTAGGAGGCAGACCCATTGATCATGTCTGCCATCTATCATACCAGGGAGAGATGTTTGACTGCTGCCTTACATATAAGCCTCATCTCCAAAAGCTTAGCATTTATGTTCAAATGATCGGACTGCTGGTAGGAATGTCGTGAAGTGGTTGTGCATCAATACTGTGAACGTCGGGATGTGCATTAATTTATGCACCTGTTCTTGCATCCCAGTGTAAGGAGCTACACTGAACGTCCCTTGACAATGAAGAGTGCCTTCTGTGCTGTCTACAAGTCCACAGTCAGGCTAGTTTGGCCTGTCATGATTTTGCTGCTTGTCAGGAATTCAAAACCAACCAGCTAGGATTTTTGGGTGGAAACATTTTCTGCAAGCAGTTACTGTTTCCTGGGATATTGGGGCAGGTTTCTTTATTGTGATGTAGGCAGTAGCTTATGATCTTCCAATTATTGATAGAACACATGCTTTCTTGGTACTGGCTGTTTATATTATGCCCAATGCTATTTTTCTAGAAAAAGAGGTCCCAGAACTCACCATGAAGGTCTCAGTGAACATCTCATGAACATTACAATGGCGATGGCGCCCATCTGAGAGGTGCTGGATCTGAGTTCCAATGAGTTCTGGCCGGAAAAAAAGCCCTGATTATACCTAACATTAGACAGAACCACACATTTTCTTCTCTGGAAGCAGATGTGTCATAAATTACCACCCACATATCTATTCAGCTTTCACATACACCTTCCAGAAAATGAAACATGTGGGATCGCTCAGTGGTTGCATCAGCCACTCCAGCAATGTGCAGCAATGTGGGGCACCCAAGGGCCAAACTAGATGTGACATTTCTCACATACTTCGCCCACATTTGTTGTTGTTTAGTCAATTAGTCGTGTCTGACTCTTCGTGACCCCATGGACCAGAGCATGCCAGGCACTTCTATCTTCTACTGCCTCCTGCAGTTTGGTCAAACTCATGCTGGTAGCTTCGAGAACACTGTCCAACCATCTTGTCCTCTGTCGTCCCCTTCTCCTTGTGCCCTCCATCTTTCCCAACATCAGGGTCTTTTCCAGGGAGTCTTCTCTTCTTATGAGATTGCCAAAGTATTGGAGCCTCAACTTCACGATCTGTCCTTCCAGTGAGCACTCAGGGCTGATTTCCTTAAGAATGGATAGGTCTGGTCTTCTTGCAGTCCATGGGACTCTCAAGAGTCTCCTCCAACACCATAATTCAAAAGCATCAATTCACATACACCTTCCAGAATATGGAACATGTGGCTCAATGGTTGCATCTGTTTAAAAGTTTTTAGCTGGTGGTATATCTGCATGTAAGTACAAAGCAGACAGGGACCTTTGTGTGCTTTTACCTTTTTGCCCTGCCACAGTCCCAATGAGAACTGGACCCCCACCCCCTACCTGCTGTTCATAATGGGGGGAAACCCAAGTTCCTAGCCCTCAGTGTGAAATGGAAAGACGATCTGGTTATCGATCCTACATGTTACCTTTGTTACTGCAGTAGTCACCCCACGGGAACTCAAGTGTCATTTTACACATCTCATTTAAATGCAGTTAGGATTGCATCCCTAATTACCTATATAAATGACATTTATGGAGCAATCCAAATCGGGGGGTGTCCGTGCTATGAGGATAGCAGGAATGTGTGTGAGAGAGAAATTGGGTCGTCTCTTTCTGCTCTGCATTTCTTTGATTTTGAGGTTCCTTTCATTGGAATCAATGCAGGAAGATAAACTAAGGCAGCCCCATGCTTGGTTTGTGCCCGCATTTTGTGTGTCTTTCAGGAGGGCAGAAGGTCTACGAATGCACAATCTCTCCCAGCGTACTCCTGAAACCCACAGGATCCTCACCTTTCCCCCCTGTTTGATGTTGAAGTGCCATTGGCTGCCTTTTTGCAGCCTCATGGAGGAGACCTAGCAGGTCAGATCACCTTGCCCTCAGAGAAGCAGGTGAATAAATCCCGCAGATTCTGAAATGTCCTTCCAGGGGACTATAGGACTGAAGCCTTAGTGTATGAATTTATTAAACTTTACAGGATTGTCGTAGGGATTACAATTAGTGCTTTGAATACTTGAAAACACTAAACAAATGTTAAGTATTATTATTAAATAAGGAAGCGGCCTTATAGAATTAGAATCAGGATTTTGCAGCTTTCAAGATTGCAGGCTGACATTCTATACATGAAAACAGATTGGTTTCAGTTCTACAGCTAACATTAATGCAGTTAAGTATATTCAGAGTATGTGAATGGCAATGACACCAGAAGAAATTCTTATTTCTAGCTCTGGCGATTCCATTGACTTGGGAAGAGTTATCTTGATTTACACCATTGCACAATCTGATCTATGCTAGTCATATCTTCCGTGACTCCCTGGTTGACATCTAGTCTTCAGTAAAAACAATGATAATATTCCTACTGACCTGATAGAGTTTTCACTCCATCTGCCATAAGTGTGTGGTTCACAATATGAGGCTTAGAACTCTATTGTTGTCTCTTTACTTGACGTAAGGGTTATTTGAAATAAAAAGGGAGGGTTATTCTCCAAGCAGACTGATAACACACACACTCTTAAATCAACAGATATTACAGCTATTTGAAAATGTTTCTCGTGATGTAACAAAAATTATTATTCAGGGTTCTGTTTTAGACGAACTGTGAACTAATAGGTTTTTTTAATAAAAAAAAAATAGTTCACTTGACAGGGAATTGGTAGATTTTCTGTGTAATTTGCTATTCTCCTAAAACTCAGAGCAAACCAAAATGTCAGCCTTGGTTTCAAGGTGTGTGTTGTGTTTGAAAATGGAATTTTTACCACTCCAAATAGCAAAATCTTAATTTCCATTAGGATTTTATGAACTGTCTGATTATACATCAGAATATTCTCACATCACTGAAAGACCTGCTGGTAGTGTACAAGGCAGTAAGATGAGGGAAAGTCAAAAGTAATTATTTGTACTGGGAATGGCATATTTTATTAAATGGTTTATCAGAAAATATAGCCACATTGCATGCTTTTTGCTCCCCAAGATTTATTTATTTTAAAAGACCACAAATCTCACTTAGTCTTCACGTGCTCCTTTTTATCCATTGAGAATAAATGATAAATGCATGAAGGAAAATAATTAAAATTTCAAATAGAGGTATTGAATAATGAGTATAAAAATTTGTCTAAAATGTATAGAATGTTGTTGGAATGGCATACAAAAGATGAAGAGGTGAAATCAGTAATGATACATTGGGCTAGAGACTTTGGTTATAATATACAATATGATGATTGGACGAAATTATGGAATGAAAGGTTAAAATTTACGGCGTGTACCGCGTTGAAGGAAAATGTAATGAAAATGGTATATAGATGGTACATAACACCAGTTAAATTAGCTAAAATGTATAAAACATGTAACAAGTGTTGGAAATGTAAAGAAAAAGAAGGAACTTTCTATCATATGTGGTGGGAATGCAAAAAGGTGAAAGGCTTCTGGGAAATGATATATACGGAATTGAAAAAGATTTTGAGATATACATTTGTTAGAAAACCAGAAGCCTTCTTACTAGGATTAGTAATAATCCTAGTGAATTTAATGAAATTAATAGAAAAGATTGTAAACTTTTCCAATACGCTGTAACAGCTGCAAGAATACTTCTGGCGCAAAGATGGAAGCAGGAAGAAATTCCAACTGTGGAAGAATGGAGAATGAAACTGACTGAATATGTGGAACTGGATAAATTGACTGGGAAGATTCGATATCAGAAAGACCAAAAGTTTATCGAGGAATGGGGGAAATTTACAGATTATCTGAAAAGCATATGTGATGCACAGACAACGCTTGTTGGTTTTGAAGAGTCTCTGTGAAAAATTAAGAAATATTGTAAAAAAGAAAGTAGGAGAAAGGAAGAGGAATGGTTAAAGGCAATAATAAGTTCAGAAATGCGTTAACAATAGAAATTTTAACGAAAGATTTGCAGAGAAACTGAGGGAAGTCAAAAATTGATGAATGTGAGTTAATATGAGTTGATTGTATAAAAATGTTTGGAAAATGAATAAAAAATTATTATTAAAAAAAAGAGAATAAATGATAAATGCATTCATAATTTGCGTCTTTTTTGCACCCTTGCATTCTCTGTAACCTAGTACAGTAGTACCTCAGGTTACATACGCTTCAGGTTACATACGCTTCAGGTTACAGACTCTGCCAACCCAGAAATAGTACGTTGGGTTAAGAACTTTGCTTCAAGATGAGAACAGAAAACATGCTCTGGCGGTGCAGCAGCAGCAGGAGGCCCCATTAGCTACAGTGGTGCTTCAGGTTAAGAACAGTTTCAGGTTAAGAACGGACCTCCGGAATGAATTAAGTACTTAACCTGAGGTACCACTGTACTGTAAGTTTAGGCCTTGTGTGAGAGTATGTATCTGAGTAAGATGTATATATGGGGTGGACATGGTGTTGTTTTAACCACCCTTCTGAGTCTGACGGGATTCATTATTCCTTCAAGAAAGACTAATCACTGAGTGCTGCCAAAATTTCAGCTGAATCATCACATGCAGGTAAATGCAGTTGGAATTGCCAGTTGCAATATGACTCTTGGGGGTGGAAAGTATTGAGGAGAAAGAACAGCACAGCGGTGGAACATTTCCAAGTGTGTGGCCTTCTGTATAAAGTGGTTGGAGACTGTATCCACCTTGACCTTCTTGTTAAGCTGAAGACACTGTATAATTAAATAATTCTAAAAAATTAGTCAGTAAACCAGAGTAATTAGGGTTGCCACCATTGTTCTGCCAAAATACAGGACAGGACAGGGTGGGGCAGGGGAGTTGGGGGGCAATTCCTCCCCCGCCCCCCAATCTGGTGCTGAAGCAACTTCAAATTAACCCATTACAATCTATTTCAGCCTAACAGGATAGCCCCTCTGGAATTTGTCACACACATACACATGATTTTGTAAGTCTATCTGTGTGCTTGGCTAACCAGAACTTAAATACATGGCTTTTCATACATCTTTTCAAACACATGCATTTTGAGAGGATTCCTAACCTGGCGCAGAGAAAGAGAGGTGTGGGTGGGACCTGAAATACCGGACAAAATACGGAATATAGTTTTTTACATTGAAATATGTGACAATCCTGTATTATACAGGACAGGACAACTCTCAGTAATCTCCTTCAGTTCCCCCTACAGTCTGAGCTCTGCAGGATAGTAAAACCTTCTACAGATGGGTATACCAACAGGCAGGTATATACATATGGGAGCAGGTATTCCTGAGTGGTGTAGGTCCTCCACTGTAGGGCATTATGTGCCAACAGAAGCATCTGAAATTTGGCTCAGAAGCAAATTGGAAACCAGTGCATTGCAATAATCCAAGCTTAAGTTACCATTGCCTGGGCCACAATGGTTAGGCTATCCCTGCCCAGAAATGGCATTATCCCTGCCCAGAAATGGCATTAGCTGAAGCTGGTAAAAGGTGCTCTTAGCTGTTAAGGTCATTTGTGCCTTCACCAATGGTTATGCACCCAAAATCACCCCCCCCATATTACATTCCTGCTCCTTCAGAGGAGGTCCAGAACAGGTACCCTGCCTAATTCCCAGACCCAGGAATGGTGCAACCCACAATGGTGTCAAGATTGAGTTTTGACTTGTTGGCCCTTGTTCCAGTCCACCACTGTGTCTGAGCAGTAATCAAGGTCCAGTAAAGCCACACCTGTACTTCTCACTTCAAGCTGCTCCTGTTGGAAGAGGGCGAATCTCTTCAACAGAGAATGTACTGGAAATGCCTCACATTCCTTCCTTTGGATCACTTAGCAACAGTCATTAAGTGACTAAGCGTCCTTAGCAGCAGCACTACCTCTATATCTGCCCAATTAGCCTTAGAACATTGCCTCAACATTTTGCTTTCTTTACTGATGTCCGATTGTGTTGCTGTTTTGAAAAATGAAAGCTGAGAGTCTGGACCTTTTGTTGCCAGTGCCGGGGGTGGGGTGGGGTGGGATGTAAATGAATATGAACTAGAAATTATTCAAAGTACTGCTCCCAATCTGAATGTAGTTCATCTTTAGTAAATTTGACAATTATGGGAACTACTTTTTGGTATACTTCAGAATATTTTGAACTAGTTCAGTTGAACTTTGTTCAACTGAACTAGTTCATTCCAAGCACTGGTCATGGGGTGGGTGGCTTCTGATAAGGTAACATAAAAATAAATATGGACAATACTTTTTTAGCATGGACCTTCAAGGCTGGTGTCTTTGGCATTTCTATAGATCCTGCCCATCTCTTTAGAAATTGGTAGTTTCCAGCAGTAATTGTTCAGCCTTATCCCATGACTATCCACCAATGAAATAAGAGGGCCTTCTCGGTAGTGGCACCCTCCCTGTGGAACGTCCTCCTATCAGATGTCAAGGAGGTGAGTAACTATATAACCTTTAGAAGACATCTGAAGGCAGCCCTGTATAGGGAAGCCTTTAATGTGTAATGTTTTATTGTGCTTTTAATTCTGTTTGGGGTACAAACAACAACAACAACAACAACAGCAATGTCATGGACCTTCAAGTATTTCTAATAATTCAAATTGCAAGGTGGTCTTACAATTTGATGTAACATTTGCTAAGTAATAGTAAATTGTCCTACATTAGTTGCTTTGTATATATAGAATGCTGCTGTTTGGAGTATTAATGACTGAGTGAAAAACATTAACACACATACAACTGGACATGGTGGCTACACATCCTTTTTGAAAATGTGTTTGGGGCTTTCAGGGGGAAGAGAGAGTAGATTGAGGTTGTTGAATCGCACCAAAGGTAAAGTGCTGTGACGCCATCTTTGCGTAAACTTTCAGGATGCTACAGGAAGGATGTTGTGCTGAAAAGCCTTCCCGGTATCTGCACTGTTGCTCATTTGCAGGCAGCTACTCACTCTACTTTTGGCCAAGTGATCCTGACGCAACCAATAGGGTTTCAAGAAAGAAATCCCAAAGGTTAATCTATCCATTATTATAAATATTTATAAATGGGTTGGATAAATCATACAGTGTAATTATCTACCTAACTAGTCAAGCCATTAGGACATTAAATAGCACAAATCAGAACTCATTTGCTGCATTACTAGATTGATATTGATATGAAACAGCTCAGCAGCAGTGCTCATGAGCATTTACTGTGATTTCAAAATGAGTAGGGAGCCATATAGAAACATTTCCATCGGGGTTCTGCTGCTGCTTTTTATTTAAAGAAAAGTTAGACAGATATGAACGGTCTAATTAAAAACAAACCTGTGAAGACCATAAGTACACCAGTCATCTTGAGACATCTTTGTGGTTTTATGATTGCTGCGGTGTTGTGACACAGAACTGGGGGAAGGGTGAATGCATTCCTGTAAAGCTAGTGTCTAGATTTTGGAATGCCAAAGGAATGAACTGTCAGCATTGATTTTTGTGGCCCTCTGTTAAATGCATAACCTCCCAAGTGGCCAGAAAAATACGGGACATCCCATTTTTTGTGTCAGATCATGGTGACCATTTTGGGTGCCATGCTCTCTCATGTTCTCGTGCCTCTTTTTGGGGTGGTTCTATCCTTCTGTCTTCATAAAAGCCCTGTAAAACCTTGTAAAGGCTAGTGGATAGGGAGTGACTTTCCCAAGGCTGCCCACTAAACATTGTGGCTGAATGCCAATTTGAACCTCTCTCGCGCCAGGCGTAAGTCTCACACTATAGACAGTACGCTATACTAGTAATACAGTAATATAAACATTTGGGAGCATGACAGATTCTAGAGGTTTCATCAGGTCTTCATGGATCAGATTTAAAATTAGATTAATTCCAAAACTCTAGCAAAGGCCTTCCCAATCAATCCATTTTAATTGGACCCATTCAAAATTGGTGTACTGGATTGGGGAGGGGGGGGAGAGAGAGGCCTATTTCTAGCCCATTTGCAATTTCCCTTCAAGTCCTTAATTTTTGTATGTGTTCACAAATTTATGTTGGAGCCTCTCAAAAAAAGTAGTTATTGGGTGGCATGTATAAATGCTGCAGGTGCAAAGAAATGCAATTAAATATATTTTAAACAACCAAATAAAAAGTTGTCTCGTTTATTTACAGAAGGTTACCTACCATTTAAAATTAAATTACCAAGTGTGTTTTTTTGCTACTGATGCAGCTATCGTATCAAAATCACCACTTCATTTATAAAAATCAGGTTAGACTTACAAAGCAAGACTGATAAAGAACATACACATTAACTTGTAACCACTATCTGCTTATTTGTGCTTCTTGTCCCTCAGAAATGCAACGGCTGTTGCTTAGTGTACCCTCTTTGCAGAAGTTGGAATGTTCTTCTTAGTTTCACTATAAGTAATAAATGTCACGGCGTACGATTTATTGTCCCCTGTCCCCTGCTCCTCCAGGCACAAATGCTTTGCAAAGACACCATCATCACGGGAGGGGTGGCTTCACTTGCACAGAAGACACTTTTACAGTGCTCTCCATTTACCTGGCAGAATCCTTAAGCTCCAGTTTTCACTTAAACCAAGAAAGTGGTGTGAGACTGACAGTGTGGGCACCTACCGTAGCATTGCATCTCCGAGCAGAGGAGAGCCTGCGGGTAGAAGCAGCTGACATCCCCCAGGCAATCTATAACTTTGCCACACAGATCTGAGGCATGAATTCTGAAATATGCAGGACAAGGTAGACTTGCTAGAGTGCTGTTGTTGTTTTGCAGTTTTACACAAAGGAGAAACATAATTTTTGCAATGACATTTAAATAACAATTATATATGGTTTTTTTTTAAAAAAAAATATGACAAGAAGCAAACTTTTAAGCAGCATATTTTCCTGCTAGCTCAGCTGGAGATATCTCTCCTGTCGGCATCGATGGGAGCTGTGCAGACACACCTGGGGCATTAACAAACCCTTTAGAATTGCACATCCTACCTTGATTTCTCTTGAGAGTATTGTCTACCACCAACGTTAGGAATGATGCATTTTCTAAGTTATTTGCTTCCCTGTATCTCAAATGACAAGTTCTAATTTTGGTTCAGCTGTGCCATTCTGCATATCCCATTCCTTGAAGCATAATGTTCATTGCGCACATGTAGATCAAATTATATTTCATACTGTGCCTAAATACATTTACTAGAATGAGATTCAAACAAACGTGTTCTGAGTAATTTTTCTTTCTGTTAGTCCTTTAGCCTAATAATTACCTCGGCTGTTTCATTGTACCTTGCACTCCCTTGCAAATTGGTTTAGTTGAAATTAGTTTTCTATCTCTTTTCTTTTTTGTAAGAGTGGCCTTAAACAATATTTGGCTTTGCCTAATGATATGTACAGAAGACAAGCCTAAGTGGAACATCAGCTGTTTACATCAGCTCTAACAATTAATGCATGTTAATTTTTAATTACACTGATTGTACTACAGGCGGAATGTATGTTTTTTCACAGAACAGATGCACTAGTCAGTTTTGCTGGTGAATATGCATATCGATTAGCTGTGGCCGCTGCCAGCATTTGAGAGACAGCCGGCTTCAAATGTGCTGACAAATAGATGCTTTACAGTCCTGGGGCAAATGGTTATGCATCCAAGCTAGCCATGTTACATTAAAAAGAGGCTTCTGTGAAAGGATGCGAGAGAATCAGGCATGCAATATTTCCAGCAGTGATGGTGTTTTAGGTAGTCCTCCTTGGGTATACCCATATTTGAGGGAAAGACTCTCACAACTTAGAACATAGCATGAGAACATTAGAGCAAAGGCTCACTGAATTGAGTAACCTTCTTCCCAAATTAGTCTACACGCTGTATCCAGGCAGCCCAGAAATGGGTCAGAAAGGGAACAGTCCACCTTGCTATTGCTCCCTAGCAGTTGGTATTCAGTTGGAAACTGCACATGGGCATACTAATAGCCATTGGTAGACTTGGATGCATCCCTTCTAAAATTGTCTATGGTGAAGCTACCTTATAAAGAGCTGAACTACTGGTTCATCAGTAATATCTGCTTTTAAGGGCATTGACTTTCCAAAGCCCTGCCAGAGTTTTTGCCCCCAGTCTTGCTACCATAGATCTTGTGTGTTGAGGCTTGCAAAAATGAAGCTTTTCAGTAGTAGAGCACGTGCTTTGCATGCAAAAGGTCCCCGGTTCAATCCCTGGCATTTGGGCAAGGGCTAGGAGACACTTGAAACCAAGGAAAGCAGCTGCCAATCAGTATAGGCCAGAAGTTTTGAACCTTTTTGAGTCCACAGTTCCCTTGACCAACTATATCTTTCTGTGGCAACCCCCTGGAGCTCAGGAGCTCAGTTATGTCACCCCTTGCCTGCAGAGCTGGCAGCCTCTCACCCTTTTTGAATACCCTCCCTTGCGGGGTGTTCCCTCAGCCTCCTCTCCTTGGGAGTCATCTGGGCAGCCACTGCTGCAGCCCCTGGTCTTTGAGCTGCCCTCCTGCCCCAAAGAGAGGTGCCTTCTCACACTGCCTCACAAGGGGCCTGGGACTTGTCTGTCCATTCCCAACAGCAAACTGGCTGTCTGGGCTTCCTCACCCGCTTGCTTTCCTTCCCCAAGGCTGCCTCAGCTCCTGGCAACCAGCACCCCCTGGCCAGCTCTAGAGGCACCATTCATATGTGGAGTTAGTAGCCAAGGCTTCCGCAACAAGTACAGTGGTACCTCTGGTTACAAACTTAATTTGTTCCGGAGGTCCGTTGTTAACCTGAAACTGTTCTTAACCTGAGGTACTACTTTAGCTAATGGGGCCTCCCACTGTCGCCGTGCAATTTCTGTTCTCATCCTGAGGTAAAGTTCTTAACCCGAGGTTAGCAGAATCTGTAAGCCGAAGTGTTTGTAACCTGAGGTGTTTGTAACCCAAGGTACCACTGTAGCTTTACAAGCCTTTGGGAGGCAGAGACACAAGAAGGCATCAGAAGAGGAGGGAAGGACAGAGGGACAGAGGTCATTGTTGCCTGCAGCCATCATTCAAGGCACGCCAGGATGCCACGGCACACTGGTTGAAAACCACTGGTATAGACAACACTAAGATAACATGGACCAATGGCCTCAGTTGGTATAAGTCAGATTCTGTTGTTCCTATTGGTTATATGGCTGAGCAAAGGCCCTTTCCCTCATCATTAGGAGAGGCAGTTTTTGACAAGTTTACACCTAAAGTTTTGATTACTGGGCATTAATTTGTGTTTTTAGAAAAATAAAACGTAACAGGTTTGACAAGCTCTCATCTAGAGCTTTGCTCACTGGGCGTTAATTGTTTTTAGAAAATAAAACATAATTATGATCACTAAAATCTGCCATAGTCTTGAGAATTTGATGTATATTAGACTTTAGACTACTAGGCCGAATTCCTTGAGACTATAACAAAGTGTTGAAAAAATCAATAAAACTGCAAACTTCCAATTTGAAAATGGATAGCAATTACTACTTCTTTCAGAAATAGGACTTTTTAGAATATGAAGTGTTTATGTTTTTTATAATAGCCTTCATACTTTTCGGTATGCAGTTGGATATGCAGCATCTTTGATGATGAGTCAGTGGCTATGGCTGCCCAGTGCCATCAGTTGAGGGCAGGGAGGGCAGGGCGTAGAAAAATGGAGACGAGAAGTGTCAGCATTCTACAACTGAGTAAAAAAAAGGTACCAGAAATAGAAAATGCCTTTTCACTTGTGGCACCTTGCTTTTGGAATGCCTCACATGAAAACCTGTTTATTTCTCCAGGATATTCTGTCTGAATATTTAGGTGGTTATGCAACTGCTGCAATTTTATAGGGTTTTTTTTTTAAAGAGCTGCTGTTTTAATGCTTTTTTAAAAATTTTTTTGCTTTGGCTCTTTGCTTTTAATGTTGCTGCATTCCCTGGGTATAAGTGATGCTGAAAGGCAACCCACACATTTCAAAAATAAATAAAGGTGCCTTTCAGCTATAGCAATATGTGTGCATTTTCCTTTGCATTTTTTAAATACAATATACATTGCATTCAGTATATACCGAAAAGAGCCTCCCTTAGATACATTTGTATTAGATATCACCATTTGTTGCCTTCTGCAAAACCTGAAACTCAGCATCACAGACTGAGCTCTGTATCTGTGAACTGGGCTGCAGAGGTGGGCAGATATCTTTCTGTTCAGAATGCAAACAATTTTCTGAACAGGAGTTCGTTGGGACAATAAACATACAGCGTTAGGCGAGACGCACATTTTGTCTCCGTTCAATCTGCTTTTAAAACTGCATGATTTTTGTTGAGGAGCTCCAGCTACATAGGAGGGATGAGTCCACTTTGCAGAGAGACACAGCCCTGTCTATTTATCAGCACAGTTCAAGAATGATACAGAAGTGAGGAGGGGAATGTAAAGGATGCCTTATTAATGGATAATGAAAAGCAGGTATTTGAGAGCTTGTCTGTAATTACCCAGCTGATACTAACACTATTTGTTTTTCTCTTTTAGGGTTTAACTAGATATGATGTGGGAAGTACATGATTAGTATTTCCCTAAAAAAAAAGAAAAGGAAAAAAAGATAGCGGTTGCAGGAATTGTAATCTGTTCCAGGACCATGGCACTATCTGCTCAATTTTCCTGATTTTTCCCATTCAAGCTGCCCTGTGTGTGTACCTTACAGGCACTGATATCAGACCTATACATTTTTTTCCCTGTAGGGAAAATAAGCAGCTTCATGTCACGAGCGTGTCTATGTGATTTTAATCAGGAAAACAGTTGGTGGTGGGGCAGAGGAAAGGGTTAAGGCTTTCTTCGCAAGTTATGGCCCTGATTTCCCCCTGCCCTCCCCCATGGCTGCTATTATTCTATTTATTTTTTATTTTTTAAAAACCAAACAAACCCTAAAACACAGAAATCTTTATCACAAACATCTAGTGTTACATCTCATTTGGCTTTTACCATAGTTTAGCTGCTGATATTAGAGGATAATGCTCTTGTGTTGTCTCTTTGCTGGAGATGTGGAGTATAATGAAAATTATCACCTATCAGCTCTGATGATGTAGGGTTGTTTCCAGTGGAGCCTTATGCAGTTTCATCCCTGAAGTGTGTGAACATAGTTTGCTATTACCTTGTTTTCGCTTGCATTCAGACTTGCAATTGTATACTCCACGCTGCCCTCAACCTTTGACATCCCCAGGGACACGTTGCAGGCAAAATGAAGCACCTTTGAATACCTATTTAGTTTAATAGAAGAGTTAAGACCCATTCATTTTAATGGAAGAGTTAATCAATGTGCTGCAAAGCTGGTGGCATTGGAAAGTAGATGTCTGCCTTGCATGAGGGACAAAGCTCCCATCATTGCTGCACCACAGTTAATATTTCGAGGTAGTGTTCTTGATCAAGGAAGCATGCTTTGAAATAAGGAACAGGTGGCTGGCTGGGTGAAAAGCAGAACAGGGCATCTGCACTGCAGAAGGGGGAATTTCATCAAGTACAGGTGACACCTGTTGAAATTTCCTCTTGAGCGCAGTCTCCAAAATCTGAGACTCTGCACCATGTGCCACCATTTTAAGAGCTGTGCTCGGCGAAGTTTTCCTGGTAGCAGCACTCAGGCTATGGAACTCCCTTTAGGACGTCTGTTTCTGCCAGCCATACTTGTCAACTGCCCTGGGAAAACTGGGACATGGTGTCTCCCCACCCCCACCCCACAAGAGTACAGTGGCCATTTGGGGTGCCTTGCTCTAGCCCGATTTCGGGTGAGATCTCACCCCGGGAAGAGCGTTTTTTAGGGTCCATGATCTTGTGTGGTGACCCCAAACCTGCATTTTTGGGTGGCGTGCAGGGCAGGGCAGGAAAGGACAAGGTTAGATAAAGCAACAGGCGAGCGCGCTTGGGTGCCTTTGAAGGTGAAGAGTGTTTCCGGAGGCCAACTGTTCTGGGTTGTGAGGCCTGGATAGAAAAGGTTATTGAGGCTTGCCTGCCATGCCCACCCAGAGTTGTGGGGCCTGTGAGGAAATAGGGCAGGAAGGTCTCCCTACTCACCATGCAGTGGGGCCCAGGCTTTGGGGCTATGCCTTGTCACAGTCCGTGGAATGGGCAGGGTTTGGCTCTCCTAAGGTCAAAGATAGCTTTCTGCTCTTCTCATTTTCCCTGTAGGTAATAGTTTTGAATAAAATGTGGGCCTAGTTCCACCCACCACTTACGCCTTGCCTCTTTATTCCTGGGTCCAGTAGCAAAAGCTTCTATTGGCTCCCTCTATTGACAGATTTCTGGAAAAAACAAATAAATGCAATCTGCTTTAGCTTCAATTTGTTTCCTGCAGCAATGTGTGTTTTATACTTACCCAATTTTTAATTTCTTTCACTTGCTGATATTTTAATTGTCTTTGGTTGCAAATCTTATTAAGGTTTTTGGGGGGTTTTCTTGCATAGAAATTGTTCTTAAATCAATAGAAATCTTAAAAGACATTGCTGCTCTATTCTACTACCTGTGGCCTCAACCCTCATTTATCATCTTAGCCCCTACACACATCTCCTTTTCAGAAGCAGTGCTGAGGGTGAGTGGGTGTGTTGAGGGTGGGGTGGGGTGGGGGGAAGGGGCAGTGGTGGCATCGACAGACTGGTTCCTCCAAGTTCCTGGGGTTTTACAGTGTCACTTGTATCAGACTAACTGCTGGTAAAAATATCACTGTACTGTGGAAACATAAGCGTGACAGTTTCCTTTTGTTTCTGCAAAGCTCCATTTCAGA
This sequence comes from Podarcis gaigeae, assembly GCF_964106915.1. NCBI lineage: Eukaryota > Metazoa > Chordata > Lepidosauria > Squamata > Lacertidae > Podarcis > Podarcis gaigeae. The sequence goes on along the minus strand of NC_139678.1, from coordinate 105,060,264 downwards.
CATGTAACCCTCACTTCGAAGCATTGCAAATCAAATTGTAGCATACTGCACACCCACTAGGTGGCTTGTTGGCCTACAGAGAGCTGCAGAATAACGCAGAAGAAAATTCCTAAATTCTGTGGGAAAGGTAATTCCCGCTCTTCCCCCATCTGCCTGGAGAGCTGTTTGTCCGAGTAGACTAGCCCAATCTGACCATGCTGCTTGTGTGTCAAAGCTATAAACCAGCAAGGAGAAGTACCCGTGTTCTGTGCACCCGTGCACCCACTGCCCTTCCACACGTTACTATATGCCCATAGCTCTCCATGAGTTGGAGAACGAAGTCTGAATCACAGAGCCTCCGCTCCTCATGGAGTCTTCCAGGGTTCCAAACCAGACAGGGAGCTTCTACAAGCAGAAGAGGCTTCTCACTTCAGACTTTGCCCTCCAACTTGTGGGGAGCAACTGGAGAATGTGGGCCAGAGCATAGTACACCTCCACCTGGTGACAGGTTCACTCTACCCATGAGCACCACACCCAAATAAGGCTAAGGAAGACGAAGCTGCCCTCCAAGAACCAAGAGACACAGTTGGGTCTAGCAGGGACTGTCACCGTTGTTCTCGATTTCTCTACCGCCAGTAACCAAGAGTTACTAATAGCTGTGGGTCACCTGTTGCTCTATATTCTCAAACACTGGTATAAGAGCTTAGAGTATACTGGCCTCAGTCCAGTATACCTGAAGGAGCGTCTCCACCCCCATTGTTCTGCCTGGACACTGAGGTCCAGTGCCGAGGGCCTTCTGGCAGTTCCCTCGCTGCTAGAAGCCAAGCTACAGGGAACCAGGCAGAGGGCCTTCTTGGTAGTGGCACCTGCCCTGTGAAACGCCCTCCCACCAGATGTCAAAAAGAAAAACAACTACCAGACTTTTAGAAGACATCTGAAGGCAACCCTGTTTAGGGAAGCTTTTAATGTTTAATAGGTTATTGTATTTTAATATTCTGTTGGAAGCCTCCCAGAGTGGCTGGGGAAACCCAGCCAGATGGACGGGGTATAAATAATAATAATAATAATAATAATAATAATAATAATAATAATAAGTGTGCTGTGCATTGTATGGAGATTAAAGTCCAATTCACTTGTGCTTCCATGAGTTCACTGGAAGTGTGGAGGGTCCACACCCTGCAGACTCCTGATTCAATGCCACTATGTTCTACAGTTCCGTCCCTGACGTTTGGGCAGGATCTCTGAACAGGGATGCCTGTGTGCATGAAGGTTTTGTGAAATTTCACACAATCGCTTACAAAGTTACCTATGACCACTTAGTTGATCCTTAGTAGCAATACATATCTGTTGCAATTTGGTGTGTTTAGATACGAAGTATATCTGGGTTTCTAAACGTATTTGCTTTTTTCGTTTTGTTTTCACCAGGTGGCATCATGTTGTCAGTAGAAAGTGTGTCTCGTTCCAAACTCTCGTAGGGCGATCTGGGGAATGGTAACTGTGCAGCTGCAATTGTTCAAGGGGATTACACATCTGAGAGCTAATTAAAATAAACAGGGGTGTGGGGGTAAATATGTCATTTCAAGTACAGAGGAGTAGGTATTGCCTCCACCCCCACATCAAAAACTCCGCCAGTGGAAAGCCAGAACGTAAAGGGCAAAGGTTCAGGCTTAGCCATATCACTGATGTGCTAGCTTTCCACCAAAGTAAGCTTTTGACACGGGGGAACAAAGGAACATTTTGGCCCTTATAAGCATTCCAAGGTGGAAGAGCATGTTTTTGTGGAGTAGAACTCATGCCATTGCCAACAAGCTCCAATGCCAAAATTATAATACACTGTGTTGATATGAGGCATACTGAAGGGCTACGGTAGGTGAGAACACACTGTCTTCTCCATATGTTGATTAAAATTTTATTTTACAAACATATATACTTCTGTGTTGGACCACTGCCTTATTTTTTATGGTCCGGTTTCACTTCCATACCGGATAGACACTTGACTTCCTGAGTGCGCCATTAGAGTAGGTTGGGGAGGCTGTGGCTTTCTAGCTCTTGCAGGAGTCCAGCTTCTATCAGCCCCCGACAGTGTGACCAGTGATAGTGGGGAGCTGTCCATCAATATCCAGATGCCACACATTCACCATTCCTGTATGAGGGGGATATGTCATGCAGGCTCCTATGCTGGCAGTATAAGCAATGTGTGGGCAGGCTCAGGGACTCGTGCACTTTGATCTTCATTTGCTGATTATGTCTGCAAAAAAATTTCAGAATTTGGATCAGGAACTCAAACTAGGCATACTTTGGTCCCACACAGATCTGCATGCAAAGCCTTCATATTGAAAGGTCACCCCAAAATTTCTCGGTTCAGCTAAAAACGTGTGACAAGCATTTAAAAATGAGCATATATGGAGTAAAGAAAAAAACAAAAAAGCTTTTCAAAATAGGATTTAAAAACTCTCCCTTCTACCACCCCCAAAATGCTAGTAATAATAAACAGACAATATAGAGAATGAGTTAGTTGTGATGGTCAGTTCCAATCAATCTGTTTGGAGCAAAATATACAGAGGTGGTACTTGGCTCATTTATTTACAGGACATTCAGAAGAAAAATGCTGAAGAGTACACAGCCACTGACCAGACCAACTAGAAAAGCATTACTCACAGCAGACAATTGCTTTCTTTTTCTGAATTTGCACAAAGAGGGCTTGAGATAAATCAGCACTTTTTCTGCCCCATGAATTAGAAAGACAGAAATTAGCCTTGAAATGAGGTGGCCATGTTGTCCTATTTTGCTTAGAACAGTCCTGCACCTATTATCTGTTTTTATTTATTTATTAAAACGTTTCTTACCTGCCCTTCATGAGGGCAGTATTTTATTTCTTTATTGTCAACATCTGCATCTCAGCCCATAACAAAATTCTCTGGGCAGTTTACTATCTATCTATCATCTATCTATCTATCTATCTATCTATCTATCTATCTATCTATCTATCATCTATCTTTTTATCTATCTATCATCTATCTATCACCTATCTATCTATTTCCCTGTGTAATTATAAAAGCAAACATCAAAGCATAACGTCAAAACAATATAAATACAACCCAAACAGCATACATTGCAAGATTAAAAATAGGCAATTAAAAACTGAACAGCGTATGTTGTTTGGAAGGCGTAGGTAAGCATAATGGTCTTCACCAGTTATGCAAAAACATGAAAAGAATTCATGCCACATAAATGCAAAAACAATATTTGAAAAGAAATGCAACAAACAATGAAATGAAACACACAGAATCATGAAACCAAAACACCCCTGACTTCAAATTGCATCTAAAATGTTTTGGGCAAATAGGTGAGATTTAACCAGGCAAGAAAAGAATGTAGCACCAGTGTCAAATAGGCCTCTTTGTGATGGTTTCAAAGTTGGGGTGCCACCACAGAAAAGACATTTTCCATAGTACATGCATCGTCAGGAAAATACTTGGAGAAGAACCTCTACAAGAAATCTTAAAACATGGGCAGGCTGGGATGCAAAGAGGCACTCCCTCAGGTATTTGGGTCCCAAGCCGTTTAGGGTTTTAAAGGTAAGCACCAGCTGCACCTTAAATTGGGCTCCTCTGTATAAAGGGCTGTCAGAGGGCAGTCCTGTGTTTGATCAAATACTCTGGTTAAAATTATAGACTTTTCCAAGTCTAGTTTAAAGTTAAAGAAGTGTAAGAAGGGGTGGCACTGGCCTTCAAGTTGCCCAAACAACAGCAGCTGGACAGCAGACTGAGCGAGCACACACAACCCTCCCCACTATGGCGAGACCTGCTGTATTTCCAATTTACAGTTACAGATAGGTAGCCAGGTATCTGAAGAAGTGTGCATGCACACGAAAGCTCATACCAAGAACTGACTTAGTTGGTCTTTAAGGTGCTACTGGAAGGAATTTTTTTGTTTCCAATTTACAGTTATTGTTTTTAAATTTGCATGTATACATATAAATTAGCATATCTATATTATATGCAAATTTGTGTCCTCTGATGCTTTTCTCCTTTCTGGTGATGGGTAAGTGGCCACTCTGCTTGGAATGTGGTAGTGTCATAGCTATGCCAGGATTAATAAAGTACCGGTAATGGTTTTCATTTTGTATGTGTGTGTGTTTTCCATTAACTTGATGGCACACCTGCCAAAGAACATAAGAAGCAGTATACATTTCAGATGGCTCAGTGGAGGGGATTGTAGGGTGCCCACTTAGTGGGATGCCTCTGCTTTTGGGCACCCTTGCCTTGATGGCGATGCCAACGCTGATTCTTTTCTTTTGGCGCCAGTTAAGGATACACCTCTTTGGCCAAGCTTCTGGAGGGCGGTGGCGATCTGGCTGGTTTCAGGTTGAGTTTACCACCTGCTGCATTATGACAAATGTTTTCAGTGACTTTATGTGATGGTTTTCAAATTGTTGTTATGGCACTGCTGGATGTGATTTGCATTAGCTTGATCTGTTCGACTGTTTTGCGTTCGTTTTTATGTTGTAACCCGCCCTGGGGTCATGAAGATGTAATATGGGTTTATAAACTGAATAGAATAAACAGTTAAATAGGTGTTGCTGTGGGTTTGCTTTAAAATGCTTCTTGATACTGTGTCCAGCCGGGATTGGATAGCAATTCAGCTTGCACTTAAAGGCAAACCTACCAAACAATATGGCAACCAAACCACAGTCACCCTTCAAAATCCACAATTTTCTGAATTTTTTCAGTGCACTTCTCCAGGCAATAGGTACAAAAATGCATGCAAGCACTAAGGTAAAGTGTGAATAAAATTTTATTTATTACATTTATATACCGATTTTATCTTCCAAGGATTTCAAGGTGGTGTACACGGTACTTCTCACAACAATCCTGTGATGTAGGTTAGGCTGAGAGGCAGTGAGCTTCATGACTAAGTGGGGATTCAAACCCTGCTCTCCCGGCTCCTAGTCCAGCACCCTAACCATTAATGCTACACTGGGAAATTGCTTTGCAACAATGTGCATATTAGGCAAGATTGCATAAAAATGTGCGAATTAGGAGAAATTCACACTAAAATGCAGGTGAATTTTCACAAGGACTTTTATTCAAAGCACACTGATGTGCAAGAATGGAGAACTGAACTTAAGACTGGGAGATGAGAAACTAGGAGAAATAGTAATTTGGAGCCCAACTTACTGGGTTATCTCTGTATTGCATAAACACAGATTTACAGGCGGGAAGCATTGAAATTGGTGCGGTTTGCAGGTAACATCTTGTGAGCTACACACATGAAATGGGAATGCAAACAGCTGCAAAGCTGGGTAAACTCAGGTGTGCACAAACCGCTAGTCTGCTATAAAGATAAGAAGGGAGAACAGGGACCTTGATGTTCCCCATCAGCAGTTTCAGGCAGTGGGTTTTAAACTTGCTGTACATGTGGAACAGCAGAAAGGTGTGAATGAAGTGGTAGAGTTCTGCGTTGAGAGAAAGGATTATACTTTAGACTGCTGTTTAGGTGCTAATCACACACACAGGTCATTCTGAAGGGTTTGGTCCATTCTCCCATCTCAAAACATTAGCACCTCCTGCCTGCTTTTCTTCTGTTCCCCATGTACACCCCCCGCCTGCCTGAAATATATTGGAAATAAATAAACCAACTTCCTTTCCTTTTCTACTTTAACCAAAGTCACAGCAATACAAGATCAGAACAATCTTTGCATGCAGGTATAATATCAACACCCTTTTCTCTCCCCCCCCCCATTTAAAAGTAAGCTTCAAAATTTAGACCTTGTGCAAAATGTATTGGACATTGATATATTAGGGAAGACAGCACAGAACTTGCTTGTGGAATATGTTGGCTTCCAATTAATAGCCAGCTGAATTTCAGATGAAAGGTACGCCTGTAGTCTTTCTAAAATAAATGCCCTTTAAAAGAAGAAGAAGAGAAACTACGGTAATTTATCAGGTAAGAGTTATAAATGGTTAATTCATGATTCCATCCCCCCCACCTTAAAATCCTGTGTTCATATTTAGTGTGCCTCTTTCAAACAATTAAACTGAAGTTGCTAATTTGGAATGGTTAATAAGGATCATTTTTCATTTAGCGAAAAGTGGCTTTACAGGGGAATACTTTTCTCTACATTCACAGAACAAGAACTTGCTGCCCTTTGTATACATGTATTATAGCAGCTGGCAATAATAGTCTTGGATCTCTGTGAATAAGGTATCAATCAAGATGCTGGAAGAGGCTGGAAGGTAGTCTGTAGGTTACAAAGCCGAAACATATGGACAATATTTATGTCACACTGGTTTACCTAACCAAGCCCCAACACCTCCCTGTTGACCTTTCTAAACAGAGGAAGAAAGCAATTTTGTGTGTATAATTGTGGCAGGTGGGTACAATGAAAAGAGTTAATGTCTTTTTGCGTTTATGAAAATGCATATTGAGCTACTGCATAATCTTGAATGATTTTCTTAGAATTAAACATAAAAGTTAGCACCTGTAACAAACTGTCTTTCTGTACACATAGCATAGGGACATGCAGTATGAACAGAAATTGTCTCTGCGCCCCCACTCCACCCCTTGTTGTTCTGTTGTTCTCTGAGAAAGAATAAAAACATTTGGGTGCAACAGTATCTATAAAACGAAGGCAATGAAATATGAAATTTCTACAAGAAACAAAGAGGTCCCAAAAGGAATGTTTCGTTTTAAGTGAAAAAAGTATAAATAATAGCAATTTGGTGTGTGCGTGTGCGTGTGTGTATGTATTCCTTTTTAATTAGTCATTATACATATTGATTGATTGCCTACTGTACTTCTGATGGCTCTCCTTCAGGGCCTTGTGTATTTCATAGATTGTAAGATGTAAAAATACTTTAAATCAAAGCAGTAAAATAAGCATAGTTAGAGGGGGACATGAGGATTTTTTCTTCATTTACATTCATTACATATTATGAGTTTAATTACCTCCCTCAAATAATACCCTGTGTGTGAAGGAATGATGCTAAAGAAGGCGTACTTCTATGATGATTTTATTGATTGTGACTGATGGATGGCATCAACATTTCATAGTGAAGAATCATGGTTTTGTTACATCAGGAAAATTAAATTGGGAGAGTTATTTTCTTTCCCAGTGATAGTGGCAGTTAGAATATTTCACCTGTAATGAGATGTGTGTGCTATGTGCCATAGTGAACCACTGCTGAGCCATTAAATATATGTAAATGAACAGAAACACACGAGAGCCTGGGCATAATAACGTGCAGAACAGAGAAATGGATCCTGGAAAGTGATTAATTTATTTGATGATGCCTCAAGTGAGGAATTTTAGGTCACAAATGAAGTGACAGAATGACAAATTACCATTTTAAAGAATTTACTGGGCATCATTACTGAACAATTGTCAGGTAGTTTATGGTGGCTGAGAAGATGGTATAAATATAGATCTTTTCCTTATCTGAGATGAATTATTAATCACCTTTTTAAAAATCTTTGTGAGTGATGGTTGGCTGTCTGATTGGAAATAATGTGTTCTACAATTTTAACTAAATTCTAATATGATATGTAACAGGAATCTTTACAATTAAAGTCTCAGTGGAGAGGGGTAGGAGGTTTACAGTCAATTGCCGTTTTAATGGGAGAGAAGAGGATGAATTCAGTAGCATATTTCAATAGATTTCCTTAGGTATATTATCCCTGCTGTGATGTTATTCAAATGTTTGCAGTTTATTTTCATTTGTAGCTTTTTTCCTAATGGCATTCTGATATTTTATTTTTCACAATTTATTTGTTAATGATGATGATATTTTTATCTAGGCATGCTTATACTATGGGTTTTTGATATTCATATACCAGTATTGTAAGGTGACACCTATACCATTGGCACGTGTGAGCACAGATCATCATTTTTGATGCCTGCCGTCGCTATTTACCATAAATAAAAGTGACTGGCTTTCTTCAACTGGCTTTTGCGAATGTTTCTTTCTTGTGTCTGTGTTCACTTTCAGTTTGTTTTATGTACACCATGCCTCTCTTTTGCTACAGTCTCACTGCCTGTATTATTAGTTAAGAGGAATTGGACAGGTAGGAATTGGAAATCTGAATTCTGGGAAGGGGAGTTTGTGTGGGTAGGACACCCCACAATGCAGTGTTTTACTTAAAGTTGACTTCAGTCCTTTGCTGAAAGCTCTTGGCTGCCCAAGTTGTGGGATAGGTTTTAGAATATTAAAAACATATGTCCAGTGGGGTGAGGGTGGGGAGTTGATTTAAATACGGTAATACCCATATATAGCCACAATGTCCCCCAATGTAATATGTGTGTGGAGGAAGATACCTATCTGTGCACAGATTTCACTGTAGGCTAACTTTCTACAGATGGATGATCATCACTCATCAACCATAGTCGACATGGATAATGGTCAGTGATGATGGAAGTTGTAGTCCAGCAAGATATGGAGGGTACCAGGTTGGATAAAGCTGCTCTAGATATTTCCATGTATACAAAGAGAGGTTCTGCATCTCAGGTTAGAGGAGCAAATCATTAGTAATGTCAGTGCTGATCGGCTGGGAGAGGATGAGCTGAATCTAGACACCATTGTCCCTCCAACAGCTGTGTAGTGTTGTCAGAGGTTGGCAGTACTGATGATCTCTTTTGCATGCGGATTATGAGAAACAAACATGCAATTGATATTATTATTAATAATTACCTGCTAAGATCCCAGGGCAGGTTACAATCTTAAAACACAATATTAAAAACAGTTTCAAACAACTTACAACCACAAAAATATGTCTTTTTTCAAATTGTATGCAGATTTACTGATTAGCTTTTAAATGATTAATTGGTTGGATCAATCAATTAAAAACCTTTAATTAACTTTGAATGTGTTCCTGCTTATTCAGGCAGCATATTCTTAAAAAATAAAATAAATTCAGTACAGTAGGTTTAGGTGTGGATTCCTTAGGGGGCCATAGTGCGTGGGGACAGGGTTCAGCCCCACCCCACCATGTGCAAAACCTGATTCTCTCCCCCTTCCCCCGAGGCTCCTACTTAAAGGATAAAAACAAAACCCACTTTCCATATTTAAGTGTGTCTAATGTCCTGCCCAGATATATTGAATTGTATCTTCATTCTGATCCAGATCTCCCATGTGTGTTACAGCATGCCTGTGGACATCTCCATTTACAATAATGGAGGCAGTTGGATTATGTTTTGAATTGGGCTTCCTTTAATCATGTTTGTATAGCATTTCCACGTGAGGAAGACATAAGTGGCCATCTCTGCATCTGGAAATGGAGTGGGCTGCAGACATTCTAAGCGGCCAAGGAAAGGGAGTGTGCCGCTAACTCCCTCTCTTCCTGCTTTGTTTATTTATTTTTTAATAGCACTGCATACCCTCCTACATGTTGAGACAAAATATCGGGATGATGGCTTCTGGGGCCATGCTCCCATGCAAGTCAAGTGACCCCCACACAATCACTGCCCTGAAAGACGTGCTTTTTCAGGGCCGTCGTCCCAAAACTCACATTTTGGGGCAGTACATGAGATTGTGGCCCCGAAAAAGTTCATCTTTCAGGGCGAGATTGCGGTGTCAAAAATGTCCACTGTGCTCTCATGCGAAAAAAAGGGATGCCCCAGTTTTATGGGGACACTTGAGTGGTATTGACACTGAAGGCTTCTTTTATATCTGGTTCTCAGCGTTTCTTTATCTTCCCCATACCAGCTTCCTTATGTGTACTTCTAATTGTTTGGCATGTGATGTGGCTCCATCAAGCTGCCCCTTTTTTCCTGCCCCAAACACATTCTGTGGAGTGGGGGAAGGAAAGCTTTTACAGTGTGAATATTGTAGATGTTTCAACGAGGGCAGGGGACTCTACACAAGGAAATGGAACATGGTACTGTCTGGATGGGGCCATTAGTGACAGTTATGAACAGCCTCAGCAGAAGTGGAGATCCTCTAAAGAGGTTGTACTCAAAGCATAGTTTGAACTTGGCTACACTTACAGGAAGAATATATTTTGGTAATGGAGATGAAATGCACATTAAAAAAAATTATCTCAGTGTAGTAGTAGCTACTTCTGCTGGTAAATACCAGTAAGCTCTGAAGGTACAAAGCAGACTGTATCAGTATAGATTTATAAACAAAGATCATGCTAAGGTTTAAGTGATTGCAGAAGTCTGTGGAAACTGCTCTGTTGACACTATGGAGTTTACAGGTAGGAAATTCCTGAACTGAAGACACAGTAATGGATGTGGTGGTGTAATAAGGCTGGAACAAGGAAGCATGGTTGAGGGAGTGAACAAGGAAGTCTGTTAATTTGGACAGGTATCATGAATCACCAGAGTCCCTTGGAATGATTGATGAGAGCAAGTATGTCTTCGCATTCTAGGGAAAGGTTCAGCAGACAGTCAGCTAAATATTTTCCTCAGTAGACAGGGAGCTTGGATTTTTCTCTACTGTGTTGGGGAGACTTGCATTTACAGAAGGTGATCAGAATGCAAGAGGATCTGTATACGGTATTCCCCTCAAATTTCACAACTGTAGGATTTCTGAAAAATTGTCGGAATATTATTTACATAAAGTTCAAAAAATAGTTATAGCAGAAACTTTATCAAATCAGCACTATTGATAAGTTTCTCCCCATTTTGCCCTCAGTTTCTGAATTGGACCAGCAGTATCCCCCCCCCCCCCAGGTAGATTGGCCTATTTTTTTCCTGGGGGGTGGCTTAGCAGTTTTACGTTCTTGCCCCCAGTTTAATCAGTTAGGTAATGGTGCATTTATAAACTGTGTAAATAAATTTAATAATGTATACAGATTAGGATTGGTTGGTTTGCTTCACCAAGACGACTGGAAGCTTTCCTTTGCTTGTATGTTCTGTAATACCAGTTTAACATGCTGTGGAACCTGGTGTGTAGTTTTTGCTTCTGCTGCTATTATTATTTATTAATATTATTACTGCTACTACTATTAGACTTATACCTGCCCAATACCAGAAGGTCCCAGGGTGGGATGCAGCAGTGTAAATAGAGCACTAAAAACAGTTTAAAACGAATAAGTATCATAGCTAAAATGGGTCTTTTAATATCTATAGCTATATCTATCTATATATCTCAAGTATCAAAAACCAGGGTAAACAGATGTGTCTTCAGCATACAACAAAAGCTGCACATTGAAGATGCCAGACACATCTCTTTTGGAAGCGAATTGTACAAGTTAGGGGCTACCACAGAGAATGCCCTTTTTAGGTCTCAGAAACCCCTGAATCTCTGTTAGTGGTGAAACCACCAAGAGGGACCTATTTGAGGAACTTTGCACTCAAGAAGGTCTGTAGGAAAGGAGGCAGTCTTTCAGATATCTGGGGCCAAAGAGCTTTAGGGCAATGGATAAAAACTGTTTATTTGTTGATTTGTAGGGGAAAGGGCAGCAGGAGGAAATCATTATAACTGAAGCCTAGAAACTGGGATTGCATGAAGTGTCTCTTTTAAGATGTGCCAGCTTCATTCTGAACCATTTTCAAGTGCAGCCCAACGCACAGCACATGGCAGTAATCCAGTCTAGAAGTTATCAGATCGCTGAAGATGTTGGGTATCTCAAGTTACATTCATGTGTGTTACTATATTATATTCTTCGCACGTGGAAGAAACATGCAAAGGTTTGTTTTTAAATGCTTACCTTATCTTTGCAAACCTTTGCAACAGCATTATCTGCCTCCAGAACCATCATAACAACATCACTGGCGGCAGTTGGATCCCCTCGTCCGAAGTGCTTCTTTGCCTGCTGCATAGCAATGGGCTGTTAGGAGCTGGCGCTGACGGATCTAGTTATCTAAATAGGAATATTCCCCACTAGGGAATAATAATCTTATTTAGATAAAGTATTGCCATTATTCTTATTCGTTTCTCCTGCAGGATTCCAAATTGCCTTTCTCACATCAACATTCCCAAGCATTTACAGTTGTGGGTAAATACATCAAAACTTTAAAGTTTCAGATAATTCAGTATTTTACTATTACTATTTAATTGACTATTAAAAGGCAAGTAACTAGTTTCGAGACTTGAAAAGTCAGTAAAGCTCAGGTGGCTTGTGGTTCAGATGGAGAACCCGTGCTCTGCATACAGAAGGTCCTACCTCCAGTCCCTAGCTTTTCCTGGTAGGACTAGGGGGAACCCCTGTCTAATAACCCTGGAGAGCTGCTCTAGTCAGAGCAGACAGTGCTGAGTTAGCCGGACCAATGGTTTGACTCTGTATAAGGTAGCTTCCCATGCCTCAGTAAAGATTATGACCCAGTTCCCATGCTCATCAGATTCTGTCCTACTCAGGGAGTGTGTGTCTGAAGGAGCGTCTCCACCCACAGCATTCAGCCTGGACACTGAGATCCAGCTCTGAGAGCCTTCTGGGGGTTCCCTAACTGCGAGAAGTGAAGTTACAGGGAACCAGGCAGAGGGACTTCTCAGCAGTGGCGCCTGCCCTGTGGAACGCCATCCCATCCCATGTCAAACAGATCAACAACTACAGTATCTGACTTTTAGAAGACATCTGAAGGCAGCTCTGTTTAGGGAAGTTTTTTTAATGTTTGCTGTTTTATTGTGTTTTTATATGTGCTGCAACCCGCCCAGAGTGGCTGGGGAAGACCAGCCTGATGGGTGGGATAACAACAACAAGAACAACAACAATAAACAATTTGGTCAGGATCAGATCCCCAGTAGATCCCCCCCATATCCCTGCTGTTTGATAGTCTGACTTTTTTAAAAAAAAATGTTACTTGCACTGGTTTTTTGTTTTATGTGTCTGTTGTTAACTGCTCTGCATCCAAAAAGAGCAGGATAAATACCTTTTATTAATAAATGATTTTGATAAATGATTTTGTTATGGTAGACCTCTATGCCTCATGGCGATGGTATGCTTGCTTGTGAGATGGTGGTAGGGTTAGGTCAGTATTATGGGTCAGTCTAGCTCAGGATTGGCTAATCATCTTTCCCCAACCTACTGCCACCCAATATTTTGGACTCGAACTCCCATTACCACAGGTTGTGGACGACTGGAATGCACTACTGGCAGCAGATTTTCAGGGTTTCAGACAAGAGCCTTTCCCAGATCTACGTGGAGATGCTGAGGATTGAACCTGGGGCCTTCTGCACACAAAGCATGTGTTCTCCCACTGAGCTAGGGCATAAGATTCCTGGTATTTTAGAAGCTTCCTACTGTCTTAGGGGCCTGCCAATCATGGACTGACATTCTGTGTCTGAAATGGATTCTGAGGCCTGGAGCACCCATAGTTCCAAGTAGCTCCCAAGCCTGTCCCAGCCTCAGCCTATGAAGTTCCTAGTTCAGGCTACAGAGTCTCTGTGAGGTGACTGTATTAAGTACAGGAGGAAGGTATATTGGATTTATCAGGCAATAGAAAACACTAAATTCAAATGATTCATTGGACAGGCAGAATCTTGTGTTCTTTATCCTTGCTATTGTATCTTTGCTGTAATTTCCTTTTCTTCTCTTTGAAGCATTATAGCTCTGCCTACCTGAATCAGTGATTGATAAAGCAGACCGACAAATGCATAATCTTCCCCTTTCCTTTTTCTCACACCACTTGAGAGCTTTAAATGTAGTTTTGGCTTCATAAAGCTGGCATCAGATAGGATGCTTGTTTTCAGGTACTGCAATGATGGTAAATAAAAGTCTTGGGTAACCTTGTACATCTACCATCGCTTTCCTGTTGGCCAGAGTCCTCACAGAGGTAGTAAATGCAGTTGCCAATGTTATTTTTTCATATGGCTTTGTAAGCCAACTCAAGCATCATTTGAGGCAAGCTATGCAAGACACGATAGTCAATGCTGTGGCTCTTCTGGAGTTTTTGGACTACTTTCCCTATCAATCCTGGCCATGCTAACTGGGCCTGATGGGAGGTGAAGTTAAAAAACATCTGGAAAGCACCTCGTTGGCTACCCACGCCCCAAATAAATCAAAGAGCACTTTGTTGAAAGTGACTTGGCAAAATCCATATGAATCCACAGCAGAGGTGAGGCTTGGACTCATGTTCCTTACATTCCACTTTAAGAACCAAAATGTATGTGTAACCGGTGGCGTAGGAAGGGGGGTGCGGTGGATGCGGGCCGCTACGGGTGTCATTACTGAGGGAGGGTGACCACGGGGCCTGGCCTGCAGTGCGCCTGAGCCACACATCACTCCTGGGGAGTGACGCAGTGGCTTGGGCACCTGCAGGTTCCGTGCTGCCCGAAATGGCAACGTGGGGCTTGCGGACTCTGTGGAGGTTCTGCGCAGCATGCTCTGTCCCGGCTTTCCCTGCCCCTTGGGCGCAGGGCATTTGCGCCGCCCCGGGCGCCCGAGCAGCTAGCTATGCCACTGTGTGTAACATGAACTTCATAGCTTAATGTTGCACATTACTTTCTTGGAGAGCAGTGTTTCCCACATTGGGGTCTCCAGCTGTTTTTGGACTACAATTCACATCATCCCTGAGCACCAGTCTTGCCAGCTAGGGATGATAGGAGTTGTAGTCCAAAAACAGTTGGGAGACCCAAGTTGGTAAAACACTGTTCAAGAGGGAATGTATTAGCTGCTAGAGAGCCTGATCAGAATGAGGACCATGGCATATGGGGAGGGTTTTTTTTAATTAAAAAAACGCTCCCCTCCTATGCCAATGTTCCAATTAAAACCCTCCTGCCCCAATGCAGCTATTTAGCATAGGATCATAGAATTGCAGAGTTGGAAGTGACCCCAAGGGCCATCTACTTCAACCCCCTGCAAAGTGTGGGAAGGAAGCTCCCATTGATGACAATTAGCCCACCGGACCACATACAACAATGTGCTTTTGATCCATGTTAACTAGTTTTCATAGGTATTGGAACGCCTACTAGAAAAAGCAAGTCAATGTTAAGTGAAAACAGGGAAATAACAATAGACATCCAATCTCTCTCTCTCTCTCTCTCTCTCACACACACACACACACCCTACACACCCTTAAGCATTTGCAGAATCCTAGTCATTGGATTGTGTAAGTGAATGCCTTTCCACAGATGATTATGATTATTAATACATTTATTATTACTGTTACTATTATTTAACCATAGTTGTGCATGATTCCTCCCCACCCCACACACATAAGAAGGTTTTCGAGCCAGTCAAGGGATTACTATCCCTTATTATATTTGCCTTTAATTTCCCATGTAACAAGTCAGCTGCTCAGATTTTCCCCTCCCTCCCCCTTAATGATAAATTGCATAGACTGTGTCTATTGTAAACAGAAGTGCTGAAATCATGGTTTCACTGCACTTGTCTTTCATCCCTGCACTGCCACAATAATGAGAACTGGGGGATAATGACTTAAGGAAGAAAAAAAGTGCTGGATTAAGTGGGACAGTAAATTAGGTATTTATCTCTCTCCATTGGAGGCCTGTTTTCCTGCTCCATTCTGGGCCTCAGCTGAGTTCTACTTAAAAGTAAACTGCATCATATTTCACAAAGCCCGCCCGCCCGCCCCACAGAATGCAACATATGAATGTTCCTGTTACATTACCATATTGCCCAGGAGTGCTTGGTTTCCCAAGAAGGTCAGGGCTGAGGTGTATTAGCAGAGAAGAATGGGGATATGGCAGTGCCTTGCCACTGTGTATCTAGCCTAGGGATAAAATTAAGGTTTGAGTCCCTCCAGGCCTTTTTATTTTACTGTTCTTTAAATTCTGTGTACTTTTGAGTACGTGAGATGAGAGAACTGCAGCTTCCACCCTGTACAGTAATTGTCCATGTAGCTACTTCTTACGCTGCAGCATTTAGCAAGATTGTGGAATTTGTCAGCCGTCCCTGCCAGAAGCTAGATATACATCTCTGATACACACACACCCACACACACACACACCCACACACCCACACACCTTTTATTCTAAAATATTTGTATCTATCTGACTGTCCATGTGATATTGATTTCCTGTAAATATGTGTTTTTTTCATTTTTATTATTTTCATTTTTTTAAGTCCAAAAATAAACATCTAGGGGTTGCATGAGGACAAAAATAAATTTCTGCGTTTCATCACATGTGTGTGTATGACCAGAATGACATTTGCAGAGATTAGTGATGGGGACTGTATATCTTTTCAGAGCTTAGCTGTGTTGCGCTGACAGGAACCTGGTGGGCTCATTGCAAATGGTTCAGCACAAGTTCAGGATCTGAGTAAAAACCTCAAATTCACATTAACGGGTCTTTAACACAGAAGTTGTCTCCGTTTAGAAATCTGTTTGACTAAATGTCACCAAAATATCATATTTTAGTTTGTGTAGGAGGATTATGTTTATTTAAACTTTTCCTTTTGCCCAAGGCTTTCAAACAGTGTGGCTTACAGTTTTAAACAGAGAAAAGCATTTTCCTATTATGCTGTCCACCTGTCATAAGAACCATGCTGTTGAGACGACTTGTTAAATTGACTTTGTTACCATGCTTGCTTGGAACGTATACATGCTTGAAACCTACCTTTTCATGCTTGGGGAGTAAGCCCTTCTTGGAACATGAACGGGGCATTTCCATTCAAATGCCAGGGAACATTCTTCCTTCTATGGTCTTAAGCTCTGTTTCTGCTGGATGACATGCTGCTGGTACATAGTCTGGTACGATTTAACCAAATCAACAGGAGCACAGCATGGGCAATGTTAGAAACTTTGGTCTAGGTACTGGAGGGCTCTTCTTGAAAGATACCTAGGGGGACTAACAGAGATGAGATCAAGGCTCCCCCCCCCCACAAAAAGGGCTTATTGAGAAAGCAAAAGTAAAAGACAAGTCGCAAGTTATTTGCAAAGTCTGTCCCGAGCAGGATGAGAAAGTGAGTAGAGGGAGAAGACAGCAAGTCACCGACATACAGGAAAAAAAGAAGGGGCAATGGTGGAAGACAAATGGGTTGATTAGTGAGACAAAAAGGGTTTGGAGAAGGAGGCAGAGACTTTGACTAGCCTTCCTTTCCATATATCAAAAGCACATTGGAGGGAGAGTGTGTAGGGAGTGTTGATGGCAGGGTGAATACAAAAAGACAGGGTGGGCAGACCTCCCTTGGCTATGGCAGGGCTTTTCGTTGGACAATAATTGCAGGGCGATGGGGCATGGAGATTGGAGAAAGGGTGTAGCATGGCTTGTAGAAGGTCCCAGGTTCAAGCCTTGACATTTGCCTGGATAGCTCAGTTGGTTAGAGCGTGGTGCTAATAACACCAAGGTTGCAGGTTTGATTCCTGTATGGGATGGCTGCATATTCCTGCATTGTGGGGGTTGGCCTCGTGGTCTCTTCCAACTCTACAATTCTATGATTCTATCCCCAGGTAGGGCTGGGTAAGGCCCACTGCCCAGTAGTGCTGCTGTCTCTCTGTGTAACATCCAGTAAATGAGCTGGATGGACCAAATGGATCTGATTCAGTATAAGGTAGCTCTTATGTCCTAGAATTTGCTTAATTGTACAGGTGGGAGCAGGAGCATCGGAAGGTCCCCTTGACGCAGCAAGTGTGTGTTCTGCAGCTCTGTTTGAGACAGTGCAAGGAACCCCATATTCTACCTCTTTGGAATTGCAGCATGTCTTCAGTCAGACCTGGGATGTGGAGAGTATACTATGGACTTGGTGCTGCATCACTATGGTCTGCTGAGTGCTCTTAAAATGAATTTTGCAGAATGAACTTTCCAGATCATGTGGTGAGAGGGTTTTTAATGTGCATGAATAAACTGATGGAGAGCCATGTAATAGATAGATGATATCTTTTATTGTACCAACTCTAGGTGTTTATTTCCATAGCGATTCTATTTTCTTCAACTGCGCACAATATTTTTGCATACTTTTTTTTTTTAAAAAAATATTTTGTTGTGGGCAAAACTCCTTGCAGTCACTTCGTTATAATAAAGATCCTCATTTGAGACTAAGCCCGGCTGAAAATCACAAATTCAGCCTTCCATGGTGAATAATGATCAGAACTTTTCTTCAGATATTAACGTGTTGAAAGTGAATAATTTGAAGAGAAAGCATGCTTTCTTCCATTAGATTGTCTTCTGAGCAATTCTGGCACAGTTTGCAGTATAAAGGAAAGATCCAAATAGCATCTCCCAAACTCCATGGGCTCTGGTTCATTGGACATGGTCTAAAACAGTTTATTATTTGTGCAACATTTCATCTGCATCTTTCTACAGCCTAAATAACTTCTAATTTCACATGGCATTAGGAAGAGACTGAAAAAGCTTTAGCGTAACCAGGCACAGCAATTCCCAGATACAATGGTTCTGGCAGATAACATTAATGTTCGTTCTAGTGTATTGATGTCAAGGAGTCTATAAAAAGACTAAGAGGGAAAGAGAGAGGGCACTGGGGAGGAAATCAATGCAAAAATGTATATGCTAAACTGTTTGCAAGAGGCTCAGATAAGGGGCCGTAGATTATGCTTGTTTCCCAACGTGATAATAAGAACAGTTGGATTTTTTTTTTAAATGGCGCTTATGAAGGGAAAGAGTAAAACATAAACTCTGTTTTCACAGTGCATGACTGTGATTTGAAACCAAAGAGCAAAATAGCTTAACGTGATTTCCAAACTGCATTTCTTAGTGGTTTTAGGTCGAGGTGCTGCTCATTTACTAGAAATTATATATTGAACGTATTTTTGGCGCTTGGTAGCCAGAGGTTCCCAAGGCAGTGGCGTAGCATGGGGGTGCAGGGGGGGCGGCCGCACTGGGCGCAACATCTGGGGGTTAGGGTTAGGGGGTGCAAATCCACGGGTTAGGGGGTGCAAATTACTTGCCTTGCCCCAGGTGCTGACAACCCACGCTACGCCACTGTCCCAAGGTGGCTTGCAACATGCAAGATAACATGCAACATAGCACAATGAAGGATTAGTTTACAAAACCAGAAACTACAACTAATCCAGAATGTGGCAGCTAGACTGGTGGCTGGGAGCAGCTGCCAGGACCATATAACGGGATCCAAAGGATTTACAATGGCTCCCAGTGTGTTTCTGAGCACAATTCAAAGTGTTGGTGCTAACCTTGAAAGCCTTGGCCCAGTATACCTGAAGGAGCGTCTCCATCCCCACCATTCAGCCTGGACACTGAGGTCCAGCTCCAAGGGCCTTCTGGCGGTTCCCTCATGGTGAGAAGTGAAGTTACAGGGAATCAGGCAGAGGGCCTTCTCAGTAGTGGCGCCCTCTCATCAGATGTCAAGGAGATAAACAACTATATAGCTTTTTAGAAGACACCTGAAGACAGCCTGAAGACATCTAATGTTTGATGTTTTATTATGCTTTTATATTTTTTGGAAGTGCCCTGAGGGGCTGGGGCAACCAGTCAGATGGGTGGGGTACCAGTGCTTTTTTCTGGGGGTATGCAGGGGTACACAGGCCCCTGAACATTTTGTGAATCTAAGTTTGGCCTCATTTAGGGGCAGTATTTCTATATGAGTAGGAAAATGAGAGTACCCCTAAACATTTTTTTTTAGAAAAAAGGACTGACTACTACTATTACTACTACTATGATCATCATTGTTAACTTTAAACATGAAAAAACTGATTTTCTAGTTACCCACAGCAGCTGTCTGAAATTTCAGCAAGTGCCTGAATATGCATTAAAAGTTTATTCACTGATGTCTAAATCTCAACAGAACAGGGGCGGGGCAAACAGATATGAGGGGAGGTGTTTCCAGAGAAGGGGTTCCATCACATAATCTTGTCACTTACCCCTGGTTTGCTCATGGGGAGTCAGGCTGGCATTGTTGCATCAAACTCGCTGAGAAGAGAGGAGTCTAAGATCTGGCAGAGGGGGCAGGCTAGGTTGATATAAGACCCTTTTGCCTTAGGCTCTTTTCTTCCTCACCAAACAGCAATTTGGTGAGCACCCGGCAGCATCTGTTAAGGTCGATTTCAGGAGTCCATGCATTAGGAAACCTTTTCCAAAGATTGGAGTTTTTGGGGGGAGGCGGGCAGAAATAAATATAGCATATGAATAATGCACACAGTCCATATACAAGAGAAAGACTGTCTGGAGATAACTCTTCCCTTTTAGTAAGAAGAATAGCTTTTGTCCTCTTCTAGATTTCCTGTATTGACTCCATTGCCTGTGTGCAGAGAGATTCATAAACTGCCTATTTGCCAAGATTTAAATGCCTAACCTTTCTGATGGCACTAGGGATTGAACTATGGTTCTTGAGAGAGGTTATTAAGCTACTGTGCCAGTTATGCTTAATTTTTGAGACTCAGAAGTAAAGTGTGCACTGTAGCCAACGTTCCTCTTTGCTCAGCTCAGCATTTTTTTTTAATGTCAACAATTAAGAATTGCCAGTAAGGAGTAACACAATTGAAAGAAGTCTTCAGTTCAGAACAAATTAATGAGGTATTAATGAAGCATGTTAAAAAAAATTGTTCTACGTATTTTCGTTTCTTGGTAAGGCCTCTTTCATCTTCGGTTAAACCACCTGCCAGTGGTGCTCTTAAATGATGTTATTCAGGTAATAATGGAGTAGCACTACTGACCATTCTGTAGTCCCTGGGTGGGAAACCATCAGCTCCCAGATGTTGAACTACAGCTCCCATCAGCCCCAGCAAGCATGGCCAATGGGCAGGGATAGTGGGAGTTGTAGTTCAACAAAATCTGGATGGCCAAAGGCTTCCCACACATGCTGTAAAAGGTAAAGGTAAAGGTACCCCTGCCCGTACGGGCCAGTCTTGACAGATTCTGGGGTTGTGCGCCCATCTCACTTAAGAGGCCAGGGGCCAGCGCTGTCCGGAGACACTTCTGGGTCACGTGGCCAGCGTGACAAAGCTGCATCTGGCGAGCCAGAGCCGCACACGGAAACGCCGTTTACCTTCCCGCTGGTAAGCGGTCCCTATTTATCTACTTGCACCCGGAGGTGCTTTCGAACTGCTAGGTTGGCAGGCGCTGGGACCGAGCAGCGGGAGCGCATCCCGCCACAGGGATTCGAACCGCCGACCTTTCAATCGGCAAGTCCTAGGCGCTGAGGCTTTAACCCACAGCGCCACCTGCGTCCCCCCCATGCTGTAGGCGATGGCATTTCTTAGGTGTCTGGCATCACATTAGTGAGTTGGAATCTGCTTAGGCACTGCTTTCTGGATATATAAATAAAACAATATGCATGCATTTTGGCTAACATCTCCCAGTGTTGTATAGCTGTCTAGCATAGAGAACTGACTTCACTTTCGCGGTTCTTTCTGTTGCCATTCTTGTACATTCATGTTCACTTTGAATGTTTAAAAGGCAAACACACAAACATTCAAACGACTTTTAGGAAGCAACCTCAGTGCTGTGCTTTCAGAAGTAGCCTTCTAAGAGCACTCTGAATCCTCCATTGAGCTTTTCCGTCCTTTCTATTTTGGTGTGCAGTCATCTTATCCTTCAGATGCATGTCAAGGGTACTTGACTTCAATGGAAGTTTTGTATGTACAAGAAAGAGACAATCGGGACCCATTAGAATACCAAATCAGTGGGATAGTAATCCATGCTATTCCGCTTTGTATCTGACAAACGGCTTTTAGACATGATTATTGTACCAGAATATAATAAATGCATTTCCATTGTTAAGTGGTAGATTTTAATTACAGTGAAGTGTGTGTGCCAGTTTATGTGAATATATGTGTATGTGTGTCTGTGTATATATACACATTTGCTAGACCCCCCCCCCCAATAACATACTGAATCTATTACTTTGTGGTTAATTCTCTTGCCTTTGACTCTTTTGTTTTTCCCTGTATAGGGAAGCTTTTTAATGTGTAATGTTTTGTTATATTTTTATAAACATCGGAAGCCACCCAGAGTGGCTGGGGCAACACAGTCCGATGGGTGGGTGGTACAAATAAAGAAATGATTGTGATTATTAGTTGCTTTTCAATTTTGAATGCTAAGTACTGGCACCTTCCTTTTGTATCCCGTGTACTAAACCAGAGTCCAGATGTGGGCCGCAAGAATACACCATCCTGTACTGCAGCGGGGAAGCAGTAGTAATAGTGGTAATAATAATAATTGGCCTTTTGCCCAGGTTGTGTTTCTCTGGTGGGATTTGTAGCATGCTGACCTTGTGGGCTCTACAGTAAGGAGAGAGCAGAGAGGTCTGGAACGGAAGGCATCGCCGTGTCAGGATCAAAGGCCTAATTGTCTGTTTTCTAGAAGTTTGAGTTATTGGCAGGTGCCATTACAGCATCCTGTATGCTGTCACACTGCACAACCAACCAGCATACACTAATTGCAGTGGCCTTTTCATCAAGTAAGATCATCCAGCTAACCACAAAGAGCTGTCTCTCCATTAGTACGGGCGGTAAGCTAGCTAGATCAGCTAGGCTACTTGGGTATGATTGGACTGTCATATTGTTATGATTTGTTCAAGTTTAGAGCATTTAGCAGATACCCTTTGCACCTCTCTTTGTACCTGAATCCTATAACCTGCCTGCCCCTATCATTTAAGAGGGTACTGTAGCTTTTCAAAGTTCAGCAATGCACAATTGCAGGCAGGCAACTGGTCTCTGACAAGAGATCAATACTGTCCTTCCAAATGCTGGAGTCAAGCTGCTGGGTCTGTCAGAGGGATGTGTGCTGTAATTGGATCATGGATGCAGCGAGTCATCTGAGTCTCCCTTCAGCACTGTCACAGCTGTCAGATGTCATCCCTTTGTACAGCTGTCACTGCGGGAGGGTTGTGGCTCTTCTCCCCCCTGTTTTAACCCAATGCAAATGTCCACTTAGCAGATGAATATTGAAGATATTAGACACTTCTTTATGCCTTTATGCAAAATAAAGATCTGTGTCATCTGTGAATTTCATGGAAATAAGTTGCAATTTATTCACTGTGAGAAAAGGGAAGTGAAGCCTGTAAAAATGAGAAATTATTTGGTTCAGGCTATTAAAAAAAGGGAGAGAATATTTTACAGAATAAACAAAATATGGAGATCCCCCCCACCCACCACACACACACAAAAAAAATGGGAAGGGCAACTAACAGATCAGTATTCATTAAATGGTTGAATATTTACTTTTGTTTTAAAATGTGACTGAAGAATATGCCTCTCTCTCTTTCCACCCCCCTCCTATTCCTCAACATACCTACAGTGCTAGAGAGCAATGTAACTGGAACAGATTTTTTGATTCCTCAAAGTTGTGTGTGCCAAATGGAAGAATGTAATCTTAAAGCCTGCATTTTGGATAACAAGGAGATTAAAGTTAATCTTTTATATAGCCAGAAAACAAAACAAAAAACAAAACAAATCAAAATAGGCAGGAGCTTCCGGAAAAGATGTTGAGATTGAGGAAGATGCATTTGAATAAGTAGAATAAGCCACAACAAACCTATCCCTGCCACATCTTGCAGGAATAAAAACATACCTGAAGCACAGATAGGTATCGATTTAGTGGATTGCTTGACAGGTGGTTTAAGCAAAGAAAGTTTTGAGGAGACGGTTACAAAGACATTACTGTAGACTGAACTATTTTGTCTCTTTCCTGCCCCTTCCCCTCTGATATCTTGGCCAGCTTCTGGCAACGTTTTGTGTACCATGACATAGCACTGTGAGCAAGCCAAATTGCCCATTCATCAAGAGCAGGACCTGTCTCAGGTATGTTTACTTTTCAGTTGAGGAATTGCATGTTTGGGGGTCAAATCTCTTCTCTCGGTGTTGATGTTAAAATGAGAGATCACAAGTTTTAAAGGCGTTTTTTAAAAGGTTCCTTTCAACAAATGTCAGCTTCATCTTTTTGACGGCAGGCAAATATATTTTTGACTTGGCTAGCTCTTCCCACTCTCTTCCCTTTCCTTCCCAAGACCATACATGCCCCTCTTCTGCCATCAACCATGTAGTTCATGTAGGCCCTCTGACCAGGGATCACGCTTCTAATTTCCGATAGGTGACCCTAAAGCTCACAGTAGGCCACCATAGGAATCATTGAACCAATCTGCAAAATGTTCTCACTTGGCTATATCCTGGTGACATTTGGAGATGAAGTCATCTCTCATGCTCTCGTGGTTTTCTGTATTTCCACGAAGAAAGAAAGCAGTTTGGTGAAAGCCCAAGGAGCAATACAGTAGAAACCTGTGTAGAGCATGGGTTCCTTGGACCATTTGGAGTAAAAGAAAAAATAAAAGGCAAAGGCAAAACCATAAGGAAAAAAGTAAAATACAGACATGAGATCTGAAAAAAGAATAAGCACAGCAACAGTGTGAAACCAAAAATCAAGCCAGCAACAGAAGATAACATTAGTGATAAAGGTTGCATCTAGTGCTCTGTGTGTAGTTCCACTGGTGAAATGGGACTTCTGTTTTGCTTGTGTCCTTCCCTACCCAAAATATCTGCTTGAAAGTGTCCCCTAATCCTCAGGAGCCGATTTTGAAGGCATGTGTTGTGGGTGGAGGAGACAGGAGAGGAAAAGGAAGCTCCGTAACATGCACAGAAGTTCCTTGGGCCAGAGGAACTGCAGCGTTAGATGTGGCCCAAAGAATTTTAAAAAGGAGTGTTCAAACTTGTAAGATTGAAAGGTCTATTTGATTGGTGCAGAGAAGGTCTCAATGAAGACACCAGGTGATCCTCTCTAGGGAGGAAAATCTGCACCTCGGGTGCCACCACTGAAAAGGCCCTCAATTCAGTAGCTACCTGTTTGGATATGGGGGCACATTTCTTGATCCACACTTCCCTTTGCACTTACTTTAGTCAGCTGAAACCATGCTATGCTAAATGAAAGTATGGCAGGAATAATGGATTACTGATATGAAATTTCCTTTGAAACGTATTTAAAAACCTGACCTAGGTTATTGCTACCTGCAGTATAATATACATCAAAAAGTCCTTGTTCAGATGATACAGGAATCTGTGAAATTGTTCAGTTTCTTAAGGTTATCCATCTGTGATGAGCACATACAGAAAGGCTATATAGGCAGCTCCAGTGACAAATGCATGTATATTTTAAAATATTATTTAAGATTAATTACATAAGTGAGCCCAAACAGTCTTCCTTTGATTTGTAATAATGAGTGTGATGTGATTTCTATTGAAGGAGAAGTGTACATTAAAGGTAGATTAAAGATTGGTTACGCATCATACTATATTCCATATGTAAATTTATAGCAATGATGTGCTCAGAAAAAACAGCTTACCCTCTATTTCTGTGCTACTAAATAAAATTAAAAATTCACAACTCTGGTTTATGGGATTTCAAATGAATTTGATCTCTCTTTTGGGCAGGGCAAATAAGTGTTTTGTGATGTATTATTTTACAAGAAAAAAAAGAAAAGGCAAAAGGAAGAACGAAAGAAAGGAGAGAGACCATCGTTCTGGCTCATTTAATTTTG
This sequence comes from Podarcis gaigeae, assembly GCF_964106915.1. Taxonomy (NCBI): domain Eukaryota; kingdom Metazoa; phylum Chordata; class Lepidosauria; order Squamata; family Lacertidae; genus Podarcis; species Podarcis gaigeae. The sequence continues at coordinate 105,034,998 of NC_139678.1, read as the reverse complement.
CGAGTGAATGATCTAAGATTAACTACAGACTAGTCAGTGCAGTTTAAAAGCTGAAAGCAATTTTCAGCCATAGATGGTAATGCCACATTTAGTCCACAACCGAATGACTCTAAATGACTAAGCTGTAAGGTCTTTGTATATGACCACAGGGCCTGATAAAGCCATAGGAACACAGTAAAAGCACAAAAATAGTTCCAATTTATTTGGTGCCATCACCTTAATGAGATTAATACAGACGTGTTCATGTGCCTAATTGGTGATTTTGTTTTAACTGGCAATGAAGGATTAAAACTTCAGGCAACAGGATACTTACAGGAAAGGGGATCTGAGGGGAAAGTTTTTAATTATAAAAGGCAGCTGGTAAAATATGCTGCTAACTGTGGTAAAAATAAATCCTTCTATACACACAGAGAGAGATCCACTCACCTACAAAAGAGACGTGTGTGAGAGAGTTCTCTTGGCATAGGGGATGTCCTGAAATTTCTCAGGTTGCAAGAAGAATTCCACTGTTGTGCAATTCATGTTCGGACTAAAACCCAGATTTAAGTTAGAGAAGTCTTGATGAAGCTTTTCAAATGAAGATGGGGAAATTGAGAAGATTTGGTAGAGACGTAACCTGCTTCTTATTCGGCTACAGTGGAAGGAAGGAAGGAAGGAAGAGGACTTCAACTTAAGTGCAGTGTGAACATATTGCCTCTTACCCCATTGAAATTAGTGAGCCTAAATTAGCTGGTTGGACTAAATGACCCTTGGGGTCCCTTTCAACTCTACAATTCTATAATTCTATGTCATTGACTTCAATGGTTGTGCTCTAAGTAGGACTAGCACTGAATACCACCCAATAAAATGAGCACCTATAACCATGTATCATGCCTGCCCTCTGCCTGGCTATTAAATGTTTTCTTAAAAAAGAAAGAAAGAAAGAAAGAAAGAAAGAAAGAAAGAAAGAAAGAAAGAATGCTGTGACAATCCATACCAGCCTTAGCGACCCCTGGATGGGGATGCCCATGCTGCAGTGGATCCAGTTTGCCACACTCACCGACGGACCCCCATCATCTGCTGCTCTCTGGGCAGTCAGTAAGGGCCCACACAAAGCCCTTGACTTCAACTCTTTTTATCCTGACATCTAATTAAGATGCCTACATGCATTCCACCACATCTGTACCAGATCTATCGTTAATTTCTCGTTAGCTCTTAGTAGGGTGGCAAAGATGTCAGAGGCTGCAATCCTATGCCCACTTACCTGTGACTGAGCCTCTTTGAAATCTTGGGGCATGTATTTCAGAGTAGGCATGTACAGGATTGTGTTATCGTTCACACAAAAAGCAGTGTTTTTGACTGCTTTCTAAGGAAGATCCAGGACGAGGAACAGTAAGAGAATTCTAGAAGTGCAGCTCCATGACTAAAAAACTTCTTCTCTTGGTAGCCAGCTGCCTGACTTCAAAGGTGGGGCGTGTGTTCTCTGAGCAGGACATCAGATGATGGTTTTCATACAGAAGTTTCTGATTGGATTTATTGTATTGCTACGCCGCTTTTCATTCGAATGAATCTCAAAGCAGCTTACAAACAGTAAATAACAACAGCAAAACAGAACATAATAGAACATCACAATGCAGAATAAATCTTATAAAATAATTAACAAATCCTCAATAAAACAATTACAGTCTATAAATCACAATTAACAAAGCAGCAACTAAAAAATAAGCGAAACATCACAATTACAGCAAAAGTCATAGTATATGTTTAACAAAGCAATATGGTATTTATAATCTATAAAACAATGTTAACAACATTAGCAGAATAGTAACTAAAAAAACATATGCTAAGCACTGTTAAGACACACTCTCGGTGGCCCTGTGACTCATAATCTTTCACTCTATTCAGTTCAATAAAATACACACAAAATACACTTAATGCCCCACCATCTCCACTGTGACCCACTACTTGAGGACCCTAGCCAATGTAGCATCTGGCTGAGTTGGCTTAAGTAGTGGGTCACAGTGGAGATGGTGGGGCACTCACGCCTACATCTATTGGTAAGGTGGATGTTGACTCTGGGTAGCCTGCCTGGGAAGCCTAATCAGGAGGTCCATTCCCACTTGAGGAAGCTCAAGATGAGCCTGTTCCTCTGGAGTAGTGAGTCGTAGCTGCACTCGGCGTAGAGGCTAACCAGGAAGTCCAGCAGCGCCTCCATACTTGGGATGTACTCACCGTGCCATGGCCCATTCCACACCAACTTCTTCAGCTTGGCCAACATGGTGATGGAGGAAGGAGAGGCCTCTGAGGGCAGTAGGAGGAAGAGGCTGCAATGAAGATGCTGAGGAATCCTCAGTTGGATCCTGGTGGTCTGGATGAGCTTTCAGCCAGTGACTCAGAGGGGTGAAGTGGAGGGCATCAGCTGGCAGGGTGGAGGATGAGATGTGAAAGTGGTCCGAGGAGCTGGAGAATGTGGAAATGAGGATGCTCGGGCTCACTCAGGCGCTGCTCCCTGGGCTTCTGCTGCTGGTGGTGGTTCAAGTCAGGCCGTGGCAGCGCACTCTCCCCTCCCATGGTTTTCATGTGGGAACTTCATGCGGGGGAAGGTGGTCCTTAAGTACAGGAGTTAGATTTGGATTGTATTGCAGTTCTTATGCTGCTGCTTGAGCAAGAATTTGTACGATTTAATGCTCTTGCCCAGTTCTCTAGCATAAACATGGCTAACCTATGGTCTGCCAGATGTTGGGGAGAAACATATTTGCTATGTTATTTGGAGGTGGATTTCAATAACATCTGGTCGGCCACAGGTTCTCTGTCCCTAGCCTAGCACACAATGGAAAACAGCCCTTCCACAAGGAGAAGACAAGTTTCCACATATGGCCAGGCACCTCTGTATCTAAGCCATGGCTTACAAAACCTACAATGCAGGATTGGGGTACTTGTCACCCACCCTATCTGAGGCGATATCCTATGCACACTTACCTGGAGCTGTAGGATTTACTTCTGATTAGACATATTCAGGATTGTACTATGTGATAACTTGGGTATCCATGCTTTCAGGGACATTTGGAGTGCTGCAAGCATACCAGGCGTGCCTCTTGGCTTCATCACACCTTGTACTAGGAGTTCCTTAAGTGTTCACGATCTGAATTTTGACAAAGACTACATAACAACAACAGATGTGGAATATGGGAACAGAACTGGTGGGAACGGCTCCCCCTCTAGATCCATTTCTACGCAAGACCCATAGGTTCCACTGGTGTATAAATTCATAGGAAGGGCTGGTTTTAATCCTGAAGGTCTTCCACTAGGTAGCTCCTTCTTGGTGCTGAAACCATGTGACAAACATAAACATCATTGGCAGAGCAAATGCCCCTCCCCCCATGTTAATACAATGTCTTCTTCCTTCGGAGGCTACTTGAGACCATTTAAATGCTAACACTATTAAATGTGCGCCAAAACCCAAACATTCAGCCTAAGTCATTAACATTTAATTATAAAGGGGCAGCTGAGCCCAATATGAGGTTTTGATTCAGGAACCACAAAGGAGAGAATACAAACACATAAAACTGAAATTGCCCCGCCAAACCTGGAACCAGCTATCCATGACAACCCAGTCAGTTGCATAGGCATTGAAATAATATTTTCAGAAATGCAAGATACCCATCCCCCCAGCATTGGAAATTCTTTAAACCAAATGTGTGGGCTTTTTTAAAAAAACACACACACACACAAAGAAAAGTGCCATACAAAGAAGTCTCAGGTTAAAATTGTAATGAAAGCTGTGAAAAACACAAGGGTGAAATGGACACCCTGGGTGTGTGTCTCTGCCTTTAAACAGAAAGCTATTTAGCCAGCCTGCAACGTATAGACTTCCTCTATAGAAACATATCACTATTTCTGTCTCTTTCCTTGAATATTAGTGCTAAAATCAGAATGATTTTTTCAAAGATTGGTGTCTTTCCTCAAATCCTCCCCTCCTCACCCCACCCCACCCCACCCCGGTGTTAATATTAAGATGCTTGATTGGCAGGAAAATATAAGACCCTTCTGAGATCTCCTTTACTATAGTTGAGCCTTGATTTTACATTATGTACCCCTTTAAAAAAAATGCCTCTGTCTAACAATCTTGTACGCTGCAAGATGCTACCTTCCCAGAGAATGAAGACAGAAATATATTTTACATTTCTTGTCAGATTGAACTTTAAGACATCTTGACTGCTTTCTCTATAATTTAAACATCACAGCCCAAATGGCAACATGCTTTGTTCAGTTCCAGTTGTGTGAAGTTTTAGTGCTTCATTGATTCCAAGGGAGCCTATAGCTGGCACGTCCAGGAGGGCACCGGAATAGTGCTTTCCCGCTGCAGCATGTCAAACCATTATAGGAGGGACCAGAATGTCACCATGGTCTCAATGGTTCGTCAGCTGAAGGATACGGCTAACAAATGTAAAAACCAAACTTCAGAGGAGCTGCTTTTCTGTGCTAAGTGATCTGTATTCCCTCTGAATTTACTTTCCCCTAACCCCGTGAAATTAACAGTACTTTCTGACATTCGACCCCCTGACCTCACATATAATAAGAATTTAAAAAGCACCATGCATGAGTGTGCTTGTGTAATGCAAAACTGGAAAAAATGACCATGTCACAGTTTTTATTATACAAAAAAACCTTCTCCATCTCCATTGCATGCTTCAGATGGTGAGTGCTCGGTTTAAAGTTATTATAAAGGGGAAAACACAGTTTTAACTGTAATAATTCACTCCTTGTGACTTTTATAGACAATAAATTGTAGCAAATACATATTGCTAACCCCCCCTCTCCTCGCAGACCCCCCCTTTCTCCCCCACCCCCAAAAGGCTTTGCATGCCATTAAGGCAGATGTTTACCAAGATAAGTGTTAAAATAGGCTAGGGAGGGCAGGCTAGGAGACGGTTCAAAAGGAAGTCGCTTCTAGGGAGCCGGTTGCCAAGGGTGCAAGGGTATTCACAATGCGAAGGTCTCGGGGTTTAAGAGGCAGAGGCAGGGAAGTGTTAGGTGGAAATGATTTTGCAGTTATCAGGCTCAGGGGATGACAGCGTACAAGAGTAAGAACAAGGTGCTATGTGGCTTTTTCTTCACTGTGAAGTAAAGATTGGCAGCTGGAAGTAAGGCTTACAGGGAGACCTGCACACAGGACCTCTTCACCCAGGACTCATAATCACTACTCAAAGGAAAATGCATTTACCAGTAAAAAGCGGCTGTAGCCATCAGAAGTGTGCTTAAAACACCACTTAAATATCACTTTATACGCTATTACTTGCAAACTGTGGCTTGGTATTAAATTATACTTGCATAGGCTTTTGCTTAGGTGCTGATAATGCTTTCGAGGTTGCATTGGTGAGGAAGCATTTAGGCTGCTTTACAAGAGACGTGACTGGAATATCCCACCGCGCTGACAGTGACAGGGTGAAAAATTGCAGAACTGTACTTTCTTTCCTCATATAGATTGTAATTTTAATTGTCATTGTGGCCCTTCTGTTTTAATTATGGGACTTCTTTGATATATACCAGGACATCGTATTGAATGAAAATATGGTGCTATAATAGTCTCTTTATAATTAATGACCACATGTAGATCTTCATGCATAAAAGGAAAGGAATAAATGAACAATTTATTTAACTAGGTTTTGGATTTCTTTCTGTCTTCCAGTGAATATAAAATGATCCTAGTGCTTCTGAGGCTGTTTGATGCAAGAGCTACACACACACACAAAATGAATAAAATTACACCGGAGCAGATTACAGAACATTATGTGATATATGCAAATATTCCACTGACAATTGGAAACATTTATTTATTTGTGAGGGTCTGTGAAATAATCATACTTGTATCTGTTGCAATCTTAAAAAAAAAAAACTTGGAAAAAATGACCATTAAAAATATTTTATTCCTTACATACTGCAAAGCAATAACCTGGCACTTTCTAACATCTCTTCTTAATTTGTCCCCACCTTTTTCTTTTTCTTTTTTTGGCAAACTACAAATAAGAATTTGTCTCCTTCACTTTTGCATTCTGAATGTGATGGATTTATATTATATTAGTCTCTTGTGTAAAGAAAAAAAAAGCCCTTCTCCTCTTCATTCTTAAACAGGGACATTTGCAGAGCCAGTCAATTAAAAACATAAAGGGGAACTAATTTGAATCATCTGTGCAGTACAGGACAAAACATTTTTAAAAAAACACACTGCAGTTTTAACATTACCCTGGAACTGCTATTTTTTTTTTTTTTTTTTTTTGTTATTAAAAAACCATATCGGAATAACACTGACCTGCAAATACGGTAGGATCGTAAGTGTTTCAGGAGAGTACAAACCTCTGTGGATTTCTGAAAAGCAGACATATTTGTCCAGTGTCTGTCACAGTAAAACTAGAAAATATACCCTGACAAGCTTCTGCTAATTTTATTGTGTCGTGGAGTAGTGTGCATACATCGTGGGTTGTATGACTGCAGTTCAATTGCAGAGCAGGATAAAATTGGATCGGCAGAGACAAGGACTACCCTGGGGTCAGCTGCGACCATGCCACTTCGATGTGATGTCTAGTTGGGGTGATGGTGTGTAAATAAACGTAGAGAATTGCAAATCTTGTCATGGCCACGCAGAACAGCTCAAGCATTTAAAGATGGTTGCCCGCAAACCTAACTGGAAGGTGGTTGCTCTGTGTGGTGGCTCAGGAAGGGGGGGGGGCACAGGCGAAAGGCTCTATCCTTTTGCTGTAGTCTTCTCCTTCTTGACATATCTGAGATCATTGACCCAGCAATTTACTGCTGAAGGGATTAATCACCAAATTGTTTTTCATTTTAGTGGAAAGTAAAGAAACTAACTAACCACATTCTAATATTGTTCTTTTAAAGCTCAGCTGCCCTGATGTGCACAGATGCCTTTCTATTTATATTATCCGTGATTTATTTGTGTGTGTATGTATTTTTAAAGAGGGTGATGAATTTTACTACCCTTGCCGTGGTAATGAATTAAAATACACAAAAAGTTCCACCAGGTCTTTTCGGCGAATAGTGAACTTTCCTAATGGTGGAAAATAAAATATTATAGAATTCACATTTTCGACTTATGAATCTAATTTTATTTCAGCACAGCCTGTAGTGCTCATTAAAGTATGCTTACAGCTTTTCTACTTTTGACCAATAAGGCACATTTTTAACCAGTTTGTGTGCTTACACATATCTGTTTTTCTGTTCTTTTCCCTCGCGCACGCACGCACACACACACGACAATTACATTTCATTACAAATTTATAAAATCATTTACATTTTAGCAGTTTAAATGTTTCTGCTGACATTTTGTAACTATTACCCTCTTGTAGAATGGCATATGTTCAGGCAGTTAATAAAAAATTAAATGGAATAGCACTAGACAAGGTGAAGCTCTGTAGCGGGGTGTTCCGCACATCTCTGAAAATACCATCTTTGTGTTGCAAACTGTGAAGTGAGGTTAGGGCGATGCCAATATATGTATTTGTCATAACTGTCACAGGGTCCATGAACTAGCCAATCATTCTGCTCCTAATTAGACAGTTACTTTTCTCTCTCTTTTTCCCTTTTGCTTTTTTAGAAAGCATTCCCCATGTAAGATGATATCTAAGGTTCCAGAAAGGCATTTTGTGCATAAAGGAAACAGGCAGACTTTTAAACTGCTTGTGTGTCTAATTAGTGAATGCATATGCATTCTATATTATCGAGGACAACCTCTTCAAATTAGATCAGAGGGAATATTGTAGAAACTCAAGTGAACAAGGGTTTTGCCAAGTAACCACTTAGATTCACAACGTTTACTTCTGTTTTTCCTGGATATTTTAAAGGAATGAGACTACTCATAAACATTTCCAGCAGTATAAAACTAAGCATGCTTAGTTGGAAGAAAGCACCTCTGACTTATTTATTAATAAGTGTTCTTGAGATTGCCGTTTCAGAGTTTATTAGCTAATCGCTGATTGTACTTCAAGTATTGGCATATCTGAAAAGGATGTATTTTCAAATAAAACCCTTGACAATCTGTCACAGCCTGATTTTAGTTCTCTAATCTATAGCACCTTCTTTTTTTAATACCTGCAGGCACTCTAAGCGGAACAGGGTTAAATGATCCTATTCCTATTTTCTTATTTGTTTATGCATCTATCAGCTTATAGTAGAATACTCGGAATATGTGGTTGCCTTTATTTTATTATTAAATAGTAATAAAGAGTTGCATTGTGAGTGAGCCTAAATTAAAATATTGCATTATGGCACCCGAACAAATTTGATTAATCAGGCCTAGAAGAAGGCAAGCTGACATAAGTCTTGTTTAATAAGGACCATCTCCCCTTCCAGATCTCACAGTATCAGCACAAAATATTCACCACATTTCATAGGTCGCAGCTTCTTAATAAGAGAAGTGTATTATTAATTCAGAGGTTTTGGCTTCAGTCCCATACACACTTGCCCACGAGTAAGCCCCATTGAACTTAATGGGACTTACTTCCGAGTAGACACATATATAATTGCTGTTGAAGGAACCTCAAAGCATCTCCTTTTAGTGTGACTGCTTCAGTTATGCTAGGAATTTCTAATCATTAGGATTCTAAAACTCCTGTGATAATTCACTGGCAATGGCCTGTTGATACCTCTGATGGTTTAATGAAAGGCTCATCCCAGAATAAACAATTCTTTGTGAAGTTAGGGAAACAGCTGTTTAGCTAGATCTGAGATCTCCATTTGATTTTAAATAAAGCGAAGTGTTGGGTCTCTTTTGAGTGAAGGGAAGACAAAAGAGAGATTTGGAGCAACTTGGTTGCTTCAGTCCTGTTTTTGATTCTTCATTCAGTAAGCGCATCCCAGAACTTTTAACAGTCATAGCAGATTAACCTTGCCTGTGCTTTTGGAAGCTAGTCATCTGATGAATTTACACGCAGCCGGATGAAAATGCTATTTGGAGAGAGATTGAGAGTTTATTTGATTAAATCCCTTTCTCCACTACCTTGACCTCTTTCTTGTGAAATAATCAGAACTGTTTAGCAAGAATATTCAGACATTAATAATGAATTGCTTTCGAGCTGGGTTCTCTTTTGCACTGCAGCTAACCTATTGGTGTGCGCCTCTCCTTGTTTTTATTTATTTATTTATCCCTCCCTCCCTCCTTCCCTCCCTCCCTCCAACCATCCCTCCATCCATCCATCCACCCATCCATTCATCCTGGGCCTGAAATGTTGGCGGAAAAAAAGATGACAGCTGGTTTGTATGGTGATGGGAAGATTTTGTTTCAGGACATTTTAAGAGACACAACTGCTCAGGATCTCTTTGTTCTCTCTTCCTTATCACGTCTGATACAGCACAACAAATGATGTGATGTTGGTTTGCTTTGTTTTCCGCTACTCCTGCCCTGCTGGTGATGTGAGGCAGGATGCATGGAAAAGCATCTCATGATGACGTCATCTCTTACACTGCATTGTATTAGATGCCACATGGAAGTGAGGTGAACAGTGGCATTTGATTTCTTAAAAAAAAAAAGTACCAGTTTTTATGTTTCAAACAAATCTGCAGCACCAACTAATTAATCTTATTTACAAGTAAAAGCAATGATGGTGATTTTTAAATATATATATATATCTTGCCCATTTGACTGGGTTGCCCCAGCCACTCTGGGCAGCTTCCAACAGGGTATACAAAAACACAATAACAACAACACAATAGAACATTGCACATTTAAAGCATCCCTATACAGGACTGCCTTCAGATGGCTACGGAAGGTTGTATAATTGTTTATCTCTTTGACATCTGAGCATTCCACAGGGCTGGCGCGACTACTGAGAAGGCCCTCTGCCTGGTTCCCTGTAACGGCACTTCTCACAATGAGGAAACAGCTAGAATACCCTCGGAGCTGGACGATGGGGGTGGAGATGCTCCTGCAGGTACACATTTAGGTAAAAAATGACTTCATTTGGCTGGGTGAAAATTCTGTGTTCAGGCCCACCAGGGCCAGTCAGAGGCAAACAAGCATGGATTTAAAAAGTTGGTGCTCAGAGTCCACAACAGAAAGAAAAGGATCAGGCAAGGACCCAAGATGGATGATGTCTAAGATGGGACGCAGATCAAATTCTGGAGAAAAAGCAAGACAATTCTGTCGCAGATGAGTTGCTCAGACTGAGGTACCAAGTTTTAAAAAGCAACAGTTATACATAGCTGGCAAAGCACCTATTGGTTCCTGGGGAGACCAGATTTGGCAGAAGTAAGAATTCCCTAGAACTGTCTCTAACCATTATAGGGTGGCAGCTGCAGCTCAGCAAATATATTTTCTGTGCCTGAGACCTACACCTGGTGCCATACATTCTGCAATATTGCATAAACCAGGGATTTAGGGCAATTATGTTGGCCACTAGTCCTACTCATAACTGTGCCTAAACCTCAGTATGCATTATTATAATACTAATCAGCTAAATTTTCATTGTTTTGTAATTGTGGTTGTTTGTCATGATTACTCAAGCATATTTGAAATGAAAGTGATTTTAAAGAATTTACTTGACTCTGTAATGGGATCACTTTTAAGAAACGAAGGGCTCAATTCCATCACTTAGGCCTCTTTCTATGAGGTATACATCCATTGGTGTAATAGAACAAGAAGACAGCATATTATGTTGTCACCTATGATAGGGCTCCAGTATTGTGTCTCCCAACTAAATTAAGCCTTGTTGTGATTTGTTTCTTAATAGCACTTCATTGTAACATGTAAAATGCTTGCCTTAACTCTACTGGAAAGCTGTACAGTATCTCATTTGCATTTGGCAATTACACTACAATATATTAAGTTGAACAAGACCCAATCTAGAATTGTAATCCACAGTACTTTATAACAAGCATGCAAAAGAGGTTACAATTACTTATTTATTTCCTACATAAGACAGAAAAATTATTTACTTGTAGTCTTTTTTTAAAAAGGGGTTTCCAGTTCCTAATATACTGATTTGCTTATCTTAGAGATGCAGAAAAGGAGCCTAGGTTTTCACTCTCAAAATATACTCTTCTCTGATGTAATGAAGGAGGCAGCGACTATTGTACTAACTCTTGTGATTCAACATTGATACTGCCACTCAGTCACCCACAGCAATTAAATCCAAGAGTAGCGAATCAGGATCAATCTTTAAGAGGAGTTTCTGCAGGTTGTGACCTAGCACTTGATGAATTATTCTTTGTGCTATGTGTGATACACAGTGCCTAACAATGCTCATTTGGGAAGTTAATTTTGCATTCTCGGTTTACAAGGATACGGAACACATGGAAATGGAATATACGCACTCTCTTCAAATGTCTATGCATTCTAAACCATGATCACAATTTTCTCAAAGATTGTGGCAGCTTATTCGGTTCTAGGAACACAGGTGTTACAGCTATATTTCAGAACTAGAAAAGCGTCTCTGAAGGAATCTGTATTTATTAGAGAGACATGAGCCCCATAATGGGCAAATCATTCCTGCATTGAAGGTGGTTGGACAAGAGAACATTCGTGGTCCCTTCCAACTCTACCATTCTGTGATTCTGTGTGTTCCACCAGAGAACTCAAAGATGGCCTCATGGTGTTATTCTGTTTGTCTTCGGAGCAACCATGCACAGCTGATTAAGTTAAGGTGGAGATGAGAAACCTGCGCCCCTCGCTCAGATACTGTTGCACTATAATTTTCATCACCCTTAACCATTGGCCAGATTGACTGGGGCTGAAGCTCTAGGCTAGCACTTGGAGGTGGAGTCCAACAACATCTGAAGGGCTGCAGGTTTCCCATGCCTGTCTTCACCTAATCAGATAGTACATGGTTGCTCTGAAGATAAAACAGCATAACACAATTAGATCACCTTTGAGTTCTTTGGTGGGGTACATGGGTGTCTCCACCACTCCATTGGCAGCAATGACTGCTGAAGCAGCCTGGCCCCCTTTAAGTGAAAAGTCTTCTTTCATCAAAGGCAAGTTGGCCCCTGAGTTGTAGCTCCCATTTAAGACTGGTATTATGTACTAAGCTTGGATCCTAGAACAATAGGCAAGTAGTATCCTAGAATGCAACAACTGATTGGCTTGCAGGAAAAGACCAATAAGGCTCCAGGAGGGAAGCAGAATCAGCCAATCAGACAGGACTCATTTTGTAAATAATGTATATAAAAGCCTGAGGTTTGGGGGTCAATTAAATGACTGTTTTACGAGCTGCAATAAAGAGCATGAAATCACTACAGGTTTCTGAGTATATTTCAACTTGGTTTGAGGATGGCTGCTGTGAAGCACCAACTGAACTCTGCTTTCATGGAGACGCTAGGCATTCCTGCATCGAGATGTCCTCTGTACCTTTGCCTCAGCTGAAATCGGCACTCAAAACAGAACAGCGATATTCAAAAGTGTACTTGGTCTGAGGCCAAATTTGGCTGCTGCTGAAGTGCTGCGCTAGCAGAGACAATCTGTTGATACCACAGCTTTTTGATCCAACTGCTTGGGACTTAGGGAGTCCTTTCAAGAAGAAGGCCCCTTTCACTTTTCTGCTCTGTGGATCAGTTCCCTTCCCCTTCCTGCAAGATGGGTGGAATTTGCTGCCACGCCAGGTTCAGAGTTCTTGTATTGATTTACAAAGTCCTGAACAACTTGGGTCCAGGATAAGAGTAGGGATGCTATATTTTGAAAAGCAAAAAAGAGGACAAATTTGCCGACATCTACTTTTAACTATGGATCGCTTGAAGACTCTGCCCATGAAAAAGAGGATGTGTCCTGGAAAAAGAGGACATATGGCAGCCCTTCCACAGGGATTGCCTGAGGTATTCCAGTTTATATTCTAGCTCAGTCACTGAGACCATCTGCAGGTGCGCCTTGGTTCATTCCCCAAGTTGGTGAGGCTCATTTGAAACAAGGAGAAACCAAGCCTTTCATGTTATCGGCTCAGTACTGCGGAACACCCTCTCAATAGAGATTCAGAGGGCGCTTTCTGTGCCAACATTTAAATGCCCCTTGAAAACTTTTCTATTCCACCAGGCCTATGCAGGCAATTAAAGAGTACATTCTCCCCAATAGCCTATTTATGTTTGTTTTCAATTTCTTTTGCTTTTAACTTGTTTTAAACTTTTTACGCTTTTATTGTCTGGGTTTATATTTTTATATTCCTGTGATTTTTTTGTGATACAGCAGTATATAAATATTTTGTATGAATAGATGGATAAATAAATTAATACATTTAATTCCAATCTTTTGATGATGAAACATCAAGCTATAACTATCCCTTCTGGGTGAGGGACCATAGCTCAGGGGTGGAACATATGCTTATCGTGCAGAAGGCCTCAAGTTCAATCTTTGGCATCTCTAGTTACTTGTGTCATCCAATGAGCAGCTGTAGTCCAGCTAGAGCTGGCCCAAGGCATTTTTCTGCCTTGAGGCAGAGCACCAAATGGTGGGTCCCCTCTCTGCCAATATATGTAGCATCCAGCGCCAGGCAAGTTATTTAAGCATCTGAGGCTGAGATTCCCATAAGCCCCTCTTCCACTCCACCCCAGCTGTAAACCCCCCCCAAACCAAAACTAAACAACCCAATAATACTAAATTAAACAATGAACAGCTTCTTGCCCTTTTACGACAACCAAAATCTGCTGTCTGAGATGGTTGTCTCACTCTGCCTAATGGTAGAGCTTGCCTCTAGGTTCAGCCTTTATTCCTCATGGAGCCACCATGAAATGAAGTCTGAAAGGATTCTTCTGTGTAGCTCACCAAATAGCTCACTCCTTTAACTTCCTTTTAAATGATAGAGTGAAGCAGAGTCTGGGCACATGGAGAGAAGCAGCTCAAGGAAGCGGCTGCAGGAAATTTGAATATGTAGACTGTAGATTACTACGCTACACTATGTTTTGTGAGGTGGGGAGAGGGGGTGCAGGATAAGAACATATGCATATCAGGGTTGCCATATTTTGAAAAGCAAAAGGGGGGCTACATTTTCCAACTTCTACTTTTAACAATGGATCGCTTTGATGACTCTCGTTTTACATGCCCATGGAAAAGAGGACGTGTTCTGGAAAATGAGGACCAACAAATGAAGAGAGAATATGTGGAGAGGGAGAAGCAGGGCTGGACCTGTATGTCTGTTGCCTCTGCCTCATCTCTGCACACTCATCCTTAGTTCTGAAGGTGGGCACTATGAATACACAGTGGGATGTCCATAGGCTCTGTCATACAATCAGGTGAGGGGTTTACCTGGAGGAACCTACAACTCTCTTTCAGAACTATTGCTAAATTCAGGAAGATTTGGGGCAGAACTGGCAGGGACACAAATGTTGGGGTGAGGGCCACGCACTTTGCACTTTCTGAACATGTTCATGACTGACGAGAACATTAGCTAAGTATACAAACAACTTAGAATAAGGCACCTTAATACCATAGATCATGGCTGTGGGCCTGATCAGGTCCAATTGCCTTCTGGATCCGGCCTGCGGATGGTCCAGGAATTGCCACGTGGATCAGCAGTTCTTTCCCTCTCCCTCATACGGTGGCGGTGCCGGTGGCTCCCTCCTCCTGGCTTCTCCCTGCCCTGCCTAGAGGAGGAAGGGGACTGGGCTTTGCTGGTGCCAGCAGCAGCTGCACTCAAGCAGCTGCCATTTGAAGCAGCCCTTCTCCGTAGCCCTTTCACGCACCACTCATCATCCCGCTGCTGCCGCCGCCAACCCCTGCTGCTCGCAAGACACAGGTAAGCAGCCACTGGGGCTCGTGGTGCTCTTGCATCACCCCCTCCCCCAAATATAGTCCAGCCCCCCCACATGGTCTGAGGAACAGTGGACCGGCCCTCTGCTGAAAAAGTTTGCTGACCCCGGCCATGAGCAAGGGTAGCCAACATGGTGCCCTCCAGATGTTACTGGACTATACTGCCCATAATTCCCAACCATTGGCCATATTTGTTGGCAGTTGTTTTCCAAATAACAATGAATCAATCTGTTTTACAGTATTTTATTAGCGTACTGTTTCCGATAATTGATTTTTAAAATTTGTTTTTAACTCTATTTATGGTATTTAAGAATGTTTGATAATGCAAACAGCTTTGTGAGGACTGTTTTTTTCGTTTTCTTTTTGTTTTGCTTTGAAAAGAAGGGTATAAGTTCCTAAATAAATACACAAAACCCAGTTAAAAACCTTGTTCTCGACAGATTCCTTTTTGTGTAAAAATCAACTGAGGGGGCGCTTGTGGTTGTTCTATTGCCTTCAGAAGTTTAATGGGGTTGGCAGCCTGGGAGAGGGCCTTTTCTGTGACGGCCCCTAATCTGTGGAATTATTATTAATAATAGCTTCATAAAATGTTGACCAGCACAGGAAAGACATAAATATACTATCAACATGCCAACGTGGAGGCACATTATCAAGTTAAAAAAAAAGAATCACAAACTATAGATATTTTAAATAAATACATACATACATAATGTGAAATAGACCACTGGCTTTCTTGGAAAACATGCCTGCTTGCCGTATTATCATTGTGGATGTCCTCCTGCTTTTTGTATAGCCTGGCAAGTGAAAATTTCTTGATCAGAGCATGTATTTAGTTATTTTATCCTATGACTGTGTTCCCTCCAGCCCCAGTTCTTTATATCCCTTCGTTAAAGGTAGAGCTCACCATGTATGAACCCTTTTCTACATGTGAATGGAACAGTGTGGACATAAAACAGGGAATAACTAATTCAGAATGGAAACATGCCTGTATTTAGGAAGTCAATCTGTCTGTATATCCGTACTTTCTTCCTCCTGCTTCCACTGCACTCCCCCCCACAGACCCCCAAGACAGTAAACTATATAGTGATGAATTTACCTGTCTTAAAAGAACGAAAGGCTGTGCCTTCCCAACTGGGACTTGAACCTGTGATTCCAGAGAAAGTAGATATTTCAAACTTGATGCCTTAGACCACTAAGCTTTCCCTTATGACTTTTACCAGCATAGCAGCGCTGGGATTTCTAAATGCCACCTTAACATTCCTACTGAATCATGTACCGGCATATTAATTGAGATAAACCTAGTCAAATTTAAATGATCATGGGAGCAAAATTCCTTTTCTGTGTAGCATCTCTTTGGGGAAAGTATATATTTTTTTTCTGCACAGTTTCATGACAGAAAAACACACACACAAAATCTGACTAATTGGGAAGAGGGACTTAATGAACAAATCAGGGCAACACTTAGAACCACACAGAATCATATCGATGAATCATATCTTTTAGAGAGGCTTTGCTGTAGTGGAGTTAACTGCCATTCATTGCCAATTTTAAATTGGACCGCTTTAACCTTATGTTTTCTTTCCTGTATTTTATTTTATGCTTTATCCCCAGTCCATGCAGTGATGAGTTCTGATTCACGAGGGGGGTTTCACTTGAAGGATTGAGCATCTTTAAAATGTCTCCCTTTATTCTTCCTAGTCCTTACACATGTAATTTCCCCTTTAATTTGACATCATTTAACGGCACATTACACGTCAATGATGTGATCTGTGAATATTTACAATGTTCATGTCATTTTTATTTTCTAATCCAATTTAAGTGGCTCTGCTTTTTTTATGACATCATGAATTCTTCAGCCTTTTTAGTCTTTTTTTAGGACTAATTATTCCATTAGTTTCTTTGAACTGCTTCAGTTTTTGTCAGTCATTTTCTTGCCTTTCCTGCCTTCCTTTGCATGGAACCAGAGTAAGAACAAAATGTAGCAATCCTCCCCCCCCCCTTTTTACTGGCAAAATAAAATTATTAATATGCCTTTAAAATCCCACAACTTATATACTGTAACTTTCCCCTTCTTCACACTGAGTACAAGAAGGCGAGTGCCCGGAAGTCACACAGGAAAGAAATATTTGTTCAGGCTTCTGTGCATGTGTTACAAAAAGTTCTTTTTAAAAAGAAGTATGGTAAAGTGTAAGTAGACATTATTGCACTGCCATATGGCCTGGTACATGACTCATATTTTGTGCTTCTTATTTTTGAAACCTGGGATTTATACATTGAAAGAATGAGCTAGCTTAACTTTTTAAAGTGGGTCTGGTTGCTCTTAACTCTTTTGATTACTAATATAGAAAGAAGGATTAAATTTATGATAAGCAAGCATTTGTTGCATTCTAGAAAATTCCCTACTCTGGCTAAACTATTAGGCTACACCCAGCTCCTTCGCTTTGTAGAAATATATGCCCTTGCCTGTGCTGTCTGTTGCTGCCCTCTGTAGTGGTGTTGTAGAGACCACAACTTTTCTCCTATTCAATACAATTCAAAACGTGCTTATTTTGTACAGACTTCACCCACATTCTCTTAATGCTTATCTCTCCTCCCCCCCCCAACTTTCTGTCTTATATAACTTATATGGTTGAGGAGAAGCATCCTCAAATCTGTTCCCTGCTTTTCTTCCAAGTAACAAGAGAATATTATTTAAGGTACTCTTTCTGAGGTAAAACAACAACAACAACTACTACTACTACTACTACTACTCCTACTACTACTACTACTACTCAGAAAAGGGCTAGATCAGGGTAGGCAAGACCTGGGGGCCAGATGCGGCCTAATCACCTTTTCAATCCAGCCCACAGACAGTCCAGGAATCAGCATGTTTTTACATGAGTAGAATGTTTCCTTTTATTTAAAATGCATCTCTGGGTTATTTGTGGGGCATAGGAATTTGTTCATTTTTTTTCTTTTCAAAATATAGTCCGGCCCCCCCACAAGGTCTGAGGGACAGTGGACCGGCCCCCTGCTGAAAAAGTTTGCTGACCACAGGGTAGATTTTAGGAGAGAGTGGAAGAATGCATTACAACTGTTCAACATAAAATCTGTGCCTAGGGAGAAGAAACCAAAAACAAAGGAAACAGTGAGCTATTGACACATCTGTAGTTATTTGGGAGCATGACTATAGCTGTTGCAGATCAAGACATTCTGCAGGATCAGGCTTTGTAAAGGGATATTGTTTCAGGCAGATCTTGCCAGAGCTGAAAACAGAGGCAAGCACATAGTTTGGCTGGCATGCAAAGGACCAGGTTGTTTGTATGGAGGAAGACTGAACCCAAGGAAGGCCAAGGAATAGCTCCCAGAAATAACTGTGCTCATTCCCTCCAACTTTTCTCTGATGAAAATTGTTGTCGTTTAGTCGTGTCTGACTCTTCGTGACCCCATGGACCAGAGCATGCCAGGCACTCCTGTCTTCGTGAAAATAGGGACGTCCTAAGGAAAAGCAGGACATTCCAGGATCAGGTCAGAAACGGGGATGGCTTCTGGATTGTCCCTGGAAAATAGGGCCACTTGGAGGGTCTGCAGTGCTACATAGTGCCATTGGGGCAGCACTTTGAGGCAGAAATCCAGGGACCCGTTCAGCAGAATGAACAGGAGAGCCCCTAAACACAGCAGAACTTGTCAAATTTTGAAGTCAAGAAATACATATTGCCACCTAACCCTCCCTGCCCCAAGAACATTAAATCCACTGCCTAAAATTACTTGACTGCACCACTGAAAGTGCTGGTTTTCTGTGTGTGCTGAAAGCTTTTCCTGCTTCTTTTGTGTAAGAAGAGAATGAAAGAGAGAAAGCTCACAAAGAGAGCACATGTCTGGGAGCATTTTGAACTCTGATCTAGTAGGGGTTCAACTGAACAGTCAAAAAGCAAGTCCTGAGAATTCCAGTGAGTAGGAATAGCTTGTGTTAAGCAGTGTGGGCTTTGCATCTAATGCAACTTGTAAAACATTTCTCTCATGTTAGTTCAGAGATTACACCCATAGATTTTGGCTAGTATGGCCTTTTCTGTTGATGGCAACAAAGAACCAGAAATCCACCTGCAATGATTTCATGCTCGCTTCAGGACCCATGCTGGCAAAATGCCTTGACATTAGGGCATCTCTCTGTGAGTGGGCAAGCTTGGGATCTCCTTTGGCTAAGCCCCATTGAAGTGCCAGTGCTTTTGGCATTTTGCCACCTGTCTCAGACCTGTTTACAGTGGTACCTTGGGTTAAGTACTTAATTTGTTCCGGAGGTCCGTTCTTAACCTGAAACTGTTCTCAACCTGAAGCACCACTTTAGCTAATGGAGCCTCCTGCTGCTGCCGCGCCGCCGGAGCACAATTTCTGTTCTCATCCTGAAGCAAAGTTCTTAACCCGAGGTACTATTTCTGGGTTAGCGGAGTCTGTAACCTGAAGCGTATGTAACCTGAAGTATATGTAAGCCGAGGTACCACTGTATTTTACCTGGGCATTTGTGCGATAGTAGTCTGCTGTTAGGTTTTATGTTGGCAACCTTAACTCTGTATTTTTACCTGCTCTTATTTATTTAGTGGGACGCAGGTGGCGCTGTGGGTTAAACCACAGAGCCTAGGACTTGCCAATCAGAAGGTCAGCGGTTCGAATCCCTGCGACGGGGTGAGCTCCCGTTGCTCGGTCCCTGCTCCTGCCAACCTAGCAGTTTGAAAGCACGTTAAAGTACAAGTAGATAAATAGGTACCGCTCTGGCGGGAAGGTAAACGGGGTTTCCGTGCACTGGTCTGGTTTGCCAGAAGCAGCTTAGTCATGCTGGCCACATGACCCGGAAGCTGTACGCCGGCTCCCTCGGCCAATAAAGCAAGATGAGCGCCGCAACCCTAGAGTCGGTCACAACTGGACCTAATGGTCAGGGGTCCCTTTACCTTTATTTATTCAGTGTGCATGTATTAATGTTTTAAAACTTTGTAATCTGTCATAGCTTGGTTGGTTAGAGTGTGACGCTGATAAAGCCAAGGTTGCAGGTTCAATTCCCATATGGAAACAGCTGCATGGCCCTGCATTTCAGGGGGTTAGACTACATGATCCTCAAGGTTCATTCCAACTCTATAGTTCTGTGAACATGAATGGATTATTGGGGCAGTGGCGCTATAATGCTGTGCAATAATTAAACATGGAGTCGAGCTGAAGGGGTGGACATCATTGCCAAGACAACCATGTAGTCGAGCTTGTTACAATTATCCATGGCACAGGTGCAAACTTTTCTCTGTGTGTTACCACACAGAGCGCCACTCAAGGAACTTCAGTTGCAAGTGAGCAACCTGTCCACCTCAGCAATTATTTCCTCTGATTTCCTGCAGTGCAAAGATGGCGAGCTGTGAATGGGAAACTTCACATGGATGTACAACAACTTCAGAAGCCCTGCGTAAAAAAATGTCTTTGCACAATTAGGACATCTGTTTTTGGTGTCACATAAGGACTTGAAATTTAACAGGCATTTACATGTGCCCCTTGAAGTGCAACCTGAAGAGCTGTTGGGGACTTTTCTATAGCTCATATGGCTGATGCTGTATATTTTTTTTTTGCAAAATTGATGCCTTTTCTGAAATGTTAAAAATGACTAATCATAGTCATAGCAACACTATAATGGCACTAAATAAAATTCACTTTTTAGTAAGCTCTGTACTGCAAAAAAAAACACACCATGGTGATGCTTTTGCAACGGAAAGAACAAAATCTTTGCTTTATTTACCAATAAAAACGACTCTGTTTTCAATTAACAGAATGCTGTAAGTTCTTTAACAAGCCTAAACACATTTCCCCTCAAAATACAGAACGTATGAAATCCACAGCCCTGACCCTTTTCTTGAATCAGAAAATGCCTGGATCTCAGAAAAGTGAATAATTGAGTATACCTGTGGTCCAGGTCTATGTCTAATCAGTCGTCTGTATTGCCTGGTAGTGTCAAGGGCCATTCATCTGGTTCCCCTGAGATCTGTGGAAGCAAGAAGGAGGGGCAGAGCTGGGACAAAGATATATAACCGTGTTGACCACTGAAGTACATGGTTAACGGCTTAATTATCTGGGTTCAGCTATCAGTCAGCAGCCAACTGGCACCATTTAGACATTCTTTATAATTTGCTACAGAAATGGCATAATGATAAGGCCCGTGTTGCTGGAATTAGAATCTACATTAAGCCTGCTTTAATTTTTCTAATTATATTTCTAATAGATTAAATATGTGCACTGATAAAATGGTTAGCTACCTGAATTTTAAATGGCAGCTGATGCGTTTTATTTGGGAAAGCTTGAAAATTGCTATGCTTGGAGCTGGGCTTCCTCTGAACCAATCCTTAGCAACTGTGTATTCAGAAACTCTGTGAAGGAGTTGGTGTGATATATATATATATATATATATATATATATATATATATATGCAGGTTTTGGTGTCCTCGGGTGTCTTCCCGTGTAAAAGTTGGGGTGTCTAGGCGACGTTTCGACGAGGTCTCACTCGTCATCTTCAGGCTGGTGCTTTCGGCTTCTTGTTACTGGAACAGAGCGGGATCTCAATGTTTGAGTTCCTATAAATACTGTAGAGGGGGTGTGGTGTCTAGCCTCCAATGTTCTGGGCAGAGAGGAAGTTCCCAGGCTAGTGTGCCTTTTCTTCTTTTGTTCCTTAATTACTTGAGAGATACCTTGAGTGATTTCTTGAGTGATATCCTGAGTACCACTTAGGTGGGTCATTAGGTGTGGATTAGTTGCTAAAGTCTTTGTGTCTTGACCTCTTGAACTTTGTGAAGAGTTTTCCTGAGAAGATGGCTGTATTGCACTTAGTTGTGCTTTGGCTTGGCTTCGTGTATCCACACCTAATGACCCACCTAAGTGGTACTCAGGATATCACTCAAGAAATCACTCAAGGTATCTCTCAAGTAATTAAGGAACAAAAGAAGAAAAGGCACACTAGCCTGGGAACTTCCTCTCTGCCCAGAACATTGGAGGCTAGACACCACACCCCCTCTACAGTATTTATAGGAACTCAAACATTGAGATCCCGCTCTGTTCCAGTAACAAGAAGCCGAAAGCACCAGCCTGAAGATGACGAGTGAGACCTCGTCGAAACGTCGCCTAGACACCCCAACTTTTACACGGGAAGACACCCGAGGACACCAAAACCTGCATTCCTGTACCCGTGAAAATCTACGAAAGCATATATATATATATATATATATACACACCAACTTTATTTATTTATTTATTTATTTACTTACTTACTTACTTACTTACTTACTTGGAATCTTCCTCAGAAATCTCTTGCTGGCTTTTGTTTTTTACTCAAAGCTAAACAACAATCCAACCAAAGCTAAGCACTTTTAACTCCATTTTTTTTTGGGGGGGGGGAAGAGACAGTAGAACTGAAATTTGCTCCTAAGGCTGGGATTCTGATACCAATTTATCTGGGAGTAAGCCCAGCAGGGCTTACTTTTGAGCAAGAAAGTGGAGGACTGCAGGCTTCGGTGCGGTAGTGCCGCCTCCCACGTTTGTTAACGTTATAATAACAATTATTTGGAATGTCTCCTCATTTTTATTTGGCGTGTTTATTCCTTTTATTATTGTGATAGTTTACTTCAGTATTAATAGTGCTTTAGCAATATAACTAAAAGTCTCTGCCAATGAGCAGCTTTTTAAAAGCTGATTAAAATACATTCATAAAAGCTTTTTGAGTGACATAGCTATGGATCACCTCACAGCCTATGAAGAAGTCTGCATTCTTCTACCAGTTGTTCAATTCAGCATGCTTTTAGTTCAAGGGGCATCAGCCATACTGGGCCAGTGCAGATATTTGAAATGTCAAGAAAGTGTTGTGGCCTGTAGTCCCAAATGCCAGAAGTTGGTGGAGTCAGAACCAAAAGTGAATAGGGCCAGAGTCACTCCCTTTCTTTTGCTAGCCCACCTTTCTGTTTCTCTCTCTTTCCACCGCCGCTCTCTCTCTCTCTAAGGAAAAGAGGGACATTCTGGGATCAAATCAGAAACTGGGATGGCTTCTGTATTTCTGGGACTGTGTCGCTGGAAAATAGGAACACTTGGAAGGGTCTGCAGGGACTGAATGGTTTTTGTTTTTGTTTTAATGTAAAGCATAGATAGGCTTCTCCTGAAGGATGAAAATGGCTTGGCAGGAGCACGTGAATTAATGTGAGGGATTTCCTTCCCCTCTCCTGGTGAATTGTTAGAAACTGCATGCAAATTCCAACGAGAGTGTGGATGTGAAGCTGAAGTTTAGATTAAAAACAAAACAAAACAAAACAAAAGCATGATTTCCCATTCCTGTGCACCGTTGGCTCATTGCCCATTTCTGGTTCCAAAGGGAATATATATCGTATATAAAGCTTTTTGGCTGAAGTGCAGGTGGAGGTGTGGCCTTTGCTCCCTCCGGTCCACTTTGCATAGATCCTTAACAATACGCTGCGGACACTTTAGTCACACTCTGCAGTCCTTTGGAAATGCTGTCACTGGCCTGCTTGTTAGGCTGGCCTATCGCTGCACTTCCGTGACAAACACTTTTATAATGCTTCATTATAATAGGCATCTCAAAGACAAGTGAGACGTGTGAAGAGAACAAGAAAATGGAATCAGTCTTTAATTACAAAATAGTCTACCTCTAAAATAGGAAAGGAAAAAAAAAAACCTTAAATAATTCAGTTTGATTTGGTCTAATTAGCCTGATTTCCTAGTATTTAGCCCTAATTATGTGATACATAAGCCCTAATTATGTGGTACGTATACAGTGCGCTCTCTAAAGTTAAAGATCAGAACGGATACTGACTTAAACGATAAAATATGTTAAATTATTAATTATAATTAATCTTACAAAATAGGCATAATTAGATTAAGCACTTTGGATATTGTACTTAACAGTGTCACACTTCCACCCTCCCCCCGCCTGCAAGCATCAAAGGGAGAAGTAGAAATACCAAAGGGAGAGGTGGGAGGTGGGGGGCAGAGGGAGACTATTGCTAGATGCTTCAGTTTCACCAACCAGGGCTTACCCAGGGCTTCAGTGTTGTCAAAGCATCTCTTCCCTCCAGTGACAAAAGGCATGTTTTCTTTAACTCATTAAATCCTGCGCTGCAAGGCAGAATGAGGTGGTGCCTTTTTAAAACAGCCTTCTCTACTGTATAGTCTCTCGACTCTGTTATAGTGTACAACAGAGACATGCGAATGCCCCCACCCCTTTTTAGATTAAGCATACCAATACGATAACTTGTTTACATGTTTCAGTTTAGAAGGCACCCACCTGCCCTCAGTGGTGGAGCTGTTTTGTTTACGTTTTTTAAAGATTAGATCTCCTGCCATCCTGAGACAGTGGAGCATCTTGA